>NC_079213.1:46942728-47299281 GCF_029633865.1 Lampris incognitus | reverse complement strand
TAAACGTTAACCACTCAGCTTTTGTGAGCGTTGCTTCAGAAATAAAATTTATCCACTGAGCTCTTCTGAACGTTGCATCAGAAATAATTTTACCCACTCAGCTTTTCTGATTATTGCATCAGAAATAAATTTTATCCACTCAGCTCTTCTGAACGTTGCATCAGAAATATAAATTATCCACTCAGCTCTTCTGAGCGTTGCATCAGAAATATAGTTTATCAACTCAGCTCTTCTGAGTGTTGCATCAGAATCAAACTTTATCCACTCAGCTCTTCTGAATGTTGCATCACAAATAAACTTTATCCACTCAGCTCTTCTGAGCGCTGAATCAGAAATAAACGTTATCCACTGAGCTCATTTGAATGTTGCATCAGAAATAAACTTTATCCACTTTGCTCTCCTGAGCGTTGCATCAGAAATTAATTTATCCACTCAGCTCTTCTGAGCGTTGCATCAGAAATAAACGTTATCCACTGAGCTCTTCTGAGCGTTGCATCAGAAATAAACTTTATCCACTCAGATCTTATGAACGTTGCATCAGAAATAAACTTTATCCACCCAGCTCTTCTGAACGTTGCATCAGAAATACACTTTACCCACTCAGCTCATCTGAACGTTGCATCGGAAATAATCGATATCCACTCAGCTCTTCTGAGCATTGCATCAGAAATTATCTTTATCCACTCAGCTCTTCTGAACGTTGCATCAGAAATAAACGTTATCCACTCAGCTCTTCAGAATGTTGCATCAGAAATAGACTTTACCCACTCAGCTCTTCTGAACGTTGCATCAGAAATAAACTTTATCCACTTAGCTCTTCTGAACGATGCATCAGAAATAAACTTTATTATCCACTCAGCTCTTCTGAATGTTGCATCAGAAATAGACTTTATCCACTCAGCTCTTCTGAGCATTGCATCAGAAATAAACGTTATCCACTCAGCTCTTTTGAATGTTGCATCGGAAATAAACGATATCCACTCAGCTCTTCTGAACGTTGCATCAGAAATAAACTTTATCCACTCAGCTCTTCTGAGCAATGCATCAGAAATAAACGTTAACCACTCAGCTTTTGTGAGCGTTGCTTCAGAAATAAAATTTATCCACTGAGCTCTTCTGAACGTTGCATCAGAAATAATTTTACCCACTCAGCTTTTCTGATTATTGCATCAGAAATACATTTTATCCACTCAGCTCTTCTGAACGTTGCATCAGAAATATAAATTATCCACTCAGCTCTTCTGAGCGTTGCATCAGAAATATAGTTTATCAACTCAGCTCGTCTGAGTGTTGCATCAGAATCAAACTTTATCCACTCAGCTCTTCTGAATGTTGCATCACAAATAAACTTTATCCACTCAGCTCTTCTGAGCGCTGAATCAGAAATAAACGTTATCCACTGAGCTCATTTGAATGTTGCATCAGAAATACACTTTATCCACTTTGCTCTCCTGAGCGTTGCATCAGAAATTAATTTATCCACTCAGCTCTTCTGAGCGTTGCATCAGAAATAAACGTTATCCACTGAGCTCTTCTGAGCGTTGCATCAGAAATAAACTTTATCCACTCAGATCTTATGAACGTTGCATCAGAAATAAACTTTATCCACCCAGCTCTTCTGAACGTTGCATCAGAAATACACTTTACCCACTCAGCTCATCTGAACGTTGCATCGGAAATAATCGATATCCACTCAGCTCTTCTGAGCATTGCATCAGAAATTATCTTTATCCACTCAGCTCTTCTGAACGTTGCATCAGAAATAAACGTTATCCACTCAGCTCTTCAGAATGTTGCATCAGAAATAGACTTTACCCACTCAGCTCTTCTGAACGTTGCATCAGAAATAAACTTTATCCACTTAGCTCTTCTGAACGATGCATCAGAAATAAACTTTATTATCCACTCAGCTCTTCTGAATGTTGCATCAGAAATAGACTTTATCCACTCAGCTCTTCTGAGCATTGCATCAGAAATAAACGTTATCCACTCAGCTCTTTTGAATGTTGCATCGGAAATAAACGATATCCACTCAGCTCTTCTGAACGTTGCATCAGAAATAAACGTTATCCACTCAGCTCTTCAGAATGTTGCATCAGAAATAGACTTTATACACTCAGCTCTTCTGAACGTTGCATCAGAAATCTAAATTATCCACTCAGCTCTTCTGAACGTTGGATCAGAAATAAACTTTATGCATCAGAAATAGACTTTATCCACTCAGCTTTTCTGATCGTTGCATCAGAAATAAAATCTATCCACTGAGCTCTTCTGAACGTTGCATCAGAGATAATTTTATCCACTCAGCTCTTCTGAGCGTTGCATTAGAAATAAACTTTATCCACTCAGCTCTTCTAAACGTTGCATCAGAAATAAACGTTATCCACTCAGCTCTTCTGAGCGTTGCATCAGAAATAAACGTTATCCACTCAGCTCTTCTGAGCAATGCATCAGAAATAAACGTTATCCACTCAGCTCTTCTGAACGTTGCATCAGAAATATAAATTATCCAATCAGCTCCTCTGAATGTTGCATCACAAATAAACTTTATCCACTCAGCTCTTCTGAGCGCTGAATCAGAAATAAACGTTATCCACTGAACTCTTTTGAATGTTGCATCAGAAATAGACTTTATCCACTCAGCTCTTCTGAGCGTTGCATCAGATATAAACGTTATCCACTGAGCTCTTCTGAACGTTGTATCAGAAATAAACTTTATCCACCCAGCTCTTCTGAACGTTGCATCAGAAATACACTTTACCCACTGAGCTCATCTGAACGTTGCATCGGAAATAATCGATATCCACTCAGCTCTTCTGAGCATTGCATCAGAAATAAACTTTATCCACTCAGCTCTTCTGAACGTTGCATCAGAAATAAACGTTATCCACTCAGCTCTTCAGAATGTTGCATCAGAAATAGACGTTATCCACTCAGCTCTTCTGAGCATTGCATCAGAAATAAACGTTATCCACTCAGCTCTTTTGAATGTTGCATCGGAAATAAACGATATACACTCAGCTCTTCTGAACGTTGCATCAGAAATAAACGTTATCCACTCAGCTCTTCAGAATGTTGCATCAGAAATAGACTTTATACACTCAGCTCTTCTGAACGTTGCATCAGAAATATAAATTATCCACTCAGCTCTTCTGAACGTTGCATCAGAAATAAACTTTATGCATCAGAAATAAACGTTATCCACTCAGCTTTTCTGAGCGTTGCATCAGAAATAAAATCTATCCACTGAGCTCTTCTGAACGTTGCATCAGAAATAATTTTATCCACTCAGCTCTTCTGAGCGTTGCATTAGAAATAAACTTTATCCACTCAGCTATTCTAAACGTTGCATCAGAAATAAACGTTATCCACTCAGCTCTGCTGAGCGTTGCATCAGAAATAAACGTTATCCACACAGCTCTTCTGAGCATTGCATCAGAAATAAACTTTATGCATCAGAAATAAACGTTATCCACTCAGCTCTTCTGAATGTTGCATCAGAAATAGACTTTATCCACTCAGCTCTTCTGATCGTTGCATCAGAAATACACTTTATCCACTTAGCTCTTCTGAACGTTGCATCAGAAATAAACTTTATCCACTCAGCTCTTCTGAACGTTGCATCAGAAATAAACTTTATCCACTTAGCTCTTCTGAACGTTGCATCAGAAATAAACGTTATCCACTCAGCTCTTCTGAGCACTGCATCAGAAATAAACGATAACCACTCAGCTTTTGTGAGCGTTGCTTCAGAAATAATTTTATCCACTCAGCTCTTCTGATTATTGCATCAGAAATAAATTGTATACACTCAGCTCTTCTGAATGTTGCATCAGAAATATAAATTATCCACTCAGCTCTTCTGAGCGTTGCATCAGAAATATAGTTTATCAACTCAGCTCTTCTGAGTGTTGCATCAGAATCAAACTTTATCCACTCAGCTCTTCCGAGCGTTGCATCAGAAATAAACTTTATCCACTCAGATCTTATGAACGTTGCATCAGAAATAAACTTTATCCACCCAGCTCTTCTGAACGTTGCATCAGAAATACACTTTACCCACTCAGCTCTTCTGAACGATGCATCGGAAATAATCGATATCCACTCAGCTCTTCTGAGCATTGCATCAGAAATAAACTTTATCCACTCATCTCTTCTGAACGTTGCATCAGAAATAAACGTTATCCACTCAGCTCTTCAGAATGTTGCATCAGAAATAGACTTTATCCACTCAGCTCTTCTGAACGTTGCATCAGAAATATAAATTATCCACTCAGCTCTCCTGAATGTTGCATCAGAAATATACTTTATCCACTCAGCTCTTCTGAGCATTGCATCAGAAATACACTTTATGCATCAGAAATAAACGTTATCCACTCAGCTCTTCTGAATGTTGCATCAGAAATTAATTTATCCACTCAGCTCTTCTGAACGTTGCATCAGAAATAAACTTTAGCCACTTAGCTCTTCTGAACGTTGCATCAGAAATAAACTTTATCCACTCAGCTCTTCTGAGCATTGCATCAGAAATAAATGTGATCCACTCAGCTACTCTGAGCGTTGCATCAGAAATAAACTTTATCCACTGAGCTCTTCTGAACGTTGCATCAGAAATAATTTTATCCACTCAGCTCTTCTGAGCATTGCATCAGAAATAAACTTTATCCACTCAGCTCTTCTGAACGTTGCATCAGAAATAAACGTTATCCACTCAGCTCTTCTGAGTATTGCATCAGAAATAAACGTTATTCACTCAGCTCTTCTGAACGTTGCATCAGAAATAAACTTTATCCACTTAGCTCTTCTGAACGTTGCATCAGAAACAAACATTGGCCACTCAGCTCTTCTGAATGTTGCATCACAAATAAACGTTATCCACCCAGCTCTTCTGAATGTTGCATCAGAAATACACTACCGTTCAAAAGTTTGGGATCACCCAAACAATTTCGTGTTTTCCATGAAAAGTCACACTTATTCACCACCATATGTTGTGAAATGAATAGAAAATAGAGTCAAGACATTGACAAGGTTAGAAATAATGATTTGTATTTGAAATAAGATTTTTTTTACATCAAACTTTGCTTTCGTCAAAGAATCCTCCATTTGCAGCAATTACAGCATTGCAGACCTTTGGCATTCTAGCTGTTAATTTGTTGAGGTAATCTGGAGAAATTGCACCCCACGCTTCCAGAAGCAGCTCCCACAAGTTGGATTGGTTGGATGGGCACTTCTTTGAGCAGATTGAGTTTCTGGAGCATCACATTTGTGGGGTCAATTAAACGCTCAAAATGGCCAGAATAAGAGAACTTTCATCTGAAACTCGACAGTCTATTCTTGTTCTTAGAAATGAAGGCTATTCCATGCGAGAAATTGCTAAGAAATTGAAGGTTTCCTACACCGGTGTGTACTACTCCCTTCAGAGGACAGCACAAACAGGCTCTAACAGGTACTATTTAATGAAGATGCCAGTTGGGGACCTGTGAGGCGTCTGTTTCTCAAACTAGAGACTCTAATGTACTTATCTTCTTGCTCAGTTGTGCAACGCGGCCTCCCACTTCTTTTTCTACTCTGGTTAGAGCCTGTTTGTGCTGTCCTCTGAAGGGAGTAGTACACACCGGTGTAGGAAATCTTCAATTTCTTAGCAATTTCTCGCATGGAATAGCCTTCATTTCTAAGAACAAGAGTAGACTGTCGAGTTTCAGATGAAAGTTCTCTTTTTCTGGCCATTTTGAGCGTTTAATTGACCCCACAAATGTGATGCTCCAGAAACTCAATCTGCTCAAAGAAGTGCCCATCCAACCAATCCAACTTGTGGGAGCTGCTTCTGGAAGCGTGGGGTGCAATTTCTCCAGATTACCTCAACAAATTAACAGCTAGAATGCCAAAGGTCTGCAATGCTGTAATTGCTGCAAATGGAGGATTCTTTGACGAAAGCAAAGTTTGATGTAAAAAAAATCTTATTTCAAATACAAATCATTATTTCTAACCTTGTCAATGTCTTGACTCTATTTTCTATTCATTTCACAACATATGGTGGTGAATAAGTGTGACTTTTCATGGAAAACACAAAATTGTTTGGGTGATCCCAAACTTTTGAACGGTAGTGTATACTTTATCCAATCAGCTCTTCAGAATGTTGCATCAGAAATAGACTTTATCCACTCATCTCTTCTGAACGTTGCATCAGAAATAGACTTTATACACTCAGCTCTTCTGAACGTTGCATCAGAAATATAAATTATCCACTCAGCTCTTCTGAACGTTGCATCAGAAATAAACTTTATGCATCAGAAATAAACGTTATCCACTCAGCTTTTCTGAGCGTTGCATCAGAAATAAAATCTATCCACTGAGCTCTTCTGAACGTTGCATCAGAAATAATTTTATCCACTCAGCTCTTCTGAGCGTTGCATTAGAAATAAACTTTATCCACTCAGCTATTCTAAACGTTGCATCAGAAATAAACGTTATCCACTCAGCTCTGCTGAGCGTTGCATCAGAAATAAACGTTATCCACACAGCTCTTCTGAGCATTGCATCAGAAATAAACTTTATGCATCAGAAATAAACGTTATCCACTCAGCTCTTCTGAATGTTGCATCAGAAATAGACTTTATCCACTCAGCTCTTCTGAGCGTTGCATTAGAAATAAACTTTATCCACTCAGCTATTCTAAACGTTGCATCAGAAATAAACGTTATCCACTCAGCTCTGCTGAGCGTTGCATCAGAAATAAACGTTATCCACTCAGCTCTTCAGAATGTTGCATCAGAAATAGACTTTATACACTCAGCTCTTCTGAACGTTGCATCAGAAATATAAATTATCCACTCAGCTCTTCTGAATGTTGCATCAGAAATAAACTTTATGCATCAGAAATAAACTTTATCCACTCAGCTCTTCAGAATGTTGCATCAGAAATATACTTTATCCACTCAGCTCTTCTGAACGTTGCATCAGAAATAAACTTTATCCACTTAGCTCTTCTGAACGTTGCATCAGAAATAAACTTTATCCACTCAGCTCTTCTGAGCAATGCATCAGAAATAAACGTTAACCACTCAGCTTTTGTGAGCGTTGCTTCAGAAATAAAATTTATCCACTGAGCTCTTCTGAACGTTGCATCAGAAATAATTTTACCCACTCAGCTTTTCTGATTATTGCATCAGAAATAAACTTTATCCACTCAGCTCTTCTGAACGTTGCATCAGAAATAAACGTTATCCACTCAGCTCTTCAGAATGTTGCATCAGAAATAGACTTTATACACTCAGCTCTTCTGAACGTTGCATCAGAAATATAAATTATCCACTCAGCTCTTCTGAATGTTGCATCAGAAATAAACTTTATGCATCAGAAATAAACGTTATCCACTTAGCTCTTCTGAACGTTGCATCAGAAATAAACTTTATAAACTCAGCTCTTCTGAGCATTGCATCAGAAATAAACGTTATCCACTCAGCTTTTCTGAGCGTTGCATCAGAAATAAACTTTATCCACTCATCTCTTCTGAACGTTGCATCAGAAATAAACGTTATCCACTCAGCTCTTCAGAATGTTGCATCAGAAATATACTTTATCCACTCAGCTCTTCTGAACGTTGCATCAGAAATAAACTTTATCCACTTAGCTCTTCTGAACGTTGCATCAGAAATAAACTTTATCCACTCAGCTCTTCTGAGCAATGCATCAGAAATAAACGTTAACCACTCAGCTTTTGTGAGCGTTGCTTCAGAAATAAAATTTATCCACTGAGCTCTTCTGAACGTTGCATCAGAAATAATTTTACCCACTCAGCTTTTCTGATTATTGCATCAGAAATAAATTTTATCCACTCAGCTCTTCTGAACGTTGCATCAGAAATATAAATTATCCACTCAGCTCTTCTGAGCGTTGCATCAGAAATATAGTTTATCAACTCAGCTCTTCTGAGTGTTGCATCAGAATCAAACTTTATCCACTCAGCTCTTCTGAATGTTGCATCACAAATAAACTTTATCCACTCAGCTCTTCTGAGCGCTGAATCAGAAATAAACGTTATCCACTGAGCTCATTTGAATGTTGCATCAGAAATAAACTTTATCCACTTTGCTCTCCTGAGCGTTGCATCAGAAATTAATTTATCCACTCAGCTCTTCTGAGCGTTGCATCAGAAATAAACGTTATCCACTGAGCTCTTCTGAGCGTTGCATCAGAAATAAACTTTATCCACTCAGATCTTATGAACGTTGCATCAGAAATAAACTTTATCCACCCAGCTCTTCTGAACGTTGCATCAGAAATACACTTTACCCACTCAGCTCATCTGAACGTTGCATCGGAAATAATCGATATCCACTCAGCTCTTCTGAGCATTGCATCAGAAATTATCTTTATCCACTCAGCTCTTCTGAACGTTGCATCAGAAATAAACGTTATCCACTCAGCTCTTCAGAATGTTGCATCAGAAATAGACTTTACCCACTCAGCTCTTCTGAACGTTGCATCAGAAATAAACTTTATCCACTTAGCTCTTCTGAACGATGCATCAGAAATAAACTTTATTATCCACTCAGCTCTTCTGAATGTTGCATCAGAAATAGACTTTATCCACTCAGCTCTTCTGAGCATTGCATCAGAAATAAACGTTATCCACTCAGCTCTTTTGAATGTTGCATCGGAAATAAACGATATCCACTCAGCTCTTCTGAACGTTGCATCAGAAATAAACTTTATCCACTCAGCTCTTCTGAGCAATGCATCAGAAATAAACGTTAACCACTCAGCTTTTGTGAGCGTTGCTTCAGAAATAAAATTTATCCACTGAGCTCTTCTGAACGTTGCATCAGAAATAATTTTACCCACTCAGCTTTTCTGATTATTGCATCAGAAATACATTTTATCCACTCAGCTCTTCTGAACGTTGCATCAGAAATATAAATTATCCACTCAGCTCTTCTGAGCGTTGCATCAGAAATATAGTTTATCAACTCAGCTCGTCTGAGTGTTGCATCAGAATCAAACTTTATCCACTCAGCTCTTCTGAATGTTGCATCACAAATAAACTTTATCCACTCAGCTCTTCTGAGCGCTGAATCAGAAATAAACGTTATCCACTGAGCTCATTTGAATGTTGCATCAGAAATAAACTTTATCCACTTTGCTCTCCTGAGCGTTGCATCAGAAATTAATTTATCCACTCAGCTCTTCTGAGCGTTGCATCAGAAATAAACGTTATCCACTGAGCTCTTCTGAGCGTTGCATCAGAAATAAACTTTATCCACTCAGATCTTATGAACGTTGCATCAGAAATAAACTTTATCCACCCAGCTCTTCTGAACGTTGCATCAGAAATACACTTTACCCACTCAGCTCATCTGAACGTTGCATCGGAAATAATCGATATCCACTCAGCTCTTCTGAGCATTGCATCAGAAATTATCTTTATCCACTCAGCTCTTCTGAACGTTGCATCAGAAATAAACGTTATCCACTCAGCTCTTCAGAATGTTGCATCAGAAATAGACTTTACCCACTCAGCTCTTCTGAACGTTGCATCAGAAATAAACTTTATCCACTTAGCTCTTCTGAACGATGCATCAGAAATAAACTTTATTATCCACTCAGCTCTTCTGAATGTTGCATCAGAAATAGACTTTATCCACTCAGCTCTTCTGAGCATTGCATCAGAAATAAACGTTATCCACTCAGCTCTTTTGAATGTTGCATCGGAAATAAACGATATCCACTCAGCTCTTCTGAACGTTGCATCAGAAATAAACGTTATCCACTCAGCTCTTCAGAATGTTGCATCAGAAATAGACTTTATACACTCAGCTCTTCTGAACGTTGCATCAGAAATCTAAATTATCCACTCAGCTCTTCTGAACGTTGGATCAGAAATAAACTTTATGCATCAGAAATAGACTTTATCCACTCAGCTTTTCTGATCGTTGCATCAGAAATAAAATCTATCCACTGAGCTCTTCTGAACGTTGCATCAGAGATAATTTTATCCACTCAGCTCTTCTGAGCGTTGCATTAGAAATAAACTTTATCCACTCAGCTCTTCTAAACGTTGCATCAGAAATAAACGTTATCCACTCAGCTCTTCTGAGCGTTGCATCAGAAATAAACGTTATCCACTCAGCTCTTCTGAGCAATGCATCAGAAATAAACGTTATCCACTCAGCTCTTCTGAACGTTGCATCAGAAATATAAATTATCCAATCAGCTCCTCTGAATGTTGCATCACAAATAAACTTTATCCACTCAGCTCTTCTGAGCGCTGAATCAGAAATAAACGTTATCCACTGAACTCTTTTGAATGTTGCATCAGAAATAGACTTTATCCACTCAGCTCTTCTGAGCGTTGCATCAGATATAAACGTTATCCACTGAGCTCTTCTGAACGTTGTATCAGAAATAAACTTTATCCACCCAGCTCTTCTGAACGTTGCATCAGAAATACACTTTACCCACTGAGCTCATCTGAACGTTGCATCGGAAATAATCGATATCCACTCAGCTCTTCTGAGCATTGCATCAGAAATAAACTTTATCCACTCAGCTCTTCTGAACGTTGCATCAGAAATAAACGTTATCCACTCAGCTCTTCAGAATGTTGCATCAGAAATAGACGTTATCCACTCAGCTCTTCTGAGCATTGCATCAGAAATAAACGTTATCCACTCAGCTCTTTTGAATGTTGCATCGGAAATAAACGATATACACTCAGCTCTTCTGAACGTTGCATCAGAAATAAACGTTATCCACTCAGCTCTTCAGAATGTTGCATCAGAAATAGACTTTATACACTCAGCTCTTCTGAACGTTGCATCAGAAATATAAATTATCCACTCAGCTCTTCTGAACGTTGCATCAGAAATAAACTTTATGCATCAGAAATAAACGTTATCCACTCAGCTTTTCTGAGCGTTGCATCAGAAATAAAATCTATCCACTGAGCTCTTCTGAACGTTGCATCAGAAATAATTTTATCCACTCAGCTCTTCTGAGCGTTGCATTAGAAATAAACTTTATCCACTCAGCTATTCTAAACGTTGCATCAGAAATAAACGTTATCCACTCAGCTCTGCTGAGCGTTGCATCAGAAATAAACGTTATCCACACAGCTCTTCTGAGCATTGCATCAGAAATAAACTTTATGCATCAGAAATAAACGTTATCCACTCAGCTCTTCTGAATGTTGCATCAGAAATAGACTTTATCCACTCAGCTCTTCTGATCGTTGCATCAGAAATACACTTTATCCACTTAGCTCTTCTGAACGTTGCATCAGAAATAAACTTTATCCACTCAGCTCTTCTGAACGTTGCATCAGAAATAAACTTTATCCACTTAGCTCTTCTGAACGTTGCATCAGAAATAAACGTTATCCACTCAGCTCTTCTGAGCACTGCATCAGAAATAAACGATAACCACTCAGCTTTTGTGAGCGTTGCTTCAGAAATAATTTTATCCACTCAGCTCTTCTGATTATTGCATCAGAAATAAATTGTATACACTCAGCTCTTCTGAATGTTGCATCAGAAATATAAATTATCCACTCAGCTCTTCTGAGCGTTGCATCAGAAATATAGTTTATCAACTCAGCTCTTCTGAGTGTTGCATCAGAATCAAACTTTATCCACTCAGCTCTTCCGAGCGTTGCATCAGAAATAAACTTTATCCACTCAGATCTTATGAACGTTGCATCAGAAATAAACTTTATCCACCCAGCTCTTCTGAACGTTGCATCAGAAATACACTTTACCCACTCAGCTCTTCTGAACGTTGCATCGGAAATAATCGATATCCACTCAGCTCTTCTGAGCATTGCATCAGAAATAAACTTTATCCACTCATCTCTTCTGAACGTTGCATCAGAAATAAACGTTATCCACTCAGCTCTTCAGAATGTTGCATCAGAAATAGACTTTATCCACTCAGCTCTTCTGAACGTTGCATCAGAAATATAAATTATCCACTCAGCTCTCCTGAATGTTGCATCAGAAATATACTTTATCCACTCAGCTCTTCTGAGCATTGCATCAGAAATACACTTTATGCATCAGAAATAAACGTTATCCACTCAGCTCTTCTGAATGTTGCATCAGAAATTAATTTATCCACTCAGCTCTTCTGAACGTTGCATCAGAAATAAACTTTAGCCACTTAGCTCTTCTGAACGTTGCATCAGAAATAAACTTTATCCACTCAGCTCTTCTGAGCATTGCATCAGAAATAAATGTGATCCACTCAGCTACTCTGAGCGTTGCATCAGAAATAAACTTTATCCACTGAGCTCTTCTGAACGTTGCATCAGAAATAATTTTATCCACTCAGCTCTTCTGAGCATTGCATCAGAAATAAACTTTATCCACTCAGCTCTTCTGAACGTTGCATCAGAAATAAACGTTATCCACTCAGCTCTTCTGAGTATTGCATCAGAAATAAACGTTATTCACTCAGCTCTTCTGAACGTTGCATCAGAAATAAACTTTATCCACTTAGCTCTTCTGAACGTTGCATCAGAAACAAACATTGGCCACTCAGCTCTTCTGAATGTTGCATCACAAATAAACGTTATCCACCCAGCTCTTCTGAATGTTGCATCAGAAATACACTACCGTTCAAAAGTTTGGGATCACCCAAACAATTTCGTGTTTTCCATGAAAAGTCACACTTATTCACCACCATATGTTGTGAAATGAATAGAAAATAGAGTCAAGACATTGACAAGGTTAGAAATAATGATTTGTATTTGAAATAAGATTTTTTTTACATCAAACTTTGCTTTCGTCAAAGAATCCTCCATTTGCAGCAATTACAGCATTGCAGACCTTTGGCATTCTAGCTGTTAATTTGTTGAGGTAATCTGGAGAAATTGCACCCCACGCTTCCAGAAGCAGCTCCCACAAGTTGGATTGGTTGGATGGGCACTTCTTTGAGCAGATTGAGTTTCTGGAGCATCACATTTGTGGGGTCAATTAAACGCTCAAAATGGCCAGAATAAGAGAACTTTCATCTGAAACTCGACAGTCTATTCTTGTTCTTAGAAATGAAGGCTATTCCATGCGAGAAATTGCTAAGAAATTGAAGGTTTCCTACACCGGTGTGTACTACTCCCTTCAGAGGACAGCACAAACAGGCTCTAACAGGTACTATTTAATGAAGATGCCAGTTGGGGACCTGTGAGGCGTCTGTTTCTCAAACTAGAGACTCTAATGTACTTATCTTCTTGCTCAGTTGTGCAACGCGGCCTCCCACTTCTTTTTCTACTCTGGTTAGAGCCTGTTTGTGCTGTCCTCTGAAGGGAGTAGTACACACCGGTGTAGGAAATCTTCAATTTCTTAGCAATTTCTCGCATGGAATAGCCTTCATTTCTAAGAACAAGAGTAGACTGTCGAGTTTCAGATGAAAGTTCTCTTTTTCTGGCCATTTTGAGCGTTTAATTGACCCCACAAATGTGATGCTCCAGAAACTCAATCTGCTCAAAGAAGTGCCCATCCAACCAATCCAACTTGTGGGAGCTGCTTCTGGAAGCGTGGGGTGCAATTTCTCCAGATTACCTCAACAAATTAACAGCTAGAATGCCAAAGGTCTGCAATGCTGTAATTGCTGCAAATGGAGGATTCTTTGACGAAAGCAAAGTTTGATGTAAAAAAAATCTTATTTCAAATACAAATCATTATTTCTAACCTTGTCAATGTCTTGACTCTATTTTCTATTCATTTCACAACATATGGTGGTGAATAAGTGTGACTTTTCATGGAAAACACAAAATTGTTTGGGTGATCCCAAACTTTTGAACGGTAGTGTATACTTTATCCAATCAGCTCTTCAGAATGTTGCATCAGAAATAGACTTTATCCACTCATCTCTTCTGAACGTTGCATCAGAAATAAACTTTATCCACTTAGCTCTTCTGAACGTTGCATCAGAAATAAACTTTATCCACTCAGCTCTTCTGAGCATTGCATCAGAAATAAACGTGATCCACTCAGCTTTTCTGAGCGTTGCATCAGAAATAAACTTTATCCACTGAGCTCTTCTGAACGTTGCATCAGAAATAATTTTATCCACTTAGCTTTTCTGAACGTTGCATCAGAAACAAACATTGTCCACTCAGCTCTTCTGAATGTTGCATCACAAATAAACGTTATCCACCCAGCTCTTCTGAATGTTGTATCAGAAATATAAATTATCCACTCAGCTCTTCTGAGCGTTGCATCAGAAATATAGTTTATCAACTCAGCTCTTCTGAGTGTTGCATCAGAATCAAACTTTATCCACTCAGCTCTTCTGAGCGTTGCATCAGAAATAAACTTTATCCACTCAGATCTTATGAACGTTGCATCAGAAATAAACTTTATCCACCCAGCTCTTCTGAACGTTGCATCAGAAATAAACTTTATCCACTCAGCTCTTCTGAATGTTGTATCAGAAATAAACGTTATCCACTCAGCTCTTCTGAGTATTGCATCAGAAACAAACATTGTCCACTCAGCTCTTCTGAATGTTGCATCACAAATAAACGTTATCCACCCAGCTCTTCTGAATGTTGCATCAGAAATATACTTTATCCACTCAGCTCTTCAGAATGTTGCATCAGAAATAGACTTTATCCACTCAGCTTTTCTGAACGCTGCATCAGAAATATACTTTATCCACTTAGCTCTTCTGAACGTTGCATCAGAAATAAACTTTATCCACTCAGCTCTTCTGAATGTTGCATCAGAAATTAATTTATCCACTCAGCTCTTCTGAACGTTGCATCAGAAATAAACTTTAGCCACTTAGCTCTTCTGAACGTTGCATCAGAAATAAACTTTATCCACTCAGCTCTTCTGAGCATTGCATCAGAAATAAATGTGATCCACTCAGCTTTTCTGAGCGTTGCATCAGAAATAAACTTTATCCACTGAGCTCTTCTGAACGTTGCATCAGAAATAATTTTATCCACTCAGCTCTTCTGAGCATTGCATCAGAAATAAACTTTATCCACTCAGCTCTTCTGAACGTTGCATCAGAAATAAACGTTATCCACTCAGCTCTTCTGAGTATTGCATCAGAAATAAACGTTATTCACTCAGCTCTTCTGAGTATTGCATCAGAAATAAACGTTATTCACTCAGCTCTTCAGAATGTTGCATCAGAAATAGACTTTACCCACTCAGCTTTTCTGAACGCTGCATCAGAAATATACTTTATCCACTTAGCTCTTCTGAACGTTGCATCAGAAATAAACGTTATCCACTCAGCTCTTCTGAGTATTGCATCAGAAATAAACGTTATTCACTCAGCTCTTCTGAACGTTGCATCAGAAATAAACTTTATCCACTTAGCTCTTCTGAACGTTGCATCAGAAACAAACATTGGCCACTCAGCTCTTCTGAATGTTGCATCACAAATAAACGTTATCCACCCAGCTCTTCTGAATGTTGCATCAGAAATACACTACCGTTCAAAAGTTTGGGATCACCCAAACAATTTCGTGTTTTCCATGAAAAGTCACACTTATTCACCACCATATGTTGTGAAATGAATAGAAAATAGAGTCAAGACATTGACAAGGTTAGAAATAATGATTTGTATTTGAAATAAGATTTTTTTTACATCAAACTTTGCTTTCGTCAAAGAATCCTCCATTTGCAGCAATTACAGCATTGCAGACCTTTGGCATTCTAGCTGTTAATTTGTTGAGGTAATCTGGAGAAATTGCACCCCACGCTTCCAGAAGCAGCTCCCACAAGTTGGATTGGTTGGATGGGCACTTCTTTGAGCAGATTGAGTTTCTGGAGCATCACATTTGTGGGGTCAATTAAACGCTCAAAATGGCCAGAATAAGAGAACTTTCATCTGAAACTCGACAGTCTATTCTTGTTCTTAGAAATGAAGGCTATTCCATGCGAGAAATTGCTAAGAAATTGAAGGTTTCCTACACCGGTGTGTACTACTCCCTTCAGAGGACAGCACAAACAGGCTCTAACAGGTACTATTTAATGAAGATGCCAGTTGGGGACCTGTGAGGCGTCTGTTTCTCAAACTAGAGACTCTAATGTACTTATCTTCTTGCTCAGTTGTGCAACGCGGCCTCCCACTTCTTTTTCTACTCTGGTTAGAGCCTGTTTGTGCTGTCCTCTGAAGGGAGTAGTACACACCGGTGTAGGAAATCTTCAATTTCTTAGCAATTTCTCGCATGGAATAGCCTTCATTTCTAAGAACAAGAGTAGACTGTCGAGTTTCAGATGAAAGTTCTCTTTTTCTGGCCATTTTGAGCGTTTAATTGACCCCACAAATGTGATGCTCCAGAAACTCAATCTGCTCAAAGAAGTGCCCATCCAACCAATCCAACTTGTGGGAGCTGCTTCTGGAAGCGTGGGGTGCAATTTCTCCAGATTACCTCAACAAATTAACAGCTAGAATGCCAAAGGTCTGCAATGCTGTAATTGCTGCAAATGGAGGATTCTTTGACGAAAGCAAAGTTTGATGTAAAAAAAATCTTATTTCAAATACAAATCATTATTTCTAACCTTGTCAATGTCTTGACTCTATTTTCTATTCATTTCACAACATATGGTGGTGAATAAGTGTGACTTTTCATGGAAAACACAAAATTGTTTGGGTGATCCCAAACTTTTGAACGGTAGTGTATACTTTATCCAATCAGCTCTTCAGAATGTTGCATCAGAAATAGACTTTATCCACTCATCTCTTCTGAACGTTGCATCAGAAATAAACTTTATCCACTTAGCTCTTCTGAACGTTGCATCAGAAATAAACTTTATCCACTCAGCTCTTCTGAGCATTGCATCAGAAATAAACGTGATCCACTCAGCTTTTCTGAGCGTTGCATCAGAAATAAACTTTATCCACTGAGCTCTTCTGAACGTTGCATCAGAAATAATTTTATCCACTTAG
The DNA here is from genome assembly GCF_029633865.1 of Lampris incognitus. NCBI lineage: Eukaryota > Metazoa > Chordata > Actinopteri > Lampriformes > Lampridae > Lampris > Lampris incognitus. The sequence goes on along the minus strand of NC_079213.1, from coordinate 47,282,376 downwards.
CTTTTCTGAACGTTGCATCAGAAACAAACATTGTCCACTCAGCTCTTCTGAATGTTGCATCACAAATAAACGTTATCCACCCAGCTCTTCTGAATGTTGTATCAGAAATATAAATTATCCACTCAGCTCTTCTGAGCGTTGCATCAGAAATATAGTTTATCAACTCAGCTCTTCTGAGTGTTGCATCAGAATCAAACTTTATCCACTCAGCTCTTCTGAGCGTTGCATCAGAAATAAACTTTATCCACTCAGATCTTATGAACGTTGCATCAGAAATAAACTTTATCCACCCAGCTCTTCTGAACGTTGCATCAGAAATAAACTTTATCCACTCAGCTCTTCTGAATGTTGTATCAGAAATAAACGTTATCCACTCAGCTCTTCTGAGTATTGCATCAGAAACAAACATTGTCCACTCAGCTCTTCTGAATGTTGCATCACAAATAAACGTTATCCACCCAGCTCTTCTGAATGTTGCATCAGAAATATACTTTATCCACTCAGCTCTTCAGAATGTTGCATCAGAAATAGACTTTATCCACTCAGCTTTTCTGAACGCTGCATCAGAAATATACTTTATCCACTTAGCTCTTCTGAACGTTGCATCAGAAATAAACTTTATCCACTCAGCTCTTCTGAATGTTGCATCAGAAATTAATTTATCCACTCAGCTCTTCTGAACGTTGCATCAGAAATAAACTTTAGCCACTTAGCTCTTCTGAACGTTGCATCAGAAATAAACTTTATCCACTCAGCTCTTCTGAGCATTGCATCAGAAATAAATGTGATCCACTCAGCTTTTCTGAGCGTTGCATCAGAAATAAACTTTATCCACTGAGCTCTTCTGAACGTTGCATCAGAAATAATTTTATCCACTCAGCTCTTCTGAGCATTGCATCAGAAATAAACTTTATCCACTCAGCTCTTCTGAACGTTGCATCAGAAATAAACGTTATCCACTCAGCTCTTCTGAGTATTGCATCAGAAATAAACGTTATTCACTCAGCTCTTCTGAACGTTGCATCAGAAATAAACTTTATCCACTTAGCTCTTCTGAACGTTGCATCAGAAATAAACTTTATCCACTTAGCTCTTCTGAACGTTGCATCACAAATAAACGTTATCCACCCAGCTCTTCTGAATGTTGCATCAGAAATATACTTTATCCAATCAGCTCTTCAGAATGTTGCATCAGAAATAGACTTTATCCACTCATCTCTTCTGAACGTTGCATCAGAAATAAACTTTATCCACTTAGCTCTTCTGAACGTTGCATCAGAAATAAACTTTATCCACTCAGCTCTTCTGAGCATTGCATCAGAAATAAACGTGATCCACTCAGCTTTTCTGAGCGTTGCATCAGAAATAAACTTTATCCACTGAGCTCTTCTGAACGTTGCATCAGAAATAATTTTATCCACTTAGCTTTTCTGAACGTTGCATCAGAAACAAACATTGTCCACTCAGCTCTTCTGAATGTTGCATCACAAATAAACGTTATCCACCCAGCTCTTCTGAATGTTGCATCAGAAATATACTTTATCCACTCAGCTCTTCAGAATGTTGCATCAGAAATAGACTTTACCCACTCAGCTTTTCTGAACGCTGCATCAGAAATATACTTTATCCACTTAGCTCTTCTGAACGTTGCATCAGAAATAAACTTTATCCACTCAGCTCTTCTGAGCATTGCATCAGAAATAAACGTGATCCACTCAGCTTTTCTGAGCGTTGCATCAGAAATAAACTTTATCCACTGAGCTCTTCTGAACGTTGCATCAGAAATAATTTTATCCACTCAGCTCTTCTGAGCATTGCATCAGAAATAGACTTTATCCACTCAGCTCTTCTGAACGTTGCATCAGAAATATAAATTATCCACTCAGCTCTCCTGAATGTTGCATCAGAAATATACTTTATCCACTCAGCTCTTCTGAGTATTGCATCAGAAATACACTTTATGCATCAGAAATAAACGTTATCCACTCAGCTCTTCTGAATGTTGCATCAGAAATTAATTTTTCCACTCAGCTCTTCTGAACATTGCATCAGAAATAAACTTTATCCACTTAGCTCTTCTGAATGTTGCATCAGAAATATACTTTATCCACTCAGCTCTTCAGAATGTTGCATCAGAAATAGACTTTACCCACTCAGCTTTTCTGAACGCTGCATCAGAAATATACTTTATCCACTTAGCTCTTCTGAACGTTGCATCAGAAATAAACGTTATCCACTCAGCTCTTCTGAGTATTGCATCAGAAATAAACGTTATTCACTCAGCTCTTCTGAACGTTGCATCAGAAATAAACTTTATCCACTTAGCTCTTCTGAACGTTGCATCAGAAACAAACATTGGCCACTCAGCTCTTCTGAATGTTGCATCACAAATAAACGTTATCCACCCAGCTCTTCTGAATGTTGCATCAGAAATACACTACCGTTCAAAAGTTTGGGATCACCCAAACAATTTCGTGTTTTCCATGAAAAGTCACACTTATTCACCACCATATGTTGTGAAATGAATAGAAAATAGAGTCAAGACATTGACAAGGTTAGAAATAATGATTTGTATTTGAAATAAGATTTTTTTTACATCAAACTTTGCTTTCGTCAAAGAATCCTCCATTTGCAGCAATTACAGCATTGCAGACCTTTGGCATTCTAGCTGTTAATTTGTTGAGGTAATCTGGAGAAATTGCACCCCACGCTTCCAGAAGCAGCTCCCACAAGTTGGATTGGTTGGATGGGCACTTCTTTGAGCAGATTGAGTTTCTGGAGCATCACATTTGTGGGGTCAATTAAACGCTCAAAATGGCCAGAATAAGAGAACTTTCATCTGAAACTCGACAGTCTATTCTTGTTCTTAGAAATGAAGGCTATTCCATGCGAGAAATTGCTAAGAAATTGAAGGTTTCCTACACCGGTGTGTACTACTCCCTTCAGAGGACAGCACAAACAGGCTCTAACAGGTACTATTTAATGAAGATGCCAGTTGGGGACCTGTGAGGCGTCTGTTTCTCAAACTAGAGACTCTAATGTACTTATCTTCTTGCTCAGTTGTGCAACGCGGCCTCCCACTTCTTTTTCTACTCTGGTTAGAGCCTGTTTGTGCTGTCCTCTGAAGGGAGTAGTACACACCGGTGTAGGAAATCTTCAATTTCTTAGCAATTTCTCGCATGGAATAGCCTTCATTTCTAAGAACAAGAGTAGACTGTCGAGTTTCAGATGAAAGTTCTCTTTTTCTGGCCATTTTGAGCGTTTAATTGACCCCACAAATGTGATGCTCCAGAAACTCAATCTGCTCAAAGAAGTGCCCATCCAACCAATCCAACTTGTGGGAGCTGCTTCTGGAAGCGTGGGGTGCAATTTCTCCAGATTACCTCAACAAATTAACAGCTAGAATGCCAAAGGTCTGCAATGCTGTAATTGCTGCAAATGGAGGATTCTTTGACGAAAGCAAAGTTTGATGTAAAAAAAATCTTATTTCAAATACAAATCATTATTTCTAACCTTGTCAATGTCTTGACTCTATTTTCTATTCATTTCACAACATATGGTGGTGAATAAGTGTGACTTTTCATGGAAAACACAAAATTGTTTGGGTGATCCCAAACTTTTGAACGGTAGTGTATACTTTATCCAATCAGCTCTTCAGAATGTTGCATCAGAAATAGACTTTATCCACTCATCTCTTCTGAACGTTGCATCAGAAATAAACTTTATCCACTTAGCTCTTCTGAACGTTGCATCAGAAATAAACTTTATCCACTCAGCTCTTCTGAGCATTGCATCAGAAATAAACGTGATCCACTCAGCTTTTCTGAGCGTTGCATCAGAAATAAACTTTATCCACTGAGCTCTTCTGAACGTTGCATCAGAAATAATTTTATCCACTTAGCTTTTCTGAACGTTGCATCAGAAACAAACATTGTCCACTCAGCTCTTCTGAATGTTGCATCACAAATAAACGTTATCCACCCAGCTCTTCTGAATGTTGTATCAGAAATATAAATTATCCACTCAGCTCTTCTGAGCGTTGCATCAGAAATATAGTTTATCAACTCAGCTCTTCTGAGTGTTGCATCAGAATCAAACTTTATCCACTCAGCTCTTCTGAGCGTTGCATCAGAAATAAACTTTATCCACTCAGATCTTATGAACGTTGCATCAGAAATAAACTTTATCCACCCAGCTCTTCTGAACGTTGCATCAGAAATAAACTTTATCCACTCAGCTCTTCTGAATGTTGTATCAGAAATAAACGTTATCCACTCAGCTCTTCTGAGTATTGCATCAGAAACAAACATTGTCCACTCAGCTCTTCTGAATGTTGCATCACAAATAAACGTTATCCACCCAGCTCTTCTGAATGTTGCATCAGAAATATACTTTATCCACTCAGCTCTTCAGAATGTTGCATCAGAAATAGACTTTATCCACTCAGCTTTTCTGAACGCTGCATCAGAAATATACTTTATCCACTTAGCTCTTCTGAACGTTGCATCAGAAATAAACTTTATCCACTCAGCTCTTCTGAATGTTGCATCAGAAATTAATTTATCCACTCAGCTCTTCTGAACGTTGCATCAGAAATAAACTTTAGCCACTTAGCTCTTCTGAACGTTGCATCAGAAATAAACTTTATCCACTCAGCTCTTCTGAGCATTGCATCAGAAATAAATGTGATCCACTCAGCTTTTCTGAGCGTTGCATCAGAAATAAACTTTATCCACTGAGCTCTTCTGAACGTTGCATCAGAAATAATTTTATCCACTCAGCTCTTCTGAGCATTGCATCAGAAATAAACTTTATCCACTCAGCTCTTCTGAACGTTGCATCAGAAATAAACGTTATCCACTCAGCTCTTCTGAGTATTGCATCAGAAATAAACGTTATTCACTCAGCTCTTCTGAACGTTGCATCAGAAATAAACTTTATCCACTTAGCTCTTCTGAACGTTGCATCAGAAACAAACATTGGCCACTCAGCTCTTCTGAATGTTGCATCACAAATAAACGTTATCCACCCAGCTCTTCTGAATGTTGCATCAGAAATATACTTTATCCAATCAGCTCTTCAGAATGTTGCATCAGAAATAGACTTTATCCACTCATCTCTTCTGAACGTTGCATCAGAAATAAACTTTATCCACTTAGCTCTTCTGAACGTTGCATCAGAAATAAACTTTATCCACTCAGCTCTTCTGAGCATTGCATCAGAAATAAACGTGATCCACTCAGCTTTTCTGAGCGTTGCATCAGAAATTTACTTTATCCACTGAGCTCTTCTGAACGTTGCATCAGAAATAATTTTATCCACTTAGCTTTTCTGAACGTTGCATCAGAAACAAACATTGTCCACTCAGCTCTTCTGAATGTTGCATCACAAATAAACGTTATCCACCCAGCTCTTCTGAATGTTGCATCAGAAATATACTTTATCCACTCAGCTCTTCAGAATGTTGCATCAGAAATAGACTTTACCCACTCAGCTTTTCTGAACGCTGCATCAGAAATATACTTTATCCACTTAGCTCTTCTGAACGTTGCATCAGAAATAAACTTTATCCACTCAGCTCTTCTGAGCATTGCATCAGAAATAAACGTGATCCACTCAGCTTTTCTGAGCGTTGCATCAGAAATAAACTTTATCCACTGAGCTCTTCTGAACGTTGCATCAGAAATAATTTTATCCACTCAGCTCTTCTGAGCATTGCATCAGAAATAGACTTTATCCACTCAGCTCTTCTGAACGTTGCATCAGAAATATAAATTATCCACTCAGCTCTCCTGAATGTTGCATCAGAAATATACTTTATCCACTCAGCTCTTCTGAGTATTGCATCAGAAATACACTTTATGCATCAGAAATAAACGTTATCCACTCAGCTCTTCTGAATGTTGCATCAGAAATTAATTTTTCCACTCAGCTCTTCTGAACGTTGCATCAGAAATAAACTTTATCCACTTAGCTCTTCTGAACGTTGCATCATAAATAAACTTTATCCACTCAGCTCTTCTGAGCATTGCATCAGAAATAAATGTGATCCACTCAGCTTTTCTGAGCATTGCATCAGAAATAAACTTTATCCACTGAGCTCTTCTGAACGTTGCATCAGAAATAATTTTATCCACTCAGCTCTTCTGAGCATTGCATCAGAAATAAACTTTATCCACTCAGCTCTTCTGAACGTTGCATCAGAAATAAACGTTATCCACTCAGCGCTTCTGAGTATTGCATCAGAAATAAACGTTATCCACTCAGCTCTTCTGAACGTTGCATCAGAAATAAACTTTATCCACTGAGCTCTTCTGAACGTTGCATCAGAAATAATTTTATCCATCCAGCTCTTCTGAGCATTGCATCAGAAATAGACTTTATCCACTCAGCTCTTCTGAACGTTGCATCAGAAATATAAATTATCCACTCAGCTCTCCTGAATGTTGCATCAGAAATATACTTTATCCACTCAGCTCTTCTGAGCATTGCATCAGAAATACACTTTATGCATCAGAAATAAACGTTATCCACTCAGCTCTTCTGAATGTTGCATCAGAAATTAATTTATCCACTCAGCTCTTCTGAACGTTGCATCAGAAATAAACTTTATCCACTTAGCTCTTCTGAACGTTGCATCAGAAATAAACTTTATCCACTCAGCTCGTCTGAGCATTGCATCAGAAATAAATGTGATCCACTCAGCTCTTCTGAGGGTTGCATCAGAAATAAACTGTATCCACTGAGCTCTTCTGAACGTTGCATCAGAAATAATTTTATCCACTCAGCTCTTCTGAGCATTGCATCAGAAATAAACTTTATCCACTGAGCTCTTTTGAATGTTGCATCAGAAATAAACTTTATCCACTTTGCTCTCCTGAGCGTTGCATCAGAAATTAATTTATCCAGTCAGCTCTTCTGAGCGTTGCATCAGAAATAAACGTTATCCACTCTGCTCTTCTGAGTGTTGCATCAGAAATAAACTTTATCCACCCAGCTCTTCTGAAAGTTGCATCAGAAATAAACGTTATCCACTCAGCTCTGCTGAGCGTTGCATCAGAAATAAACGTTATCCACACAGCTCTTCTGAGCATTGCATCAGAAATAAACTTTATGCATCAGAAATAAACATTATCCACACAGCTCTTCTGAATGTTGCATCAGAAATATACTTTATCCACTGAGCTCTTCTGAGCAATGCATCAGAAATAAACGTTAACCACTCAGCTTTTGTGAGCGTTGCTTCAGAAATAAAATTTATCCACTGAGCTCTTCTGAACGTTGCATCAGAAATAATTTTACCCACTCAGCTCTTCTGATTATTGCATCAGAAATAAATTTTATCCACTCAGCTCTTCTGAACGTTGCATCAGAAATATAGTTTATCAACTCAGCTCTTCTGAGTGTTGCATCAGAATCAAACTTTATCCACTCAGCTCTTCTGAGCGTTGCATCAGAAATAAACTTTATCCACTCAGATCTTATGAACGTTGCATCAGAAATAAACTTTATCCACCCAGCTCTTCTGAACGTTGCATCAGAAATACACTTTACCCACTCAGCTCTTCTGAACGTTGCATCGGAAATAATCGATATCCACTCAGCTCTTCTGAGCATTGCATCAGAAATAAACTTTATCCACTCAACTCTTCTGAACGTTGCATCAGAAATAAACGTTATCCACTCAGCTCTTCAGAATGTTGCATCAGAAATAGACTTTATCCACTCAGCTCTTCTGAACGTTGCATCAGAAATATAAATTATCCACTCAGCTCTCCTGAATGTTGCATCAGAAATATACTTTATCCACTCAGCTCTTCTGAGCATTGCATCAGAAATACACTTTATGCATCAGAAATAAACGTTATCCACTCAGCTCTTCTGAATGTTGCATCAGAAATTAATTTATCCACTCAGCTCTTCTGAACGTTGCATCAGAAATAAACTTTAGCCACTTAGCTCTTCTGAACGTTGCATCAGAAATAAACTTTATCCACTCAGCTCTTCTGAGCATTGCATCAGAAATAAATGTGATCCACTCAGCTTTTCTGAGCGTTGCATCAGAAATAAACTTTATCCACTGAGCTCTTCTGAACGTTGCATCAGAAATAATTTTATCCACTCAGCTCTTCTGAGCATTGCATCAGAAATAAACTTTATCCACTCAGCTCTTCTGAACGTTGCATCAGAAATAAACGTTATCCACTCAGCTCTTCTGAGTATTGCATCAGAAATAAACGTTATTCACTCAGCTCTTCTGAACGTTGCATCAGAAATAAACTTTATCCACTTAGCTCTTCTGAACGTTGCATCAGAAACAAACATTGGCCACTCAGCTCTTCTGAATGTTGCATCACAAATAAACGTTATCCACCCAGCTCTTCTGAATGTTGCATCAGAAATATACTTTATCCAATCAGCTCTTCAGAATGTTGCATCAGAAATAGACTTTATCCACTCATCTCTTCTGAACGTTGCATCAGAAATAAACTTTATCCACTTAGCTCTTCTGAACGTTGCATCAGAAATAAACTTTATCCACTCAGCTCTTCTGAGCATTGCATCAGAAATAAACGTGATCCACTCAGCTTTTCTGAGCGTTGCATCAGAAATAAACTTTATCCACTGAGCTCTTCTGAACGTTGCATCAGAAATAATTTTATCCACTTAGCTTTTCTGAACGTTGCATCAGAAACAAACATTGTCCACTCAGCTCTTCTGAATGTTGCATCACAAATAAACGTTATCCACCCAGCTCTTCTGAATGTTGCATCAGAAATATACTTTATCCACTCAGCTCTTCAGAATGTTGCATCAGAAATAGACTTTATCCACTCAGCTTTTCTGAACGCTGCATCAGAAATATACTTTATCCACTTAGCTCTTCTGAACGTTGCATCAGAAATAAACTTTATCCACTCAGCTCTTCTGAGCATTGCATCAGAAATAAACGTGATCCACTCAGCTTTTCTGAGCGTTGCATCAGAAATAAACTTTATCCACTGAGCTCTTCTGAACGTTGCATCAGAAATAATTTTATCCACTCAGCTCTTCTGAGCATTGCATTAGAAATAGACTTTATCCACTCAGCTCTTCTGAACGTTGCATCAGAAATATAAATTATCCACTCAGCTCTCCTGAATGTTGCATCAGAAATATACTTTATCCACTCAGCTCTTCTGAGTATTGCATCAGAAATACACTTTATGCATCAGAAATAAACGTTATCCACTCAGCTCTTCTGAATGTTGCATCAGAAATTAATTTTTCCACTCAGCTCTTCTGAACGTTGCATCAGAAATAAACTTTATCCACTTAGCTCTTCTGAACGTTGCATCAGAAATAACCTTTATCCACTCAGCTCTTCTGAGCATTGCATCAGAAATAAATGTGATCCACTCAGCTTTTCTGAGCATTGCATCAGAAATAAACTTTATCCACTGAGCTCTTCTGAACGTTGCATCAGAAATAATTTTATCCACTCAGCTCTTCTGAGCATTGCATCAGAAATAAACTTTATCCACTCAGCTCTTCTGAACGTTGCATCAGAAATAAACGTTATCCACTCAGCGCTTCTGAGTATTGCATCAGAAATAAACGTTATCCACTCAGCTCTTCTGAACGTTGCATCAGAAATAAACTTTATCCACTGAGCTCTTCTGAACGTTGCATCAGAAATAATTTTATCCATCCAGCTCTTCTGAGCATTGCATCAGAAATAGACTTTATCCACTCAGCTCTTCTGAACGTTGCATCAGAAATATAAATTATCCACTCAGCTCTCCTGAATGTTGCATCAGAAATATACTTTATCCAATCAGCTCTTCTGAGCATTGCATCAGAAATACACTTTATGCATCAGAAATAAACGTTATCCACTCAGCTCTTCTGAATGTTGCATCAGAAATTAATTTATCCACTCAGCTCTTCTGAGCATTGCATCAGAAATAAACGTGATCCACTCAGCTTTTCTGAGCGTTGCATCAGAAATAAACTTTATCCACTGAGCTCTTCTGAACGTTGCATCAGAAATAATTTTATCCACTCAGCTCTTCTGAGCATTGCATCAGAAATATACTTTATCCACTCAGCTCTTCTGAACGTTGCATCAGAAATATAAATTATCCACTCAGCTCTCCTGAATGTTGCATCAGAAATATACTTTATCCACTCAGCTCTTCTGAGCATTGCATCAGAAATACACTTTATGCATCAGAAATAAACGTTATCCACTCAGCTCTTCTGAATGTTGCATCAGAAATAGACTTTATCCACTCATCTCTTCTGAACGTTGCATCAGAAATAAACTTTATCCACTTAGCTCTTCTGAACGTTGCATCAGAAATAAACTTTATCCACTCAGCTCTTCTGAGCATTGCATCAGAAATAAACGTGATCCACTCAGCTTTTCTGAGCGTTGCATCAGAAATAAACTTTATCCACTGAGCTCTTCTGAACGTTGCATCAGAAATAATTTTATCCACTTAGCTTTTCTGAACGTTGCATCAGAAACAAACATTGTCCACTCAGCTCTTCTGAATGTTGCATCACAAATAAACGTTATCCACCCAGCTCTTCTGAATGTTGCATCAGAAATATACTTTATCCACTCAGCTCTTCAGAATGTTGCATCAGAAATAGACTTTATCCACTCAGCTTTTCTGAACGCTGCATCAGAAATAAACTTTATCCACTTAGTTCTTCTGAACGTTGAATCAGAAATAAACTTTATCCACTCAGCTCTTCTGAGCATTGCATCAGAAATAAACATGATCCACTCAGCTTTTCTGAGCGTTGCATCAGAAATAAACTTTATCCACTGAGCTCTTCTGAACGTTGCATCAGAAATAATTTTATCCACTCAGCTCTTCTGAGCATTGCATCAGATATAGACTTTATCCACTCAGCTCTTCTGAACGTTGCATCAGAAATATAAATTATCCACTCAGCTCTCCTGAATGTTGCATCAGAAATATTCTTTATCCACTCAGCTCTTCTGAGCATTGCATCAGAAATACACTTTATGCATCAGAAATAAACGTTATCCACTCAGCTCTTCTGAATGTTGCATCAGAAATTAATTTATCCACTCAGCTCTTCTGAACGTTGCATCAGAAATAAACTTTATCCACTTAGCTCTTCTGAACGTTGCATCAGAAATAAACTTTATCCACTCAGCTCTTCTGAGCATTGCATCAGAAATAAATGTGATCCACTCAGCTCTTCTGAGCGCTGCATCAGAAATAAACTTTATCCACTGAGCTCTTCTGAAAGTTGCATCAGAAATAATTTTATCCACTCAGCTCTTCTGAGCATTGCATCAGAAATAAACTTTATCCACTCAGCTCTTCTGAACGTTGCATCAGAAATAAACGTTATCCACTCAGCTCTTCTGAGTATTGCATCAGAAATAAACGTTATCCACTCAGCTCTTCTGAACGTTGCATCAGAAATAAACTTTATCCACTTAGCTCTTTTGAACGTTGCATCAGAAACAAACATTGTCCACTCAGCTCTTCTGAATGTTGCATCACAAATAAACGTTATCCACCCAGCTCTTCTGAATTTTGCATCAGAAATAAACTTTATCCACTTAGCTCTTCTGAACGTTGCATCAGAAATAAACTTTATCCACTCAGCTCTTCCGAGCACTGCATCAGAAATAAACGTTAACCACTCAGCTTTTGTGAGCGTTGCTTCAGACATAAAATTTATCCACTGAGCTCTTCTGAACGTTGCATCAGAAATAAGTTTATCCACTCAGCTCTTCTGATTATTGCATCAGAAATAAATTTTATACACTCAGCTCTTCTGAACGTTGCATCAGAAATATAAATTATCCACTCAGCTCTTCTGAGCGTTTCATCAGAAATATAGTTTATCAACTCAGCTCTTCTGAGTGTTGCATCAGAATCAAACTTTATCCACTGAGCTCTTCTGAATGTTGCATCACAAATAAACTTCATCCACTCAGCTCTACTGAACGTTGTATCAGAAATAAACGTTATCCACTCAGCTCTTCTGAGTATTGCATCAGAAATAAACGTTATCCACTCAGCTCTTCTGAACGTTGCATCAGAAATAAACTTTATCCACTTAGCTCTTTTGAACGTTGCATCAGAAATAAACTTTATCCACTCAGCTCTTCTGAGCACTGCATCAGAAATAAACGTTAACCACTCAGCTTTTGTGAGCGTTGCTTCAGAAATAAAATTTATCCACTGAGCTCTTCTGAACGTTGCATCAGAAATAATGTTATCCACTCAGCTCTTCTGATTATTGCATCAGAAATAAATTTTATACACTCAGCTCTTCTGAACGTTGCATTAGAAATATAAATTATCCACTCAGCTCTTCTGAGCGTTGCATCAGAAATATAGTTTATCAACTCAGCTCTTCTGAGTGTTGCATCAGAATCAAACTTTATCCACTGAGCTCTTCTGAATGTTGCATCACAAATAAACTTTATCCACTCAGCTCTTCTGAGCGCTGCATCAGAATTAAACGTTATCCACTGAGCTCTTTTGAATGTTGCATCAGAAATAAACTTTATCCACTTTGCTCTCCTGAGCGTTGCATCATAAATTAATTTATCCAGTCAGCTCTTCTGAACGTTGCATCGGAAATAATCGATATCCACTCAGCTCTTCTGAGCATTGCATCAGAAATAAACTTTATCCACTCAACTCTTCTGAACGTTGCATCAGAAATAAACGTTATCCACTCAGCTCTTCAGAATGTTGCATCAGAAATAGACTTTATCCACTCAGCTCTTCTGAACGTTGCATCAGAAATATAAATTATCCACTCAGCTCTCCTGAATGTTGCATCAGAAATATACTTTATCCACTCAGCTCTTCTGAGCATTGCATCAGAAATACACTTTATGCATCAGAAATAAACGTTATCCACTCAGCTCTTCTGAATGTTGCATCAGAAATTAATTTATCCACTCAGCTCTTCTGAACGTTGCATCAGAAATAAACTTTAGCCACTTAGCTCTTCTGAACGTTGCATCAGAAATAAACTTTATCCACTCAGCTCTTCTGAGCATTGCATCAGAAATAAATGTGATCCACTCAGCTTTTCTGAGCGTTGCATCAGAAATAAACTTTATCCACTGAGCTCTTCTGAACGTTGCATCAGAAATAATTTTATCCACTCAGCTCTTCTGAGCATTGCATCAGAAATAAACTTTATCCACTCAGCTCTTCTGAACGTTGCATCAGAAATAAACGTTATCCACTCAGCTCTTCTGAGTATTGCATCAGAAATAAACGTTATTCACTCAGCTCTTCTGAACGTTGCATCAGAAATAAACTTTATCCACTTAGCTCTTCTGAACGTTGCATCAGAAACAAACATTGGCCACTCAGCTCTTCTGAATGTTGCATCACAAATAAACGTTATCCACCCAGCTCTTCTGAATGTTGCATCAGAAATATACTTTATCCAATCAGCTCTTCAGAATGTTGCATCAGAAATAGACTTTATCCACTCATCTCTTCTGAACGTTGCATCAGAAATAAACTTTATCCACTTAGCTCTTCTGAACGTTGCATCAGAAATAAACTTTATCCACTCAGCTCTTCTGAGCATTGCATCAGAAATAAACGTGATCCACTCAGCTTTTCTGAGCGTTGCATCAGAAATAAACTTTATCCACTGAGCTCTTCTGAACGTTGCATCAGAAATAATTTTATCCACTTAGCTTTTCTGAACGTTGCATCAGAAACAAACATTGTCCACTCAGCTCTTCTGAATGTTGCATCACAAATAAACGTTATCCACCCAGCTCTTCTGAATGTTGCATCAGAAATATACTTTATCCACTCAGCTCTTCAGAATGTTGCATCAGAAATAGACTTTATCCACTCAGCTTTTCTGAACGCTGCATCAGAAATATACTTTATCCACTTAGCTCTTCTGAACGTTGCATCAGAAATAAACTTTATCCACTCAGCTCTTCTGAGCATTGCATCAGAAATAAACGTGATCCACTCAGCTTTTCTGAGCGTTGCATCAGAAATAAACTTTATCCACTGAGCTCTTCTGAACGTTGCATCAGAAATAATTTTATCCACTCAGCTCTTCTGAGCATTGCATTAGAAATAGACTTTATCCACTCAGCTCTTCTGAACGTTGCATCAGAAATATAAATTATCCACTCAGCTCTCCTGAATGTTGCATCAGAAATATACTTTATCCACTCAGCTCTTCTGAGTATTGCATCAGAAATACACTTTATGCATCAGAAATAAACGTTATCCACTCAGCTCTTCTGAATGTTGCATCAGAAATTAATTTTTCCACTCAGCTCTTCTGAACGTTGCATCAGAAATAAACTTTATCCACTTAGCTCTTCTGAACGTTGCATCAGAAATAACCTTTATCCACTCAGCTCTTCTGAGCATTGCATCAGAAATAAATGTGATCCACTCAGCTTTTCTGAGCATTGCATCAGAAATAAACTTTATCCACTGAGCTCTTCTGAACGTTGCATCAGAAATAATTTTATCCACTCAGCTCTTCTGAGCATTGCATCAGAAATAAACTTTATCCACTCAGCTCTTCTGAACGTTGCATCAGAAATAAACGTTATCCACTCAGCGCTTCTGAGTATTGCATCAGAAATAAACGTTATCCACTCAGCTCTTCTGAACGTTGCATCAGAAATAAACTTTATCCACTGAGCTCTTCTGAACGTTGCATCAGAAATAATTTTATCCATCCAGCTCTTCTGAGCATTGCATCAGAAATAGACTTTATCCACTCAGCTCTTCTGAACGTTGCATCAGAAATATAAATTATCCACTCAGCTCTCCTGAATGTTGCATCAGAAATATACTTTATCCAATCAGCTCTTCTGAGCATTGCATCAGAAATACACTTTATGCATCAGAAATAAACGTTATCCACTCAGCTCTTCTGAATGTTGCATCAGAAATTAATTTATCCACTCAGCTCTTCTGAGCATTGCATCAGAAATAAACGTGATCCACTCAGCTTTTCTGAGCGTTGCATCAGAAATAAACTTTATCCACTGAGCTCTTCTGAACGTTGCATCAGAAATAATTTTATCCACTCAGCTCTTCTGAGCATTGCATCAGAAATATACTTTATCCACTCAGCTCTTCTGAACGTTGCATCAGAAATATAAATTATCCACTCAGCTCTCCTGAATGTTGCATCAGAAATATACTTTATCCACTCAGCTCTTCTGAGCATTGCATCAGAAATACACTTTATGCATCAGAAATAAACGTTATCCACTCAGCTCTTCTGAATGTTGCATCAGAAATAGACTTTATCCACTCATCTCTTCTGAACGTTGCATCAGAAATAAACTTTATCCACTTAGCTCTTCTGAACGTTGCATCAGAAATAAACTTTATCCACTCAGCTCTTCTGAGCATTGCATCAGAAATAAACGTGATCCACTCAGCTTTTCTGAGCGTTGCATCAGAAATAAACTTTATCCACTGAGCTCTTCTGAACGTTGCATCAGAAATAATTTTATCCACTTAGCTTTTCTGAACGTTGCATCAGAAACAAACATTGTCCACTCAGCTCTTCTGAATGTTGCATCACAAATAAACGTTATCCACCCAGCTCTTCTGAATGTTGCATCAGAAATATACTTTATCCACTCAGCTCTTCAGAATGTTGCATCAGAAATAGACTTTATCCACTCAGCTTTTCTGAACGCTGCATCAGAAATAAACTTTATCCACTTAGTTCTTCTGAACGTTGAATCAGAAATAAACTTTATCCACTCAGCTCTTCTGAGCATTGCATCAGAAATAAACATGATCCACTCAGCTTTTCTGAGCGTTGCATCAGAAATAAACTTTATCCACTGAGCTCTTCTGAACGTTGCATCAGAAATAATTTTATCCACTCAGCTCTTCTGAGCATTGCATCAGATATAGACTTTATCCACTCAGCTCTTCTGAACGTTGCATCAGAAATATAAATTATCCACTCAGCTCTCCTGAATGTTGCATCAGAAATATTCTTTATCCACTCAGCTCTTCTGAGCATTGCATCAGAAATACACTTTATGCATCAGAAATAAACGTTATCCACTCAGCTCTTCTGAATGTTGCATCAGAAATTAATTTATCCACTCAGCTCTTCTGAACGTTGCATCAGAAATAAACTTTATCCACTTAGCTCTTCTGAACGTTGCATCAGAAATAAACTTTATCCACTCAGCTCTTCTGAGCATTGCATCAGAAATAAATGTGATCCACTCAGCTCTTCTGAGCGCTGCATCAGAAATAAACTTTATCCACTGAGCTCTTCTGAAAGTTGCATCAGAAATAATTTTATCCACTCAGCTCTTCTGAGCATTGCATCAGAAATAAACTTTATCCACTCAGCTCTTCTGAACGTTGCATCAGAAATAAACGTTATCCACTCAGCTCTTCTGAGTATTGCATCAGAAATAAACGTTATCCACTCAGCTCTTCTGAACGTTGCATCAGAAATAAACTTTATCCACTTAGCTCTTTTGAACGTTGCATCAGAAACAAACATTGTCCACTCAGCTCTTCTGAATGTTGCATCACAAATAAACGTTATCCACCCAGCTCTTCTGAATTTTGCATCAGAAATAAACTTTATCCACTTAGCTCTTCTGAACGTTGCATCAGAAATAAACTTTATCCACTCAGCTCTTCCGAGCACTGCATCAGAAATAAACGTTAACCACTCAGCTTTTGTGAGCGTTGCTTCAGACATAAAATTTATCCACTGAGCTCTTCTGAACGTTGCATCAGAAATAAGTTTATCCACTCAGCTCTTCTGATTATTGCATCAGAAATAAATTTTATACACTCAGCTCTTCTGAACGTTGCATCAGAAATATAAATTATCCACTCAGCTCTTCTGAGCGTTTCATCAGAAATATAGTTTATCAACTCAGCTCTTCTGAGTGTTGCATCAGAATCAAACTTTATCCACTGAGCTCTTCTGAATGTTGCATCACAAATAAACTTCATCCACTCAGCTCTACTGAACGTTGTATCAGAAATAAACGTTATCCACTCAGCTCTTCTGAGTATTGCATCAGAAATAAACGTTATCCACTCAGCTCTTCTGAACGTTGCATCAGAAATAAACTTTATCCACTTAGCTCTTTTGAACGTTGCATCAGAAATAAACTTTATCCACTCAGCTCTTCTGAGCACTGCATCAGAAATAAACGTTAACCACTCAGCTTTTGTGAGCGTTGCTTCAGAAATAAAATGTATCCACTGAGCTCTTCTGAACGTTGCATCAGAAATAATGTTATCCACTCAGCTCTTCTGATTATTGCATCAGAAATAAATTTTATACACTCAGCTCTTCTGAACGTTGCATTAGAAATATAAATTATCCACTCAGCTCTTCTGAGCGTTGCATCAGAAATATAGTTTATCAACTCAGCTCTTCTGAGTGTTGCATCAGAATCAAACTTTATCCACTGAGCTCTTCTGAATGTTGCATCACAAATAAACTTTATCCACTCAGCTCTTCTGAGCGCTGCATCAGAATTAAACGTTATCCACTGAGCTCTTTTGAATGTTGCATCAGAAATAAACTTTATCCACTTTGCTCTCCTGAGCGTTGCATCATAAATTAATTTATCCAGTCAGCTCTTCTGAGCGTTGCATCAGAAATAAACGTTATCCACTCTGCTCTTCTGAGTGTTGCATCAGAAATAAACTTTATCCACCCAGCTCTTCTGAACGTTGCATCAGAAATAAACGTTATCCACTCAGCTCTGCTGAGCGTTGCATCAGAAATAAACGTTATCCACACAGCTCTTCTGAGCATTGCATCAGAAATAAACTTTATGCATCAGAAATAAACATTATCCACACAGCTCTTCTGAATGTTGCATCAGAAATAGACTTTATCCACTCAGCTCTTCTGAACGTTGCATCAGAAATAAACTTTATCCACTTAGCTCTTCTGAACGTTGCATCAGAAATAAACTTTATCCACTCAGCTCTTCTGAGCATTGCATCAGAAATAAACGTTATCCACTCAGCTTTTCTGAGCGTTGCATCAGAAATAAACTTTATCCACTCAGCTCTTCTGAACGTTGCATCAGAAATAAACGTTATCCACTCAGCTCTTCAGAATGTTTGCATCAGAAGTATACTTTATCCACTCAGCTCTTCTGAACGTTGCATCAGAAATAAACTTTATCCACTTAGCTCTTCTGAACGTTGCATCAGAAATAAACTTTATCCACTCAGCTCTTCTGAGCAATGCATCAGAAATAAACGTTAACCACTCAGCTTTTGTGAGCGTTGCTTCAGAAATAAAATTTATCCACTGAGCTCTTCTGAACGTTGCATCAGAAATAATTTTACCCACTCAACTCTTCTGATTATTGCATCAGAAATAAATTTTATCCACTCAGCTCTTCTGAGCGTTGCATCAGAAATATAGTTTATCTACTCAGCTCTTCTGAGTGTTGCATCAGAATCAAACTTTATCCACTCAGCTCTTCTGAATAATGCATCACAAATAAACTTTATCCACTCAGCTCTTCTGAGCGCTGAATCAGAAATAAACGTTATCCACTGAGCTCTTTTGAATGTTGCATCAGAAATAAACTTTATCCACTTTGCTCTCCTGAGCGTTGCATCAGAAATTAATTTATCCACTCAGCTCTTCTGAGCGTTGCATCAGAAATAAACGTTATCCACTGAGCTCTTCTGAGCGTTGCATCAGAAATAAACTTTATCCACTCAGATCTTATGAACGTTGCATCAGAAATAAACTTTATCCACCCAGCTCTTCTGAACGTTGCATCAGAAATACACTTTACCCACTCAGCTCATCTGAACGTTGCATCGGAAATAATCGATATCCACTCAGCTCTTCTGAGCATTGCATCAGAAATAAACTTTATCCACTCAGCTCTTCTGAACGTTGCATCAGAAATAAACGTTATCCACTCAGCTCTTCAGAATGTTGCATCAGAAATAGACTTTATCCACTCAGCTCTTCTGAACGTTGCATCAGAAATAAACTTGATCCACTTAGCTCTTCTGAACGTTGCATCAGAAATAAACTTTATCCACTCAGCTCTTCAGAATGTTGCATCAGAAATAGACTTTATCCACTCAGCTCTTCTGAGCATTGCATCAGAAATAAACGTTATCCACTCAGCTCTTTTGAATGTTGCATCAGAAATAAACGTTATCCACTCAGCTCTTCAGAATGTTGCATCAGAAATAGACTTTATCCACTCAGCTCTTCTGAACGTTGCATCAGAAATAAACTTGATCCACTTAGCTCTTCTGAACGTTGCATCAGAAATAAACTTTATCCACTCAGCTCTTCAGAATGTTGCATCAGAAATAGACTTTATCCACTCAGCTCTTCTGAGCATTGCATCAGAAATAAACGTTATCCACTCAGCTCTTTTGAATGTTGCATCAGAAATAAACTTTATCCACTCAGCTCTTCTGAACGTTGCATCGGAAATAAACGATATCCACTCAGCTCTTCTGAGCATTGCATCAGAAATAAACTTTATCCACTCAGCTCTTCTGAACGTTGCATCAGAAATAAACGTTATCCACTCAGCTCTTCAGAATGTTGCATCAGAAATAGACTTTATACACTCAGCTCTTCTGAACGTTGCATCAGAAATATAAATTATCCACTCAGCTCTTCTGAATGTTGCATCAGAAATAAACTTTATGCATCAGAAATAAACGTTATCCACTTAGCTCTTCTGAACGTTGCATCAGAAATAAACTTTATCCACTCAGCTCTTCTGAGCATTGCATCAGAAATAAACGTTATCCACTCAGCTTTTCTGAGCGTTGCATCAGAAATAAACTTTATCCACTCAGCTCTTCTGAACGTTGCATCAGAAATAAACGTTATCCACTCAGCTCTTCAGAATGTTGCATCAGAAATATACTTTATCCACTCAGCTCTTCTGAACGTTGAATCAGAAATAAACTTCATCCACTTAGCTCTTCTGAACGTTGCATCAGAAATAAACTTTATCCACTCAGCTCTTCTGAGCAATGCATCAGAAATAAACGTTAACCACTCAGCTTTTGTGAGCGTTGCTTCAGAAATAAAATTTATCCACTGAGCTCTTCTGAACGTTGCATCAGAAATGATTTTACCCACTCAGCTCTTCTGATTATTGCATCAGAAATAAATTTTATCCACTCAGCTCTTCTGAACGTTGCATCAGAAATATAAATTATCCACTCAGCTCTTCTGAGCGTTGCATCAGAAATATAGTTTATCAACTCAGCTCTTCTGAGTGTTGCATCAGAATCAAACTTTATCCACTCAGCTCTTCTGAATGTTGCATCACAAATAAACTTTATCCACTCAGCTCTTCTGAGCGCTGAATCAGAAATAAACGTTATCCACTGAGCTCATTTGAATGTTGCATCAGAAATAAACTTTATCCACTTTGCTCTCCTGAGCGTTGCATCAGAAATTAATTTATCCACTCAGCTCTTCTGAGCGTTGCATCAGAAATAAACGTTATCCACTGAGCTCTTCTGAGCGTTGCATCAGAAATAAACTTTATCCACTCAGATCTTATGAACGTTGCATCAGAAATAAACTTTATCCACCCAGCTCTTCTGAACGTTGCATCAGAAATACACTTTACCCACTCAGCTCATCTGAACGTTGCATCGGAAATAATCGATATCCACTCAGCTCTTCTGAGCATTGCATCAGAAATAAACTTTATCCACTCAGCTCTTCTGAACGTTGCATCAGAAATAAACGTTATCCACTCAGCTCTTCAGAATGTTGCATCAGAAATAGACTTAATCCACTCAGCTCTTCTGAACGTTGCATCAGAAATAAACTTTATCCACTTAGCTCTTCTGAACGATGCATCAGAAATAAACTTTATTATCCACTCAGCTCTTCTGAATGTTGCATCAGAAATAGACTTTATCCACTCAGCTCTTCTGAGCATTGCATCAGAAATAAACGTTATCCACTCAGCTCTTTTGAATGTTGCATCGGAAATAAACGATATCCACTCAGCTCTTCTGAACGTTGCATCAGAAATAAACGTTATCCACTCAGCTCTTCAGAATGTTGCATCAGAAATAGACTTTATACACTCAGCTCTTCTGAACGTTGCATCAGAAATCTAAATTATCCACTCAGCTCTTCTGAACGTTGCATCAGAAATAAACTTTATGCATCAGAAATAAACGTTATCCACTCAGCTTTTCTGATCGTTGCATCAGAAATAAAATCTATCCACTGAGCTCTTCTGAACGTTGCATCAGAAATAATTTTATCCACTCAGCTCTTCTGAGCGTTGCATTAGAAATAAACTTTATCCACTCAGCTCTTCTAAACGTTGCATCAGAAATAAACGTTATCCACTCAGCTCTTCTGAGCGTTGCATCAGAAATAAACGTTATCCACTCAGCTCTTCTGAGCAATGCATCAGAAATAAACGTTATCCACTCAGCTCTTCTGAACGTTGCATCAGAAATATAAATTATCCAATCAGCTCCTCTGAATGTTGCATCACAAATAAACTTTATCCACTCAGCTCTTCTGAGCGCTGAATCAGAAATAAACGTTATCCACTGAACTCTTTTGAATGTTGCATCAGAAATAGACTTTATCCACTCAGCTCTTCTGAGCGTTGCATCAGATATAAACGTTATCCACTGAGCTCTTCTGAACGTTGTATCAGAAATAAACTTTATCCACCCAGCTCTTCTGAACGTTGCATCAGAAATACACTTTACCCACTGAGCTCATCTGAACGTTGCATCGGAAATAATCGATATCCACTCAGCTCTTCTGAGCATTGCATCAGAAATAAACTTTATCCACTCAGCTCTTCTGAACGTTGCATCAGAAATAAACGTTATCCACTCAGCTCTTCAGAATGTTGCATCAGAAATAGACGTTATCCACTCAGCTCTTCTGAGCATTGCATCAGAAATAAACGTTATCCACTCAGCTCTTTTGAATGTTGCATCGGAAATAAACGATATACACTCAGCTCTTCTGAACGTTGCATCAGAAATAAACGTTATCCACTCAGCTCTTCAGAATGTTGCATCAGAAATAGACTTTATACACTCAGCTCTTCTGAACGTTGCATCAGAAATATAAATTATCCACTCAGCTCTTCTGAACGTTGCATCAGAAATAAACTTTATGCATCAGAAATAAACGTTATCCACTCAGCTTTTCTGAGCGTTGCATCAGAAATAAAATCTATCCACTGAGCTCTTCTGAACGTTGCATCAGAAATAATTTTATCCACTCAGCTCTTCTGAGCGTTGCATTAGAAATAAACTTTATCCACTCAGCTATTCTAAACGTTGCATCAGAAATAAACGTTATCCACTCAGCTCTGCTGAGCGTTGCATCAGAAATAAACGTTATCCACACAGCTCTTCTGAGCATTGCATCAGAAATAAACTTTATGCATCAGAAATAAACGTTATCCACTCAGCTCTTCTGAATGTTGCATCAGAAATAGACTTTATCCACTCAGCTCTTCTGATCGTTGCATCAGAAATACACTTTATCCACTTAGCTCTTCTGAACGTTGCATCAGAAATAAACTTTATCCACTCAGCTCTTCTGAACGTTGCATCAGAAATAAACTTTATCCACTTAGCTCTTCTGAACGTTGCATCAGAAATAAACGTTATCCACTCAGCTCTTCTGAGCACTGCATCAGAAATAAACGATAACCACTCAGCTTTTGTGAGCGTTGCTTCAGAAATAAAATGTATCCATTGAGCTCTTCTGAACGTTGCATCAGAAATAATTTTATCCACTCAGCTCTTCTGATTATTGCATCAGAAATAAATTTTATACACTCAGCTCTTCTGAATGTTGCATCAGAAATATAAATTATCCACTCAGCTCTTCTGAGCGTTGCATCAGAAATATAGTTTATCAACTCAGCTCTTCTGAGTGTTGCATCAGAATCAAACTTTATCCACTCAGCTCTTCTGAATGTTGCATCACAAATAAACTTTATCCACTCAGCTCTTCTGAGCGCTGCATCAGAATTAAACGTTATCCACTGAGCTCTTTTGAATGTTGCATCAGAAATAAACTTTATCCACTTTGCTCTCCTGAGCGTTGCATCAGAAATTAATTTATCCAGTCAGCTCTTCTGAGCGTTGCATCAGAAATAAACGTTATCCACTCTGCTCTTCTGAGTGTTGCATCAGAAATAAACTTTATCCACCCAGCTCTTCTGAACGTTGCATCAGAAATAAACGTTATCCACTCAGCTCTGCTGAGCGTTGCATCAGAAATAAACGTTATCCACACAGCTCTTCTGAGCATTGCATCAGAAATAAACTTTATGCATCGGAAATAAACGTTATCCACACAGCTCTTCTGAATGTTGCATCAGAAATAGACTTTATCCACTCAGTTCTTCTGAACGTTGCATCAGAAATAAACTTTATCCACTTAGCTCTTCTGAACGTTGCATCAGAAATAAACTTTATCCACTTAGCTCTTCTGAACGTTGCATCAGAAATAAACGTTATCCACTCAGCTCTTCTGAGCACTGCATCAGAAATAAACGTTAACCACTCAGCTTTTGTGAGCGTTGCTTCAGAAATAAAATTTATCCATTGAGCTCTTCTGAACGTTGCATCAGAAATAATTTTATCCACTCAGCTCTTCTGATTATTTCATCAGAAATAAATTTTATACACTCAGCTCTTCTGAATGTTGCATCAGAAATATAAATTATCCACTCAGCTCTTCTGAGCGTTGCATCAGAAATATAGTTTATCAACTCAGCTCTTCTGAGTGTTGCATCAGAATCAAACTTTATCCACTCAGCTCTTCTGAATGTTGCATCACAAATAAACTTTATCCACTCAGCTCTTCTGAGCGTTGCATCAGAAATTAATTTATCCAGTCAGCTCTTCTGAGCGTTGCATCAGAAATAAACGTTATCCACTCTGCTCTTCTGAGTGTTGCATCAGAAATAAACTTTATCCACCCAGCTCTTCTGAACGTTGCATCAGAAATAAACGTTATCCACTCAGCTCTTCTGAGCGTTGCATCAGAAATATAGTTTATCAACTCAGCTCTTCTGAGTGTTGCATCAGAATTAAACGTTATCCACTGAGCTCTTTTGAATGTTGCATCAGAAATAAACTTTATCCACTTTGCTCTCCTGAGCGTTGCATCAGAAATTAATTTATTAAGTCAGCTCTTCTGAGCGTTGCATCAGAAATAAACGTTATCCACTCTGCTCTTCTGAGTGTTGCATCAGAAATAAACTTTATCCACCCAGCTCTTCTGAACGTTGCATCAGAAATAAACGTTATCCACTCAGCTCTGCTGAGCGTTGCATCAGAAATAAACGTTATCCACACAGCTCTTCTGAGCATTGCATCAGAAATAAACTTTATGCATCGGAAATAAACGTTATCCACACAGCTCTTCTGAATGTTGCATCAGAAATAGACTTTATCCACTCAGCTCTTCTGAACGTTGCATCAGAAATAAACTTTATCCACTTAGCTCTTCTGAACGTTGCATCAGAAATAAACTTTATCCACTTAGCTCTTCTGAACGTTGCATCAGAAATAAACGTTATCCACTCAGCTCTTCTGAGCACTGCATCAGAAATAAACGTTAACCACTCAGCTTTTGTGAGCGTTGCTTCAGAAATAAAATTTATCCATTGAGCTCTTCTGAACGTTGCATCAGAAATAATTTTATCCACTCAGCTCTTCTGATTAATGCATCAGAAATAAATGTTATACACTCAGCTCTTCTGAACGTTGCATCAGAAATATAAATTATCCACTCAGCTCTTCTGAGCGTTGCATCAGAAATATAGTTTATCAACTCAGCTCTTCTGAGTGTTGCATCAGAATCAAACTTTATCCACTCAGCTCTTCTGAATGTTGCATCACAAATAAACTTTATCCACTCAGCTCTTCTGAGCGCTGCATCAGAATTAAACGTTATCCACTGAGCTCTTTTGAATGTTGCATCAGAAATAAACTTTATCCACTTTGCTCTCCTGAGCGTTGCATCAGAAATTAATTTATCCAGTCAGCTCTTCTGAGCGTTGCATCAGAAATAAACGTTATCCACTCTGCTCTTCTGAGTGTTGCATCAGAAATAAACTTTATCCACCCAGCTCTTCTGAACGTTGCATCAGAAATAAACGTTATGCATCAGAAATAAACGTTATCCACACAGCTCTTCTGAATGTTGCATCAGAAATAGACTTTATCCACTCAGCTCTTCTGAACGTTGCATCAGAAATAAACTTTATCCACTTAGCTCTTCTGAACGTTGCATCAGAAATAAACTTTATCCACTCAGCTCTTCTGAGCAATGCATCAGAAATAAACGTTAACCACTCAGCTTTTGTGAGCGTTGAATCAGAAATAAATTTTATCCACTCAGCTCTTCTGAACGTTGCATCAGAAATATAAATTATCCACTCAGCTCTTCTGAGCGTTGCATCAGAAATATAGTTTATCAACTCAGCTCTTCTGAGTGTTGCATCAGAATCAAACTTTATCCACTCAGCTCTTCTGAATGTTGCATCACATATAAACTTTATCCACTCAGCTCTTCTGAGCGCTGAATAAGAAATAAACGTTATCCACTGAGCTCTTTTGAATGTTGCATCAGAAATAAACTTTATCCACTTTGCTCTCCTGAGCGTTGCATCAGAAATTAATTTATCCACTCAGCTCTTCTGAGCGTTGCATCAGAAATAAACGTTATCCACTGAGCTCTTCTGAGCGTTGCATCAGAAATAAACTTTATCCACTCAGATCTTATGAACGTTGCATCAGAAATAAACTTTATCCACCCAGCTCTTCTGAACGTTGCATCAGAAATACACTTTACCCACTCAGCTCATCTGAACGTTACATCGGAAATAATCGATATCCACTCAGCTCTTCTGAGCATTGCATCAGAAATAAACTTTAACCACTCAGCTCTTCTGAACGTTGCATCAGAAATAAACGTTATCCCCTCAGCTCTTCAGAATGTTGCATCCGAAATAGACTTCATCCACTCAGCTCTTCTGAACGTTGCATCAGAAATAAACTTTATCCACTTAGCTCTTCTGAACGTTGCATCAGAAATAAACTTTATTATCCACTCAGCTCTTCTGAATGTTGCATCAGAAATAGACTTTATCCACTCAGCTCTTCTGAGCATTGCATCAGAAATAAAAGTTATCCACTCAGCTCTTTTGAATGTTGCATCGGAAATAAACGATATCCACTCAGCTCTTCTGGACGTTGCATCAGAAATAAACGTTATCCACTCAGCTCTTCAGAATGTTGCATCAGAAATAGACTTTACACACTCAGCTCTTCTGAACGTTGCATCAGAAATATAAATTATCCACTCAGCTCTTCTGAACGTTAAATCAGAAATAAACTTTATGCATCAGAAAGAAACGTTATCCACTCAGCTTTTCTGAGCGTTGCATCAGAAATAAAATCTATCCACTGAGCTGTTCTGAACGTTGCATCAGAAATAATTTTATCCACTCAGCTCTTCTGAGCGTTGCATTAGAAATAAACTTTATCCACTCAGCTCTTCTAAACGTTGCATCAGAAATAAACGTTATCCACTCAGCTCTTCTGAATGTTACATCAGAAATAGACTTTATCCACTCAGCTCTTCTGATCGTTGCATCAGAAATACACTTTATCCACTTAGCTCTTCTGAACGTTGCATCAGAAATAAACTTTATCCACTCAGCTCTTCTGAACGTTGCATCAGAAATAAACGTTATCAACTCAGCTCTTCTGAGCACTGCATCAGAAATAAACGTTAACCACTCAGCTTTTGTGAGCGTTGCTTCAGAAATAAAATTTATCCATTGAGCTCTTCTGAACGTTGCATCAGAAATAATTTTATCCACTCAGCTCTTCTGATTATTGCATCAGAAATAAATTTTATACACTCAGCTCTTCTGAACGTTGCATCAGAAATATAAATTATCCACTCAGCTCTTCTGAGCGTTGCATCAGAAATATAGTTTATCAACTCAGCTCTTCTGAGTGTTGCATCAGAATCAAACTTTATCCACTCAGCTCTTCTGAATGTTGCATCACAAATAAACTTTATCCACTCAGCTCTTCTGAGCGCTGCATCAGAATTAAACGTTATCCACTGAGCTCTTTTGAATGTTGCATCAGAAATAAACTTTATCCACTTTGCTCTCCTGAGCGTTGCATCAGAAATTAATTTATCCAGTCAGCTCTTCTGAGCGTTGCATCAGAAATAAACGTTATCCACTCTGCTCTTCTGAGTGTTGCATCAGAAATAAACTTTATCCACCCAGCTCTTCTGAACGTTGCATCAGAAATAAACGTTATCCACTCAGCTCTGCTGAGCGTTGCATCAGAAATAAACGTTATCCACACAGCTCTTCTGAGCATTGCATCAGAAATAAACTTTATGCATCGGAAATAAACGTTATCCACACAGCTCTTCTGAATGTTGCATCAGAAATAGACTTTATCCACTCAGCTCTTCTGAACGTTGCATCAGAAATAAACTTTATCCACTTAGCTCTTCTGAACGTTGCATCAGAAATATACTTTATCCACTTAGCTCTTCTGGACGTTGCATCAGAAATAAACGTTATCCACTCAGCTCTTCTGAGCACTGCATCAGAAATAAACGTTAACCACTCAGCTTTTGTGAGCGTTGCTTCAGAAATAAAATTTATCCATTGAGCTCTTCTGAACGTTGCATCAGAAATAATTTTATCCACTCAGCTCTTCTGATTAATGCATCAGAAATAAATGTTATACACTCAGCTCTTCTGAACGTTGCATCAGAAATATAAATTATCCACTCAGCTCTTCTGAGCGTTGCATCAGAAATATAGTTTATCAACTCAGCTCTTCTGAGTGTTGCATCAGAATCAAACTTTATCCACTCAGCTCTTCTGAATGTTGCATCACAAATAAACTTTATCCACTCAGCTCTTCTGAGCGCTACATCAGAATTAAACGTTATCCAATGAGCTCTTTTGAATGTTGCATCAGAAATAAACGTTATCCACTCTGCTCTTCTGAGTGTTGCATCAGAAATAAACTTTATCCACCCAGCTCTTCTGAACGTTGCATCAGAAATAAACGTTATCCACTCAGCTCTGCTGAGCGTTGCATCAGAAATAAACGTTATCCACACAGCTCTTCTGAGCATTGCATCAGAAATAAACTCTATGCATCAGAAATAAACGTTATCCACACAGCTCTTCTGAATGTTGCATCAGAAATAGACTTTATCCACTCAGCTCTTCTGAACGTTGCATCAGAAATAAACTTTATCCACTTAGCTCTTCTGAACGTTGCATCAGAAATAAACTTTATCCACTCAGCTCTTCTGAGCAATGCATCAGAAATAAACGTTAACCACTCAGCTTTTGTGAGCGTTGAATCAGAAATAAATTTTATCCACTCAGCTCTTCTGAACGTTGCATCAGAAATATAAATTATCCACTCAGCTCTTCTGAGCGTCGCATCAGAAATATAGTTTATCAACTCAGCTCTTCTGAGTGTTGCATCAGAATCAAACTTTATCCACTCAGCTCTTCTGAATGTTGCATCACAAATAAACTTTATCCACTCAGCTCTTCTGAGCGCTGAATCAGAAATAAACGTTATCCACTGAGCTCTTTTGAATGTTGCATCAGAAATAAACTTTATCCACTTTGCTCTCCTGAGCGTTGCATCAGAAATTAATTTATCCACTCAGCTCTTCTGAGCGTTGCATCAGAAATAAACGTTATCCACTGAGCTCTTCTGAGCGTTGCATCAGAAATAAACTTTATCCACTCAGATCTTATGAACGTTGCATCAGAAATAAACTTTATCCACCCAGCTCTTCTGAACGTTGCATCAGAAATACACTTTACCCACTCAGCTCATCTGAACGTTACATCGGAAATAATCGATATCCACTCAGCTCTTCTGAGCATTGCATCAGAAATAAACTTTAACCACTCAGCTCTTCTGAACGTTGCATCAGAAATAAACGTTATCCCCTCAGCTCTTCAGAATGTTGCATCCGAAATAGACTTTATCCACTCAGCTCTTCTGAACGTTGCATCAGAAATAAACTTTATCCACTTAGCTCTTCTGAACGTTGCATCAGAAATAAACTTTATTATCCACTCAGCTCTTCTGAATGTTGCATCAGAAATAGAATTTATCCACTCAGCTCTTCTGAGCATTGCATCAGAAATAAAAGTTATCCACTCAGCTCTTTTGAATGTTGCATCGGAAATAAACGATATCCACTCAGCTCTTCTGGACGTTGCATCAGAAATAAACGTTATCCACTCAGCTCTTCAGAATGTTGCATCAGAAATAGACTTTACACACTCAGCTCTTCTGAACGTTGCATCAGAAATATAAATTATCCACTCAGCTCTTCTGAACGTTGCATCAGAAATAAACTTTATGCATCAGAAAGAAACGTTATCCACTCAGCTTTTCTGAGCGTTGCATCAGAAATAAAATCTATCCACTGAGCTCTTCTGAACGTTGCATCAGAAATAATTTTATCCACTCAGCTCTTCTGAAGGTTGCATTAGAAATAAACTTTATCCACTCAGCTCTTCTAAACGTTGCATCAGAAATAAACGTTATCCACTCAGCTCTGCTGAGCGTTGCATCAGAAATAAACGTTATCCACACAGCTCTTCTGAGCATTGCATCAGAAATAAACTTTATGCATCAGAAATAAACGTTATCCACTCAGCTCTTCTGAATGTTGCATCAGAAATAGACTTTATCCACTCAGCTCTTCTGATCGTTGCATCAGAAATAAACTTTATCCACTTGGCTCTTCTGAACGTTGCATCAGAAATAAACTTTATCCACTCAGCTCTTCTGAACGTTGCATCAGAAATAAACGTTATCCACTTAGCTCTTCTGAACGTTGCATCAGAAATACACTTTATCCACTTAGCTCTTCTGAACGTTGCATCAGAAATAAACTTTATCCACTCAGCTCTTCTGAGCGTTGCATCAGAAATACACTTTATCCACTTAGCTCTTCTGAACGTTGCATCAGAAATAAACTTTATCCACTCAGCTCTTCTGAGCGTTGCATCAGAAATATAGTTTATCAACTCAGCTCTTCTGAGTGTTGCATCAGAATTAAACGTTATCCACTGAGCTCTTTTGAATGTTGCATCAGAAATAAACTTTATCCACTTTGCTCTCCTGAGCGTTGCATCAGAAATTAATTTATCCAGTCAGCTCTTCTGAGCGTTGCATCAGAAATAAACGTTATCCACTCTGCTCTTCTGAGTGTTGCATCAGAAATAAACTTTATCCACCCAGCTCTTCTGAACGTTGCATCAGAAATAAACGTTATTCACTCAGCTCTGCTGAGCGTTGCATCAGAAATAAACGTTATCCACACAGCTCTTCTGAGCATTGCATCAGAAATAAACTTTATGCATCGGAAATAAACGTTATCCACACAGCTCTTCTGAATGTTGCATCAGAAATAGACTTTATCCACTCAGCTCTTCTGAACGTTGCATCAGAAATAAACTTTATCCACTTAGCTCTTCTGAACGTTGCATCAGAAATAAACTTTATCCACTTAGCTCTTCTGAACGTTGCATCAGAAATAAACGTTATCCACTCAGCTCTTCTGAGCACTGCATCAGAAATAAACGTTAACCACTCAGCTTTTGTGAGCGTTGCTTCAGAAATAAAATTTATCCATTGAGCTCTTCTGAACGTTGCATCAGAAATAATTTTATCCACTCAGCTCTTCTGATTAATGCATCAGAAATAAATGTTATACACTCAGCTCTTCTGAACGTTGCATCAGAAATATAAATTATCCACTCAGCTCTTCTGAGCGTTGCATCAGAAATATAGTTTATCAACTCAGCTCTTCTGAGTGTTGCATCAGAATCAAACTTTATCCACTCAGCTCTTCTGAATGTTGCATCACAAATAAACTTTATCCACTCAGCTCTTCTGAGCGCTGCATCAGAATTAAACGTTATCCACTGAGCTCTTTTGAATGTTGCATCAGAAATAAACTTTATCCACTTTGCTCTCCTGAGCGTTGCATCAGAAATTAATTTATCCAGTCAGCTCTTCTGAGCGTTGCATCAGAAATAAACGTTATCCACTCTGCTCTTCTGAGTGTTGCATCAGAAATAAACTTTATCCACCCAGCTCTTCTGAACGTTGCATCAGAAATAAACGTTATGCATCAGAAATAAACGTTATCCACACAGCTCTTCTGAATGTTGCATCAGAAATAGACTTTATCCACTCAGCTCTTCTGAACGTTGCATCAGAAATAAACTTTATCCACTTAGCTCTTCTGAACGTTGCATCAGAAATAAACTTTATCCACTCAGCTCTTCTGAGCAATGCATCAGAAATAAACGTTAACCACTCAGCTTTTGTGAGCGTTGAATCAGAAATAAATTTTATCCACTCAGCTCTTCTGAACGTTGCATCAGAAATATAAATTATCCACTCAGCTCTTCTGAGCGTTGCATCAGAAATAAACGTTATCCACTGAGCTCTTCTGAGCGTTGCATCAGAAATAAACTTTATCCACTCAGATCTTATGAACGTTGCATCAGAAATAAACTTTATCCACCCAGCTCTTCTGAACGTTGCATCAGAAATACACTTTACCCACTCAGCTCATCTGAACGTTACATCGGAAATAATCGATATCCACTCAGCTCTTCTGAGCATTGCATCAGAAATAAACTTTAACCACTCAGCTCTTCTGAACGTTGCATCAGAAATAAACGTTATCCCCTCAGCTCTTCAGAATGTTGCATCCGAAATAGACTTCATCCACTCAGCTCTTCTGAACGTTGCATCAGAAATAAACTTTATCCACTTAGCTCTTCTGAACGTTGCATCAGAAATATAAATTATCCACTCAGCTCTTCTGAGCGTTGCATCAGAAATATAGTTTATCAACTCAGCTCTTCTGAGTGTTGCATCAGAATCAAACTTTATCCACTCAGCTCTTCTGAATGTTGCATCACAAATAAACTTTATCCACTCAGCTCTTCTGAGCGCTGCATCAGAATTAAACGTTATCCACTGAGCTCTTTTGAATGTTGCATCAGAAATAAACTTTATCCACTTTGCTCTCCTGAGCTTTGCATCAGAAATTAATTTATCCAGTCAGCTCTTCTGAGCGTTGCATCAGAAATAAACGTTATCCACTCTGCTCTTCTGAGTGTTGCATCAGAAATAAACTTTATCCACCCAGCTCTTCTGAACGTTGCATCAGAAATAAACGTTATGCATCAGAAATAAACGTTATCCACACAGCTCTTCTGAATGTTGCATCAGAAATAGACTTTATCCACTCAGCTCTTCTGAACGTTGCATCAGAAATAAACTTTATCCACTTAGCTCTTCTGAACGTTGCATCAGAAATACACTTTACCCACTCAGCTCATCTGAACGTTACATCGGAAATAATCGATATCCACTCAGCTCTTCTGAGCATTGCATCAGAAATAAACTTTAACCACTCAGCTCTTCTGAACGTTGCATCAGAAATAAACGTTATCCCCTCAGCTCTTCAGAATGTTGCATCCGAAATAGACTTCATCCACTCAGCTCTTCTGAACGTTGCATCAGAAATAAACTTTATCCACTTAGCTCTTCTGAACGTTGCATCAGAAATATAAATTATCCACTCAGCTCTTCTGAGCGTTGCATCAGAAATATAGTTTATCAACTCAGCTCTTCTGAGTGTTGCATCAGAATCAAACTTTATCCACTCAGCTCTTCTGAATGTTGCATCACAAATAAACTTTATCCACTCAGCTCTTCTGAGCGCTGCATCAGAATTAAACGTTATCCACTGAGCTCTTTTGAATGTTGCATCAGAAATAAACTTTATCCACTTTGCTCTCCTGAGCGTTGCATCAGAAATTAATTTATCCAGTCAGCTCTTCTGAGCGTTGCATCAGAAATAAACGTTATCCACTCTGCTCTTCTGAGTGTTGCATCAGAAATAAACTTTATCCACCCAGCTCTTCTGAACGTTGCATCAGAAATAAACGTTATGCATCAGAAATAAACGTTATCCACACAGCTCTTCTGAATGTTGCATCAGAAATAGACTTTATCCACTCAGCTCTTCTGAACGTTGCATCAGAAATAAACTTTATCCACTTAGCTCTTCTGAACGTTGCATCAGAAATAAACTTTATCCACTCAGCTCTTCTGAGCAATGCATCAGAAATAAACGTTAACCACTCAGCTTTTGTGAGCGTTGAATCAGAAATAAATTTTATCCACTCAGCTCTTCTGAACGTTGCATCAGAAATATAAATTATCCACTCAGCTCTTCTGAGCGTTGCATCAGAAATAAACGTTATCCACTGAGCTCTTCTGAGCGTTGCATCAGAAATAAACTTTATCCACTCAGATCTTATGAACGTTGCATCAGAAATAAACTTTATCCACCCAGCTCTTCTGAACGTTGCATCAGAAATACACTTTACCCACTCAGCTCATCTGAACGTTACATCGGAAATAATCGATATCCACTCAGCTCTTCTGAGCATTGCATCAGAAATAAACTTTAACCACTCAGCTCTTCTGAACGTTGCATCAGAAATAAACGTTATCCCCTCAGCTCTTCAGAATGTTGCATCCGAAATAGACTTCATCCACTCAGCTCTTCTGAACGTTGCATCAGAAATAAACTTTATCCACTTAGCTCTTCTGAACGTTGCATCAGAAATAAACTTTATTATCCACTCAGCTCTTCTGAATGTTGCATCAGAAATAGACTTTATCCACTCAGCTCTTCTGAGCATTGCATCAGAAATAAAAGTTATCCACTCAGCTCTTTTGAATGTTGCATCGGAAATAAACGATATCCACTCAGCTCTTCTGGACGTTGCATCAGAAATAAACGTTATCCACTCAGCTCTTCAGAATGTTGCATCAGAAATAGACTTTACACACTCAGCTCTTCTGAACGTTGCATCAGAAATATAAATTATCCACTCAGCTCTTCTGAACGTTGCATCAGAAATAAACTTTATGCATCAGAAAGAAACGTTATCCACTCAGCTTTTCTGAGCGTTGCATCAGAAATAAAATCTATCCACTGAGCTGTTCTGAACGTTGCATCAGAAATAATTTTATCCACTCAGCTCTTCTGAGCGTTGCATTAGAAATAAACTTTATCCACTCAGCTCTTCTAAACGTTGCATCAGAAATAAACGTTATCCACTCAGCTCTTCTGAATGTTACATCAGAAATAGACTTTATCCACTCAGCTCTTCTGATCGTTGCATCAGAAATACACTTTATCCACTTAGCTCTTCTGAACGTTGCATCAGAAATAAACTTTATCCACTCAGCTCTTCTGAACGTTGCATCAGAAATAAACGTTATCAACTCAGCTCTTCTGAGCACTGCATCAGAAATAAACGTTAACCACTCAGCTTTTGTGAGCGTTGCTTCAGAAATAAAATTTATCCATTGAGCTCTTCTGAACGTTGCATCAGAAATAATTTTATCCACTCAGCTCTTCTGATTATTGCATCAGAAATAAATTTTATACACTCAGCTCTTCTGAACGTTGCATCAGAAATATAAATTATCCACTCAGCTCTTCTGAGCGTTGCATCAGAAATATAGTTTATCAACTCAGCTCTTCTGAGTGTTGCATCAGAATCAAACTTTATCCACTCAGCTCTTCTGAATGTTGCATCACAAATAAACTTTATCCACTCAGCTCTTCTGAGCGCTGCATCAGAATTAAACGTTATCCACTGAGCTCTTTTGAATGTTGCATCAGAAATAAACTTTATCCACTTTGCTCTCCTGAGCGTTGCATCAGAAATTAATTTATCCAGTCAGCTCTTCTGAGCGTTGCATCAGAAATAAACGTTATCCACTCTGCTCTTCTGAGTGTTGCATCAGAAATAAACTTTATCCACCCAGCTCTTCTGAACGTTGCATCAGAAATAAACGTTATCCACTCAGCTCTGCTGAGCGTTGCATCAGAAATAAACGTTATCCACACAGCTCTTCTGAGCATTGCATCAGAAATAAACTTTATGCATCGGAAATAAACGTTATCCACACAGCTCTTCTGAATGTTGCATCAGAAATAGACTTTATCCACTCAGCTCTTCTGAACGTTGCATCAGAAATAAACTTTATCCACTTAGCTCTTCTGAACGTTGCATCAGAAATATACTTTATCCACTTAGCTCTTCTGAACGTTGCATCAGAAATAAACGTTATCCACTCAGCTCTTCTGAGCACTGCATCAGAAATAAACGTTAACCACTCAGCTTTTGTGAGCGTTGCTTCAGAAATAAAATTTATCCATTGAGCTCTTCTGAACGTTGCATCAGAAATAATTTTATCCACTCAGCTCTTCTGATTAATGCATCAGAAATAAATGTTATACACTCAGCTCTTCTGAACGTTGCATCAGAAATATAAATTATCCACTCAGCTCTTCTGAGCGTTGCATCAGAAATATAGTTTATCAACTCAGCTCTTCTGAGTGTTGCATCAGAATCAAACTTTATCCACTCAGCTCTTCTGAATGTTGCATCACAAATAAACTTTATCCACTCAGCTCTTCTGAGCGCTACATCAGAATTAAACGTTATCCAATGAGCTCTTTTGAATGTTGCATCAGAAATAAACTTTATCCACTTTGCTCTCCTGAGCGTTGCATCAGAAATTAATTTATCCAGTCAGCTCTTCTGAGCGTTGCATCAGAAATAAACGTTATCCACTCTGCTCTTCTGAGTGTTGCATCAGAAATAAACTTTATCCACCCAGCTCTTCTGAACGTTGCATCAGAAATAAACGTTATCCACTCAGCTCTGCTGAGCGTTGCATCAGAAATAAACGTTATCCACACAGCTCTTCTGAGCATTGCATCAGAAATAAACTTTATGCATCAGAAATAAACGTTATCCACACAGCTCTTCTGAATGTTGCATCAGAAATAGACTTTATCCACTCAGCTCTTCTGAACGTTGCATCAGAAATAAACTTTATCCACTTAGCTCTTCTGAACGTTGCATCAGAAATAAACTTTATCCACTCAGCTCTTCTGAGCAATGCATCAGAAATAAACGTTAACCACTCAGCTTTTGTGAGCGTTGAATCAGAAATAAATTTTATCCACTCAGCTCTTCTGAACGTTGCATCAGAAATATAAATTATCCACTCAGCTCTTCTGAGCGTCGCATCAGAAATATAGTTTATCAACTCAGCTCTTCTGAGTGTTGCATCAGAATCAAACTTTATCCACTCAGCTCTTCTGAATGTTGCATCACAAATAAACTTTATCCACTCAGCTCTTCTGAGCGCTGAATCAGAAATAAACGTTATCCACTGAGCTCTTTTGAATGTTGCATCAGAAATAAACTTTATCCACTTTGCTCTCCTGAGCGTTGCATCAGAAATTAATTTATCCACTCAGCTCTTCTGAGCGTTGCATCAGAAATAAACGTTATCCACTGAGCTCTTCTGAGCGTTGCATCAGAAATAAACTTTATCCACTCAGATCTTATGAACGTTGCATCAGAAATAAACTTTATCCACCCAGCTCTTCTGAACGTTGCATCAGAAATACACTTTACCCACTCAGCTCATCTGAACGTTACATCGGAAATAATCGATATCCACTCAGCTCTTCTGAGCATTGCATCAGAAATAAACTTTAACCACTCAGCTCTTCTGAACGTTGCATCAGAAATAAACGTTATCCCCTCAGCTCTTCAGAATGTTGCATCCGAAATAGACTTTATCCACTCAGCTCTTCTGAACGTTGCATCAGAAATAAACTTTATCCACTTAGCTCTTCTGAACGTTGCATCAGAAATAAACTTTATTATCCACTCAGCTCTTCTGAATGTTGCATCAGAAATAGAATTTATCCACTCAGCTCTTCTGAGCATTGCATCAGAAATAAAAGTTATCCACTCAGCTCTTTTGAATGTTGCATCGGAAATAAACGATATCCACTCAGCTCTTCTGGACGTTGCATCAGAAATAAACGTTATCCACTCAGCTCTTCAGAATGTTGCATCAGAAATAGACTTTACACACTCAGCTCTTCTGAACGTTGCATCAGAAATATAAATTATCCACTCAGCTCTTCTGAACGTTGCATCAGAAATAAACTTTATGCATCAGAAAGAAACGTTATCCACTCAGCTTTTCTGAGCGTTGCATCAGAAATAAAATCTATCCACTGAGCTCTTCTGAACGTTGCATCAGAAATAATTTTATCCACTCAGCTCTTCTGAAGGTTGCATTAGAAATAAACTTTATCCACTCAGCTCTTCTAAACGTTGCATCAGAAATAAATGTTATCCACTCAGCTCTGCTGAGCGTTGCATCAGAAATAAACGTTATCCACACAGCTCTTCTGAGCATTGCATCAGAAATAAACTTTATGCATCAGAAATAAACGTTATCCACTCAGCTCTTCTGAATGTTGCATCAGAAATAGACTTTATCCACTCAGCTCTTCTGATCGTTGCATCAGAAATAAACTTTATCCACTTAGCTCTTCTGAACGTTGCATCAGAAATAAACTTTATCCACTCAGCTCTTCTGAACGTTGCATCAGAAATAAACGTTATCCACTTAGCTCTTCTGAACGTTGCATCAGAAATAAACGTTATCCACTCAGCTCTTCTGAGCACTGCATCAGAAATAAACGTTAACCACTCAGCTTTTGTGAGCGTTGCTTCAGAAATAAAATCTATCCACTGAGCTCTTCTGAACGTTGCATCAGAAATAATTTTATCCACTCAGCTCTTCTGAGCGTTGCATTAGAAATAAACTTTATCCACTCAGCTCTTCTAAACGTTGCATCAGAAATAAACGTTATCCACTCAGCTCTGCTGAGCGTTGCATCAGAAATAAACGTTATCCACACATCTCTTCTGAGCATTGCATCAGAAATAAACTTTATGCATCAGAAATAAACGTTATCCACTCAGCTCTTCTGAATGTTGCATCAGAAATAGACTTTATCCACTCAGCTCTTCTGATCGTTGCATCAGAAATAAACTTTATCCACTTAGCTCTTCTGAACGTTGCATCAGAAATAAACTTTATCCACTCAGCTCTTCTGAACGTTGCATCAGAAATAAACGTTATCCACTTAGCTCTTCTGAACGTTGCATCAGAAATAAACGTTATCCACTCAGCTCTTCTGAGCACTGCATCAGAAATAAACGTTAACCACTCAGCTTTTGTGAGCGTTGCTTCAGAAATAAAATCTATCCACTGAGCTCTTCTGAACGTTGCATCAGAAATAATTTTATCCACTCAGCTCTTCTGAGCGTTGCATTAGAAATAAACTTTATCCACTCAGCTCTTCTAAACGTTGCATCAGAAATAAACGTTATCCACTCAGCTCTGCTAAGCGTTGCATCAGAAATAAACGTTATCCACACAGCTCTTCTGAGCATTGCATCAGAAATAAACTTTATGCATCAGAAATAAACGTTATCCACTCAGCTCTTCTGAATGTTGCATCAGAAATAGACTTTATCCACTCAGCTCTTCTGAACGTTGCATCAGAAATAAACTTTATTATCCACTCAGCTCTTCTGAATGTTGCATCAGAAATAGAATTTATCCACTCAGCTCTTCTGAGCATTGCATCAGAAATAAAAGTTATCCACTCAGCTCTTTTGAATGTATCATCGGAAATAAACGATATCCACTCAGCTCTTCTGGACGTTGCATCAGAAATAAACGTTATCCACTCAGCTCTTCAGAATGTTGCATCAGAAATAGACTTTACACACTCAGCTCTTCTGAACGTTGCATCAGAAATATAAATTATCCACTCAGCTCTTCTGAACGTTGCATCAGAAATAAACTTTATGCATCAGAAAGAAACGTTATCCACTCAGCTTTTCTGAGCGTTGCATCAGAAATAAAATCTATCCACTGAGCTCTTCTGAACGTTGCATCAGAAATAATTTTATCCACTCAGCTCTTCTGAAGGTTGCATTAGAAATAAACTTTATCCACTCAGCTCTTCTAAACGTTGCATCAGAAATAAACGTTATCCACTCAGCTCTGCTGAGCGTTGCATCAGAAATAAACGTTATCCACACAGCTCTTCTGAGCATTGCATCAGAAATAAACTTTATGCATCAGAAATAAACGTTATCCACTCAGCTCTTCTGAATGTTGCATCAGAAATAGACTTTATCCACTCAGCTCTTCTGATCGTTGCATCAGAAATAAACTTTATCCACTTAGCTCTTCTGAACGTTGCATCAGAAATAAACTTTATCCACTCAGCTCTTCTGAACGTTGCATCAGAAATAAACGTTATCCACTTAGCTCTTCTGAACGTTGCATCAGAAATAAACGTTATCCACTCAGCTCTTCTGAGCACTGCATCAGAAATAAACGTTAACCACTCAGCTTTTGTGAGCGTTGCTTCAGAAATAAAATCTATCCACTGAGCTCTTCTGAACGTTGCATCAGAAATAATTTTATCCACTCAGCTCTTCTGAGCGTTGCATTAGAAATAAACTTTATCCACTCAGCTCTTCTAAACGTTGCATCAGAAATAAACGTTATCCACTCAGCTCTGCTGAGCGTTGCATCAGAAATAAACGTTATCCACACAGCTCTTCTGAGCATTGCATCAGAAATAAACTTTATGCATCAGAAATAAACGTTATCCACTCAGCTCTTCTGAATGTTGCATCAGAAATAGACTTTATCCACTCAGCTCTTCTGATCGTTGCATCAGAAATACACTTTATCCACTTAGCTCTTCTGAACGTTGCATCAGAAATAAACTTTATCCACTTAGCTCTTCTGAACGTTGCATCAGAAATAAACGTTATCCACTCAGCTCTTCTGAGCACTGCATCAGAAATAAACGTTAACCACTCAGCTTTTGTGAGCGTTGCTTCAGAAATAAAATTTATCCATTGAGCTCTTCTGAACGTTGCATCAGAAATAATTTTATCCACTCAGCTCTTCTGATTATTGCATCAGAAATAAATTTTATACACTCAGCTCTTCTGAACGTTGCATCAGAAATATAAATTATCCACTCAGCTCTTCTGAGCGTTGCATCAGAAATATAGTTTATCAACTCAGCTCTTCTGAGTGTTGCATCAGAATCAAACTTTATCCACTCAGCTCTTCTGAATGTTGCATCACAAATAAACTTTATCCACTCAGCTCTTCTGAGCGCTGCATCAGAATTAAACGTTATCCACTGAGCTCTTTTGAATGTTGCATCAGAAATAAACTTTATCCACTTTGCTCTTCTGAGTGTTGCATCAGAAATAAACTTTATCCACCCAGCTCTTCTGAACGTTGCATCAGAAATAAACGTTATCCACTCAGCTCTGCTGAGCGTTGCATCAGAAATAAACGTTATCCACACAGCTCTTCTGAGCATTGCATCAGAAATAAACTTTATGCATCGGAAATAAACGTTATCCACACAGCTCTTCTGAATGTTGCATCAGAAATAGACTTTATCCACTCAGCTCTTCTGAACGTTGCATCAGAAATAAACTTTATCCACTTAGCTCTTCTGAACGTTGCATCAGAAATAAATTTTATCCACTTAGCTCTTCTGAACGTTGCATCAGAAATAAACGTTATCCACTCAGCTCTTCTGAGCACTGCATCAGAAATAAACGTTAACCACTCAGCTTTTGTGAGCGTTGCTTCAGAAATAAAATTTATCCATTGAGCTCTTCTGAACGTTGCATCAGAAATAATTTTATCCACTCAGCTCTTCTGATTAATGCATCAGAAATAAATGTTATACACTCAGCTCTTCTGAACGTTGCATCAGAAATATAAATTATCCACTCAGCTCTTCTGAGCGTTGCATCAGAAATATAGTTTATCAACTCAGCTCTTCTGAGTGTTGCATCAGAATCAAACTTTATCCACTCAGCTCTTCTGAATGTTGCATCACAAATAAACTTTATCCACTCAGCTCTTCTGAGCGCTGCATCAGAATTAAACGTTATCCACTGAGCTCTTTTGAATGTTGCATCAGAAATAAACTTTATCCACTTTGCTCTCCTGAGCGTTGCATCAGAAATTAATTTATCCAGTCAGCTCTTCTTAGCGTTGCATCAGAAATAAACGTTATCCACTCTGCTCTTCTGAGTGTTGCATCAGAAATAAACTTTATCCACCCAGCTCTTCTGAACGTTGCATCAGAAATAAACGTTATCCACTCAGCTCTGCTGAGCGTTGCATCAGAAATAAACTTTATCCACACAGCTCTTCTGAGCATTGCATCAGAAATAAACTTTATGCATCAGAAATAAACGTTATCCACACAGCTCTTCTGAATGTTGCATCAGAAATAGACTTTATCCACTTAGCTCTTCTGAACGTTGCATCAGAAATAAACTTTATCCACTCAGCTCTTCTGAGCAATGCATCAGAAATAAACGTTAACCACTCAGCTTTTGTGAGCGTTGAATCAGAAATAAAT
The DNA here is from genome assembly GCF_029633865.1 of Lampris incognitus. Classification (NCBI taxonomy): domain Eukaryota; kingdom Metazoa; phylum Chordata; class Actinopteri; order Lampriformes; family Lampridae; genus Lampris; species Lampris incognitus. Next base: position 47,240,835 of record NC_079213.1, on the reverse strand, counting down.
TTTATCCACTCAGCTCTTCTGAACGTTGCATCAGAAATATAAATTATCCACTCAGCTCTTCTGAGCGTTGCATCAGAAATATAGTTTATCAACTCAGCTCTTCTGAGTGTTGCATCAGAATCAAACTTTATCCACTCAGCTCTTCTGAATGTTGCATCACAAATAAAACTTTATCCACTCAGCTCTTCTGAGCGCTGAATCAGAAATAAACGTTATCCACTGAGCTCTTTTGAATGTTGCATCAGAAATAAACTTTATCCACTTTGCTCTCCTGAGCGTTGCATCAGAAATTAATTTATCCACTCAGCTCTTCTGAGCGTTGCATCAGAAATAAACGTTATCCACTGAGCTCTTCTGAGCGTTGCATCACAAATAAACTTTATCCACCCAGATCTTATGAACGTTGCATCAGAAATAAACTTTATCCACCCAGCTCTTCTGAAAGTTGCATCAGAAATACACTTTACCCACTCAGCTCATCTGAACGTTACATCGGAAATAATCGATATCCACTCAGCTCTTCTGAGCATTGCATCAGAAATAAACTTTAACCACTCAGCTCTTCTGAACGTTGCATCAGAAATAAACGTTATCCCCTCAGCTCTTCAGAATGTTGCATCCGAAATAGACTTTATCCACTCAGCTCTTCTGAACGTTGCATCAGAAATAAACTTTATCCACTTAGCTCTTCTGAACGTTGCATCAGAAATAAACTTTATTATCCACTCAGCTCTTCTGAATGTTGCATCAGAAATAGACTTTATCCACTCAGCTCTTCTGAGCATTGCATCAGAAATAAAAGTTATCCACTCAGCTCTTTTGAATGTTGCATCGGAAATAAACGATATCCACTCAGCTCTTCTGGACGTTGCATCAGAAATAAACGTTATCCACTCAGCTCTTCAGAATGTTGCATCAGAAATAGACTTTACACACTCAGCTCTTCTGAACGTTGCATCAGAAATATAAATTATCCACTCAGCTTTTCTGAGCGTTGCATCAGAAATAAAATCTATCCACTGAGCTGTTCTGAACGTTGCATCAGAAATAATTTTATCCACTCAGCTCTTCTGAGCGTTGCATTAGAAATAAACTTTATCCACTCAGCTCTTCTAAACGTTGCATCAGAAATAAACGTTATCCACTCAGCTCTTCTGAATGTTGCATCAGAAATAGACTTTATCCACTCAGGTCTTCTGATCGTTGCATCAGAAATACACTTTATCCACTTAGCTCTTCTGAACGTTGCATCAGAAATAAACTTTATCCACTCAGCTCTTCTGAACGTTGCATCAGAAATAAACTTTATCCACTTAGCTCTTCTGAACGTTGCATCAGAAATAAACGTTATCCACTCAGCTCTTCTGAGCACTGCATCAGAAATAAACGTTAACCACTCAGCTTTTGTGAGCGTTGCTTCAGAAATAAAATTTATCCATTGAGCTCTTCTGAACGTTGCATCAGAAATAATTTTATCCACTCAGCTCTTCTGATTATTGCATCAGAAATAAATTTTATACACTCAGCTCTTCTGAACGTTGCATCAGAAATATAAATTATCCACTCAGCTCTTCTGAGCGTTGCATCAGAAATATAGTTTATCAACTCAGCTCTTCTGAGTGTTGCATCAGAATCAAACTTTATCCACTCAGCTCTTCTGAATGTTGCATCACAAATAAACTTTATCCACTCAGCTCTTCTGAGCGCTGCATCAGAATTAAACGTTATCCACTGAGCTCTTTTGAATGTTGCATCAGAAATAAACTTTATCCACTTTGCTCTCCTGAGCGTTGCATCAGAAATTAATTTATCCAGTCAGCTCTTCTGAGCGTTGCATCAGAAATAAACGTTATCCACTCTGCTCTTCTGATTGTTGCATCAGAAATAAACTTTATCCACCCAGCTCTTCTGAACGTTGCATCAGAAATAAACGTTATCCACTCAGCTCTGCTGAGCGTTGCATCAGAAATAAACGTTATCCACACAGCTCTTCTGAGCATTGCATCAGAAATAAACTTTATGCATCGGAAATAAACGTTATCCACACAGCTCTTCTGAATGTTGCATCAGAAATAGACTTTATCCACTCAGCTCTTCTGAACGTTGCATCAGAAATAAACTTTATCCACTTAGCTCTTCTGAACGTTGCATCAGAAATAAACTTTATCCACTTAGCTCTTCTGAACGTTGCATCAGAAATTAATTTATCCACTCAGCTCTTCTGAGCGTTGCATCAGAAATAAACGTTATCCACTGAGCTCTTCTGAGCGTTGCATCAGAAATAAACTTTATCCACTCAGATCTTATGAACGTTGCATCAGAAATAAACTTTATCCACCCAGCTCTTCTGAACGTTGCATCAGAAATACACTTTACCCACTCAGCTCATCTGAACGTTACATCGGAAATAATCGATATCCACTCAGCTCTTCTGAGCATTGCATCAGAAATAAACTTTAACCACTCAGCTCTTCTGAACGTTGCATCAGAAATAAACGTTATCCCCTCAGCTCTTCAGAATGTTGCATCCGAAATAGACTTTATCCACTCAGCTCTTCTGAACGTTGCATCAGAAATAAACTTTATCCACTTAGCTCTTCTGAACGTTGCATCAGAAATAAACTTTATTATCCACTCAGCTCTTCTGAATGTTGCATCAGAAATAGACTTTATCCACTCAGCTCTTCTGAGCATTGCATCAGAAATAAAAGTTATCCACTCAGCTCTTTTGAATGTTGCATCGGAAATAAACGATATCCACTCAGCTCTTCTGGACGTTGCATCAGAAATAAACGTTATCCACTCAGCTCTTCAGAATGTTGCATCAGAAATAGACTTTACAAACTCAGCTCTTCTGAACGTTGCATCAGAAATATAAATTATCCACTCAGCTCTTCTGAACGTTGCATCAGAAATAAACTTTATGCATCAGAAAGAAACGTTATCCACTCAGCTTTTCTGAGCGTTGCATCAGAAATAAAATCTATCCACTGAGCTGTTCTGAACGTTGCATCAGAAATAATTTTATCCACTCAGCTCTTCTGAGCGTTGCATTAGAAATAAACTTTATCCACTCAGCTCTTCTAAACGTTGCATCAGAAATAAACGTTATCCACTCAGCTCTGCTGAGCGTTGCATCAGAAATAAACGTTATCCACACAGCTCTTCTGAGCATTGCATCAGAAATAAACTTTATGCATCAGAAATAAACGTTATCCACTCAGCTCTTCTGAATGTTGCATCAGAAATAGACTTTATCCACTCAGCTCTTCTGATCGTTGCATCAGAAATAAACTTTATCCACTTAGCTCTTCTGAACGTTGCATCAGAAATAAACTTTATCCACTCAGCTCTTCTGAACGTTGCATCAGAAATAAACTTTATCCACTTAGCTCTTCTGAACGTTGCATCAGAAATAAACGTTATCCACTCAGCTCTTCTGAGCACTGCATCAGAAATAAACGTTAACCACTCAGCTTTTGTGAGCGTTGCTTCAGAAATAAAATGTATCCATTGAGCTCTTCTGAACGTTGCATCAGAAATAATTTTATCCACTCAGCTCTTCTGATTATTGCATCAGAAATAAATTTTATACACTCAGCTCTTCTGAACGTTGCATCAGAAATATAAATTATTCACTCAGCTCTTCTGAGCGTTGCATCAGAAATATAGTTTATCAACTCAGCTCTTCTGAGTGTTGCATCAGAATCAAACTTTATCCACTCAGCTCTTCTGAATGTTGCATCACAAATAAACTGTATCCACTCAGCACTTCTGAGCGCTGCATCAGAATTAAACGTTATCCACTGAGCTCTTTTGAATGTTGCATCAGAAATAAACTTTATCCACTTTGCTCTCCTGAGCGTTGCATCAGAAATTAATTTATCCAGTCAGCTCTTCTGAGCGTTGCATCAGAAATAAACGTTATCCACTCTGCTCTTCTGAGTGTTGCATCAGAAATAAACTTTATCCACCCAGCTCTTCTGAACGTTGCATCAGAAATAAACGTTATCCACTCAGCTCTGCTGAGCGTTGCATCAGAAATAAACGTTATCCACACAGCTCTTCTGAGCATTGCATCAGAAATAAACTTTATGCATCAGAAATAAACGTTATCCACACAGCTCTTTTGAATGTTGCATCAGAAATAGACTTTATCCACTCAGCTCTTCTGAACGTTGCATCAGAAATAAACTTTATCCACTTAGCTCTTCTGAACGTTGCATCAGAAATAAACTTTATCCACTCAGCTCTTCTGAGCAATGCATCAGAAATAATCGTTAACCACTCAGCTTTTGTGAGCGTTGCTTCAGAAATAAAATTTATCCACTGAGCTCTTCTGAACGTTGCATCAGAAATAATTTTACCCACTCAGCTCTTCTGATTATTGCATCAGAAATAAATTTTATCCACTCAGCTCTTCTGAACGTTGCATCAGAAATATAAATTATCCACTCAGCTCTTCTGAGCGTTGCATCAGAAATATAGTTTATCAACTCAGCTCTTCTGAGTGTTGCATCAGAATCAAACTTTATCCACTCAGCTCTTCTGAATGTTGCATCACAAATAAACTTTATCCACTTTGCTCTCCTGAGCGTTGCATCAGAAATTAATTTATCCACTCAGCTCTTCTGAGCGTTGCATCAGAAATAAACGTTATCCACTGAGCTCTTCTGAGCGTTGCATCAGAAATAAACTTTATCCACTCAGATCTTATGAACGTTAAATCAGAAATAAACTTTATCCACCCATCTCTTCTGAACGTTGCATCAGAAACACACTTTACCCACTCAGCTCTTCTGAACGTTGCATCGGAAATAAACGATATCCACTCAGCTCTTCTGATCATTGCATCAGAAATAAACTTTATTCACTCAGCTCTTCTGAACGTTGCATCAGAAATAAACGTTATCCACTCAGCTCTTCAGAATGTTGCATCAGAAATAGACTTTATCCACTCAGCTCTTCTGAACGTTGCATCAGAAATAAACTTTATCCACTTAGCTCTTCTGAACGTTGCATCAGAAATAAATTTTATCCACTCAGCTCTTCTGAATGTTGCATCAGAAATAGACTTTATCCACTCAGCTCTTCTGAGCATTGCATCAGAAATAAACGTTATCCACTCAGCTCTTTTGAATGTTGCATCAGAAATAAACTTTATCCACTCAGCTCTTCTGAACGTTGCATCGGAAATAAACGATATCCACTCAGCTCTTCTGATCATTGCATCAGAAATAAACTTTATCCACTCAGCTCTTCTGAACGTTGCATCAGAAATAAACGTTATCCACTCAGCTCTTCAGAATGTTGCATTAGAAATAGACTTTATACACTTAGCTCTTCTGAACGTTGCATCAGAAATATAAATTATCCACTCAGCTCTTCTGAACGTTGCATCAGAAATAAACTTTATGCATCAGAAATAAACGTTATCCACTCAGCTTTTCTGAGCGTTGCATCAGAAATAAAATCTATCCACTGAGCTCTTCTGAACGTTGCATCAGAAATAATTTTATCCACTCAGCTCTTCTGAGCATTGCATCAGAAATATAAATTATCCACTCAGCTCTTCTGAGCGTTGCATCAGAAATATAAATTATCCACTCAGCTCTTCTGAGCGTTGCATCAGAAATATAGTTTATCCACTTACCTCTTTTGAATGTTGCATCAGAAATAAACTTTATTCACTTAGCTCTTCTGAGCGTTGCATCAGATATTAATCTATCCATTCAGCTCTTCTGAGCGTTGCATCAGAAATAAACTTTATCCACTCAGCTCTTCTGATCGTTGCATCAGAAATACACTTTATCCACTTAGCTCTTCTGATCGTTGCATCAGAAATACACTTTATCCACTTAGCTCTTCTGAACGTTGCATCAGAAATAAACTTTATCCACTCAGCTCTTCTGAGCGTTGCATCGGATATTAATGTATCCATTCAGCTCTTCTGAGCGTTGCATCAGAAATAAACTTTACCCACTCAGCTCTTCTGATCGTTGCATCAGAAATACACTTTATCCACTTAGCTCTTCTGATCGTTGCATCAGAAATACACTTTATCCACTTAGCTCTTCTGAACGTTGCATCAGAAATAAACTTTATTATCCACTCAGCTCTTCTGAATGTTGCATCTGAAATAGACGTTATCCACTCAGCTCTTCTGAGCATTGCATCAGAAATAAACGTTATCCACTCAGCTCTTTTGAATGTTGCATCGGAAATAAACGATATCCACTTAGCTCTTCTGAACGTTGCATCAGAAATAAACGTTATCCACTCAGCTCTTCAGAATGTTGCATCAGAAATAGACTTTATACACTCAGCTCTTCTGAACGTTGCATCAGAAATATAAATTATCAACTCAGCTCTTCTGAACGTTGCATCAGAAATAAACTTTATGCATCACAAATAAACGTTATCCACTCAGCTTTTCTGAGCGTTGCATCAGAAATAAAATCTATCCACTGAGCTCTTCTGAACGTTGCATCAGAAATAATTTTATCCACTCAGCTCTTCTGAGCGTTGCATTAGAAATAAACTTTATCCACTCAGCTCTTCTAAACGTTGCATCAGAAATAAACGTTATCCACTCAGCTCTGCTGAGCGTTGCATCAGAAATAAACGTTATCCACACAGCTCTTCTGAGCATTGCATCAGAAATAAACTTTATGCATCAGAAATAAACGTTATCCACTCAGCTCTTCTGAATGTTGCATCAGAAATAGACTTTATCCACTCAGCTCTTCTGATCGTTGCATTAGAAATACACTTTATCCACTTAGCTCTTCTGAACGTTGCATCAGAAATAAACTTTATCCACTCAGCTCTTCTGAACGTTGCATCAGAAATAAACTTTATCCACTTAGCTCTTCTGAAAGTTGCATCAGAAATAAACGTTATCCACTCAGCTCTTCTGAGCACTGCATCAGAAATAAACGTTAACCACTCAGCTTTTGTGAGCGTTGCTTCAGAAATAAAATTTATCCATTGAGCTCTTCTGAACGTTGCATCAGAAATAATTTTATCCACTCAGCTCTTCTGATTATTGCATCAGAAATAAATTTTATACACTCAGCTCTTCTGAATGTTGCATCAGAAATATAAATTATCCACTCAGCTCTTCTGAGCGTTGCATCAGAAATATAGTTTATCAACTCAGCTCTTCTGAGTGTTGCATCAGAATCAAACTTTATCCACTCAGCTCTTCTGAATGTTGCATCACAAATAAACTTTATCCACTCAGCACTTCTGAGCGCTGCATCAGAATTAAACGTTATCCACTGAGCTCTTTTGAATGTTGCATCAGAAATAAACTTTATCCACTTTGCTCTCCTGAGCGTTGCATCAGAAATTAATTTATCCAGTCAGCTCTTCTGAGCGTTGCATCAGAAATAAACGTTATCCACTCTGCTCTTCTGAGTGTTGCATCAGAAATAAACTTTATCCACCCAGCTCTTCTGAACGTTGCATCAGAAATAAACGTTATCCACTCAGCTCTGCTGAGCGTTGCATCAGAAATAAACGTTATCCACACAGCTCTTCTGAGCATTGCATCAGAAATAGACTTTATCCACTCAGCTCTTCTGAACGTTGCATCAGAAATAAACTTTATCCACTTAGCTCTTCTGAACGTTGCATCAGAAATAAATTTTATCCACTTAGCTCTTCTGAACGTTGCATCAGAAATAAACGTTATCCACTCAGCTCTTCTGAGCACTGCATCAGAAATAAACGTTAACCACTCAGCTTTTGTGAGCGTTGCTTCAGAAATAAAATTTATCCATTGAGCTCTTCTGAACGTTGCATCAGAAATAATTTTATCCACTCAGCTCTTCTGATTAATGCATCAGAAATAAATGTTATACACTCAGCTCTTCTGAACGTTGCATCAGAAATATAAATTATCCACTCAGCTCTTCTGAGCGTTGCATCAGAAATATAGTTTATCAACTCAGCTCTTCTGAGTGTTGCATCAGAATCAAACTTTATCCACTCAGCTCTTCTGAATGTTGCATCACAAATAAACTTTATCCACTCAGCTCTTCTGAGCGCTGCATCAGAATTAAACGTTATCCACTGAGCTCTTTTGAATGTTGCATCAGAAATAAACTTTATCCACTTTGCTCTCCTGAGCGTTGCATCAGAAATTAATTTATCCAGTCAGCTCTTCTTAGCGTTGCATCAGAAATAAACGTTATCCACTCTGCTCTTCTGAGTGTTGCATCAGAAATAAACTTTATCCACCCAGCTCTTCTGAACGTTGCATCAGAAATAAACGTTATCCACTCAGCTCTGCTGAGCGTTGCATCAGAAATAAACTTTATCCACACAGCTCTTCTGAGCATTGCATCAGAAATAAACTTTATGCATCAGAAATAAACGTTATCCACACAGCTCTTCTGAATGTTGCATCAGAAATAGACTTTATCCACTTAGCTCTTCTGAACGTTGCATCAGAAATAAACTTTATCCACTCAGCTCTTCTGAGCAATGCATCAGAAATAAACGTTAACCACTCAGCTTTTGTGAGCGTTGAATCAGAAATAAATTTTATCCACTCAGCTCTTCTGAACGTTGCATCAGAAATATAAATTATCCACTCAGCTCTTCTGAGCGTTGCATCAGAAATATAGTTTATCAACTCAGCTCTTCTGAGTGTTGCATCAGAATCAAACTTTATCCACTCAGCTCTTCTGAATGTTGCATCACAAATAAAACTTTATCCACTCAGCTCTTCTGAGCGCTGAATCAGAAATAAACGTTATCCACTGAGCTCTTTTGAATGTTGCATCAGAAATAAACTTTATCCACTTTGCTCTCCTGAGCGTTGCATCAGAAATTAATTTATCCACTCAGCTCTTCTGAGCGTTGCATCAGAAATAAACGTTATCCACTGAGCTCTTCTGAGCGTTGCATCACAAATAAACTTTATCCACCCAGATCTTATGAACGTTGCATCAGAAATAAACTTTATCCACCCAGCTCTTCTGAAAGTTGCATCAGAAATACACTTTACCCACTCAGCTCATCTGAACGTTACATCGGAAATAATCGATATCCACTCAGCTCTTCTGAGCATTGCATCAGAAATAAACTTTAACCACTCAGCTCTTCTGAACGTTGCATCAGAAATAAACGTTATCCCCTCAGCTCTTCAGAATGTTGCATCCGAAATAGACTTTATCCACTCAGCTCTTCTGAACGTTGCATCAGAAATAAACTTTATCCACTTAGCTCTTCTGAACGTTGCATCAGAAATAAACTTTATTATCCACTCAGCTCTTCTGAATGTTGCATCAGAAATAGACTTTATCCACTCAGCTCTTCTGAGCATTGCATCAGAAATAAAAGTTATCCACTCAGCTCTTTTGAATGTTGCATCGGAAATAAACGATATCCACTCAGCTCTTCTGGACGTTGCATCAGAAATAAACGTTATCCACTCAGCTCTTCAGAATGTTGCATCAGAAATAGACTTTACACACTCAGCTCTTCTGAACGTTGCATCAGAAATATAAATTATCCACTCAGCTTTTCTGAGCGTTGCATCAGAAATAAAATCTATCCACTGAGCTGTTCTGAACGTTGCATCAGAAATAATTTTATCCACTCAGCTCTTCTGAGCGTTGCATTAGAAATAAACTTTATCCACTCAGCTCTTCTAAACGTTGCATCAGAAATAAACGTTATCCACTCAGCTCTTCTGAATGTTGCATCAGAAATAGACTTTATCCACTCAGGTCTTCTGATCGTTGCATCAGAAATACACTTTATCCACTTAGCTCTTCTGAACGTTGCATCAGAAATAAACTTTATCCACTCAGCTCTTCTGAACGTTGCATCAGAAATAAACTTTATCCACTTAGCTCTTCTGAACGTTGCATCAGAAATAAACGTTATCCACTCAGCTCTTCTGAGCACTGCATCAGAAATAAACGTTAACCACTCAGCTTTTGTGAGCGTTGCTTCAGAAATAAAATTTATCCATTGAGCTCTTCTGAACGTTGCATCAGAAATAATTTTATCCACTCAGCTCTTCTGATTATTGCATCAGAAATAAATTTTATACACTCAGCTCTTCTGAACGTTGCATCAGAAATATAAATTATCCACTCAGCTCTTCTGAGCGTTGCATCAGAAATATAGTTTATCAACTCAGCTCTTCTGAGTGTTGCATCAGAATCAAACTTTATCCACTCAGCTCTTCTGAATGTTGCATCACAAATAAACTTTATCCACTCAGCTCTTCTGAGCGCTGCATCAGAATTAAACGTTATCCACTGAGCTCTTTTGAATGTTGCATCAGAAATAAACTTTATCCACTTTGCTCTCCTGAGCGTTGCATCAGAAATTAATTTATCCAGTCAGCTCTTCTGAGCGTTGCATCAGAAATAAACGTTATCCACTCTGCTCTTCTGATTGTTGCATCAGAAATAAACTTTATCCACCCAGCTCTTCTGAACGTTGCATCAGAAATAAACGTTATCCACTCAGCTCTGCTGAGCGTTGCATCAGAAATAAACGTTATCCACACAGCTCTTCTGAGCATTGCATCAGAAATAAACTTTATGCATCGGAAATAAACGTTATCCACACAGCTCTTCTGAATGTTGCATCAGAAATAGACTTTATCCACTCAGCTCTTCTGAACGTTGCATCAGAAATAAACTTTATCCACTTAGCTCTTCTGAACGTTGCATCAGAAATAAACTTTATCCACTTAGCTCTTCTGAACGTTGCATCAGAAATTAATTTATCCACTCAGCTCTTCTGAGCGTTGCATCAGAAATAAACGTTATCCACTGAGCTCTTCTGAGCGTTGCATCAGAAATAAACTTTATCCACTCAGATCTTATGAACGTTGCATCAGAAATAAACTTTATCCACCCAGCTCTTCTGAACGTTGCATCAGAAATACACTTTACCCACTCAGCTCATCTGAACGTTACATCGGAAATAATCGATATCCACTCAGCTCTTCTGAGCATTGCATCAGAAATAAACTTTAACCACTCAGCTCTTCTGAACGTTGCATCAGAAATAAACGTTATCCCCTCAGCTCTTCAGAATGTTGCATCCGAAATAGACTTTATCCACTCAGCTCTTCTGAACGTTGCATCAGAAATAAACTTTATCCACTTAGCTCTTCTGAACGTTGCATCAGAAATAAACTTTATTATCCACTCAGCTCTTCTGAATGTTGCATCAGAAATAGACTTTATCCACTCAGCTCTTCTGAGCATTGCATCAGAAATAAAAGTTATCCACTCAGCTCTTTTGAATGTTGCATCGGAAATAAACGATATCCACTCAGCTCTTCTGGACGTTGCATCAGAAATAAACGTTATCCACTCAGCTCTTCAGAATGTTGCATCAGAAATAGACTTTACAAACTCAGCTCTTCTGAACGTTGCATCAGAAATATAAATTATCCACTCAGCTCTTCTGAACGTTGCATCAGAAATAAACTTTATGCATCAGAAAGAAACGTTATCCACTCAGCTTTTCTGAGCGTTGCATCAGAAATAAAATCTATCCACTGAGCTGTTCTGAACGTTGCATCAGAAATAATTTTATCCACTCAGCTCTTCTGAGCGTTGCATTAGAAATAAACTTTATCCACTCAGCTCTTCTAAACGTTGCATCAGAAATAAACGTTATCCACTCAGCTCTGCTGAGCGTTGCATCAGAAATAAACGTTATCCACACAGCTCTTCTGAGCATTGCATCAGAAATAAACTTTATGCATCAGAAATAAACGTTATCCACTCAGCTCTTCTGAATGTTGCATCAGAAATAGACTTTATCCACTCAGCTCTTCTGATCGTTGCATCAGAAATAAACTTTATCCACTTAGCTCTTCTGAACGTTGCATCAGAAATAAACTTTATCCACTCAGCTCTTCTGAACGTTGCATCAGAAATAAACTTTATCCACTTAGCTCTTCTGAACGTTGCATCAGAAATAAACGTTATCCACTCAGCTCTTCTGAGCACTGCATCAGAAATAAACGTTAACCACTCAGCTTTTGTGAGCGTTGCTTCAGAAATAAAATGTATCCATTGAGCTCTTCTGAACGTTGCATCAGAAATAATTTTATCCACTCAGCTCTTCTGATTATTGCATCAGAAATAAATTTTATACACTCAGCTCTTCTGAACGTTGCATCAGAAATATAAATTATTCACTCAGCTCTTCTGAGCGTTGCATCAGAAATATAGTTTATCAACTCAGCTCTTCTGAGTGTTGCATCAGAATCAAACTTTATCCACTCAGCTCTTCTGAATGTTGCATCACAAATAAACTGTATCCACTCAGCACTTCTGAGCGCTGCATCAGAATTAAACGTTATCCACTGAGCTCTTTTGAATGTTGCATCAGAAATAAACTTTATCCACTTTGCTCTCCTGAGCGTTGCATCAGAAATTAATTTATCCAGTCAGCTCTTCTGAGCGTTGCATCAGAAATAAACGTTATCCACTCTGCTCTTCTGAGTGTTGCATCAGAAATAAACTTTATCCACCCAGCTCTTCTGAACGTTGCATCAGAAATAAACGTTATCCACTCAGCTCTGCTGAGCGTTGCATCAGAAATAAACGTTATCCACACAGCTCTTCTGAGCATTGCATCAGAAATAAACTTTATGCATCAGAAATAAACGTTATCCACACAGCTCTTTTGAATGTTGCATCAGAAATAGACTTTATCCACTCAGCTCTTCTGAACGTTGCATCAGAAATAAACTTTATCCACTTAGCTCTTCTGAACGTTGCATCAGAAATAAACTTTATCCACTCAGCTCTTCTGAGCAATGCATCAGAAATAATCGTTAACCACTCAGCTTTTGTGAGCGTTGCTTCAGAAATAAAATTTATCCACTGAGCTCTTCTGAACGTTGCATCAGAAATAATTTTACCCACTCAGCTCTTCTGATTATTGCATCAGAAATAAATTTTATCCACTCAGCTCTTCTGAACGTTGCATCAGAAATATAAATTATCCACTCAGCTCTTCTGAGCGTTGCATCAGAAATATAGTTTATCAACTCAGCTCTTCTGAGTGTTGCATCAGAATCAAACTTTATCCACTCAGCTCTTCTGAATGTTGCATCACAAATAAACTTTATCCACTTTGCTCTCCTGAGCGTTGCATCAGAAATTAATTTATCCACTCAGCTCTTCTGAGCGTTGCATCAGAAATAAACGTTATCCACTGAGCTCTTCTGAGCGTTGCATCAGAAATAAACTTTATCCACTCAGATCTTATGAACGTTAAATCAGAAATAAACTTTATCCACCCATCTCTTCTGAACGTTGCATCAGAAACACACTTTACCCACTCAGCTCTTCTGAACGTTGCATCGGAAATAAACGATATCCACTCAGCTCTTCTGATCATTGCATCAGAAATAAACTTTATTCACTCAGCTCTTCTGAACGTTGCATCAGAAATAAACGTTATCCACTCAGCTCTTCAGAATGTTGCATCAGAAATAGACTTTATCCACTCAGCTCTTCTGAACGTTGCATCAGAAATAAACTTTATCCACTTAGCTCTTCTGAACGTTGCATCAGAAATAAATTTTATCCACTCAGCTCTTCTGAATGTTGCATCAGAAATAGACTTTATCCACTCAGCTCTTCTGAGCATTGCATCAGAAATAAACGTTATCCACTCAGCTCTTTTGAATGTTGCATCAGAAATAAACTTTATCCACTCAGCTCTTCTGAACGTTGCATCGGAAATAAACGATATCCACTCAGCTCTTCTGATCATTGCATCAGAAATAAACTTTATCCACTCAGCTCTTCTGAACGTTGCATCAGAAATAAACGTTATCCACTCAGCTCTTCAGAATGTTGCATTAGAAATAGACTTTATACACTTAGCTCTTCTGAACGTTGCATCAGAAATATAAATTATCCACTCAGCTCTTCTGAACGTTGCATCAGAAATAAACTTTATGCATCAGAAATAAACGTTATCCACTCAGCTTTTCTGAGCGTTGCATCAGAAATAAAATCTATCCACTGAGCTCTTCTGAACGTTGCATCAGAAATAATTTTATCCACTCAGCTCTTCTGAGCATTGCATCAGAAATATAAATTATCCACTCAGCTCTTCTGAGCGTTGCATCAGAAATATAAATTATCCACTCAGCTCTTCTGAGCGTTGCATCAGAAATATAGTTTATCCACTTACCTCTTTTGAATGTTGCATCAGAAATAAACTTTATTCACTTAGCTCTTCTGAGCGTTGCATCAGATATTAATCTATCCATTCAGCTCTTCTGAGCGTTGCATCAGAAATAAACTTTATCCACTCAGCTCTTCTGATCGTTGCATCAGAAATACACTTTATCCACTTAGCTCTTCTGATCGTTGCATCAGAAATACACTTTATCCACTTAGCTCTTCTGAACGTTGCATCAGAAATAAACTTTATCCACTCAGCTCTTCTGAGCGTTGCATCGGATATTAATGTATCCATTCAGCTCTTCTGAGCGTTGCATCAGAAATAAACTTTACCCACTCAGCTCTTCTGATCGTTGCATCAGAAATACACTTTATCCACTTAGCTCTTCTGATCGTTGCATCAGAAATACACTTTATCCACTTAGCTCTTCTGAACGTTGCATCAGAAATAAACTTTATTATCCACTCAGCTCTTCTGAATGTTGCATCTGAAATAGACGTTATCCACTCAGCTCTTCTGAGCATTGCATCAGAAATAAACGTTATCCACTCAGCTCTTTTGAATGTTGCATCGGAAATAAACGATATCCACTTAGCTCTTCTGAACGTTGCATCAGAAATAAACGTTATCCACTCAGCTCTTCAGAATGTTGCATCAGAAATAGACTTTATACACTCAGCTCTTCTGAACGTTGCATCAGAAATATAAATTATCAACTCAGCTCTTCTGAACGTTGCATCAGAAATAAACTTTATGCATCACAAATAAACGTTATCCACTCAGCTTTTCTGAGCGTTGCATCAGAAATAAAATCTATCCACTGAGCTCTTCTGAACGTTGCATCAGAAATAATTTTATCCACTCAGCTCTTCTGAGCGTTGCATTAGAAATAAACTTTATCCACTCAGCTCTTCTAAACGTTGCATCAGAAATAAACGTTATCCACTCAGCTCTGCTGAGCGTTGCATCAGAAATAAACGTTATCCACACAGCTCTTCTGAGCATTGCATCAGAAATAAACTTTATGCATCAGAAATAAACGTTATCCACTCAGCTCTTCTGAATGTTGCATCAGAAATAGACTTTATCCACTCAGCTCTTCTGATCGTTGCATTAGAAATACACTTTATCCACTTAGCTCTTCTGAACGTTGCATCAGAAATAAACTTTATCCACTCAGCTCTTCTGAACGTTGCATCAGAAATAAACTTTATCCACTTAGCTCTTCTGAAAGTTGCATCAGAAATAAACGTTATCCACTCAGCTCTTCTGAGCACTGCATCAGAAATAAACGTTAACCACTCAGCTTTTGTGAGCGTTGCTTCAGAAATAAAATTTATCCATTGAGCTCTTCTGAACGTTGCATCAGAAATAATTTTATCCACTCAGCTCTTCTGATTATTGCATCAGAAATAAATTTTATACACTCAGCTCTTCTGAATGTTGCATCAGAAATATAAATTATCCACTCAGCTCTTCTGAGCGTTGCATCAGAAATATAGTTTATCAACTCAGCTCTTCTGAGTGTTGCATCAGAATCAAACTTTATCCACTCAGCTCTTCTGAATGTTGCATCACAAATAAACTTTATCCACTCAGCACTTCTGAGCGCTGCATCAGAATTAAACGTTATCCACTGAGCTCTTTTGAATGTTGCATCAGAAATAAACTTTATCCACTTTGCTCTCCTGAGCGTTGCATCAGAAATTAATTTATCCAGTCAGCTCTTCTGAGCGTTGCATCAGAAATAAACGTTATCCACTCTGCTCTTCTGAGTGTTGCATCAGAAATAAACTTTATCCACCCAGCTCTTCTGAACGTTGCATCAGAAATAAACGTTATCCACTCAGCTCTGCTGAGCGTTGCATCAGAAATAAACGTTATCCACACAGCTCTTCTGAGCATTGCATCAGAAATAAACTTTATGCATCAGAAATAAACGTTATCCACACAGCTCTTTTGAATGTTGCATCAGAAATAGACTTTATCCACTCAGCTCTTCTGAACGTTGCATCAGAAATAAACTTTATCCACTTAGCTCTTCTGAACGTTGCATCAGAAATAAACTTTATCCACTCAGCTCTTCTGAGCAATGCATCAGAAATAAACGTTAACCACTCAGCTTTTGTGAGCGTTGCTTCAGAAATAAAATTTATCCACTGAGCTCTTCTGAACGTTGCATCAGAAATAATTTTACCCACTCAGCTCTTCTGATTATTGCATCAGAAATAAATTTTATCCACTCAGCTCTTCTGAACGTTGCATCAGAAATATAAATTATCCACTCAGCTCTTCTGAGCGTTGCATCAGAAATATAGTTTATCAACTCAGCTCTTCTGAGTGTTGCATCAGAATCAAACTTTATCCACTCAGCTCTTCTGAATGTTGCATCACAAATAAACTTTATCCACTTTGCTCTCCTGAGCGTTGCATCAGAAATTAATTTATCCACTCAGCTCTTCTGAGCGTTGCATCAGAAATAAACGTTATCCACTGAGCTCTTCTGAGCGTTGCATCAGAAATAAACTTTATCCACTCAGATCTTATGAACGTTAAATCAGAAATAAACTTTATCCACCCATCTCTTCTGAACGTTGCATCAGAAACACACTTTACCCACTCAGCTCTTCTGAACGTTGCATCGGAAATAAACGATATCCACTCAGCTCTTCTGAACGTTGCATCAGAAATAAACTTTATCCACTTAGCTCTTCTGAACGTTGCATCAGAAATAAATTTTATCCACTCAGCTCTTCTGAATGTTGCATCAGAAATAGACTTTATCCACTCAGCTCTTCTGAGCATTGCATCAGAAATAAACGTTATCCACTCAGCTCTTTTGAATGTTGCATCAGAAATAAACTTTATCCACTCAGCTCTTCTGAACGTTGCATCGGAAATAAACGATATCCACTCAGCTCTTCTGATCATTGCATCAGAAATAAACTTTATCCACTCAGCTCTTCTGAACGTTGCATCAGAAATAAACGTTATCCACTCAGCTCTTCAGAATGTTGCATTAGAAATAGACTTTATACACTTAGCTCTTCTGAACGTTGCATCAGAAATATAAATTATCCACTCAGCTCTTCTGAACGTTGCATCAGAAATAAACTTTATGCATCAGAAATAAACGTTATCCACTCAGCTTTTCTGAGCGTTGCATCAGAAATAAAATCTATCCACTGAGCTCTTCTGAACGTTGCATCAGAAATAATTTTATCCACTCAGCTCTTCTGAGCATTGCATCAGAAATATAAATTATCCACTCAGCTCTTCTGAGCGTTGCATCAGAAATATAGTTTATCCACTTACCTCTTTTGAATGTTGCATCAGAAATAAACTTTATTCACTTAGCTCTTCTGAGCGTTGCATCAGATATTAATCTATCCATTCAGCTCTTCTGAGCGTTGCATCAGAAATAAACTTTATCCACTCAGCTCTTCTGATCGTTGCATCAGAAATACACTTTATCCACTTACCTCTTCTGATCGTTGCATCAGAAATACACTTTATCCACTTAGCTCTTCTGAACGTTGCATCAGAAATAAACTTTATCCACTCAGCTCTTCTGAGCGTTGCATCGGATATTAATGTATCCATTCAGCTCTTCTGAGCGTTGCATCAGAAATAAACTTTATCCACTCAGCTCTTCTGATCGTTGCATCAGAAATACACTTTATCCACTTAGCTCTTCTGATCGTTGCATCAGAAATACACTTTATCCACTTAGCTCTTCTGAACGTTGCATCAGAAATAAACTTTATTATCCACTCAGCTCTTCTGAATGTTGCATCTGAAATAGACGTTATCCACTCAGCTCTTCTGAGCATTGCATCAGAAATAAACGTTATCCACTCAGCTCTTTTGAATGTTGCATCGGAAATAAACGATATCCACTTAGCTCTTCTGAACGTTGCATCAGAAATAAACGTTATCCACTCAGCTCTTCAGAATGTTGCATCAGAAATAGACTTTATACACTCAGCTCTTCTGAACGTTGCATCAGAAATATAAATTATCCACTCAGCTCTTCTGAACGTTGCATCAGAAATAAACTTTATGCATCAGAAATAAACGTTATCCACTCAGCTTTTCTGAGCGTTGCATCAGAAATAAAATCTATCCACTGAGCTCTTCTGAACGTTGCATCAGAAATAATTTTATCCACTCAGCTCTTCTGAGCGTTGCATTAGAAATAAACTTTATCCACTCAGCTCTTCTAAACGTTGCATCAGAAATAAACGTTATCCACTCAGCTCTGCTGAGCGTTGCATCAGAAATAAACGTTATCCACACAGCTCTTCTGAGCATTGCATCAGAAATAAACTTTATGCATCAGAAATAAACGTTATCCACTCAGCTCTTCTGAATGTTGCATCAGAAATAGACTTTATCCACTCAGCTCTTCTGATCGTTGCATTAAAAATACACTTTATCCACTTAGCTCTTCTGAACGTTGCATCAGAAATAAACTTTATCCACTCAGCTCTTCTGAACGTTGCATCAGAAATAAACTTTATCCACTTAGCTCTTCTGAACGTTGCATCAGAAATAAACGTTATCCACTCAGCTCTTCTGAGCACTGCATCAGAAATAAACGTTAACCACTCAGCTTTTGTGAGCGTTGCTTCAGAAATAAAATTTATCCATTGAGCTCTTCTGAACGTTGCATCAGAAATAATTTTATCCACTCAGCTCTTCTGATTATTGCATCAGAAATAAATTTTATACACTCAGCTCTTCTGAATGTTGCATCAGAAATATAAATTATCCACTCAGCTCTTCTGAGCGTTGCATCAGAAATATAGTTTATCAACTCAGCTCTTCTGAGTGTTGCATCAGAATCAAACTTTATCCACTCAGCTCTTCTGAATGTTGCATCACAAATAAACTTTATCGACTCAGCTCTTCTGAGCGCTGCATCAGAATTAAACGTTACCCACTGAGCTCTTTTGAATGTTGCATCAGAAATAAACTTTATCCACTTTGCTCTCCTGAGCGTTGCATCAGAAATTAATTTATCCAGTCAGCTCTTCTGAGCGTTGCATCAGAAATAAACGTTATCCACTCTGCTCTTCTGAGTGTTGCATCAGAAATAAACTTTATCCACCCAGCTCTTCTGAACGTTGCATCAGAAATAAACGTTATCCACTCAGCTCTGCTGAGCGTTGCATCAGAAATAAACGTTATCCACACAGCTCTTCTGAGCATTGCATCAGAAATAAACGTTATGCATCGGAAATAAACGTTATCCACACAGCTCTTCTGAATGTTGCATCAGAAATAGACTTTATCCACTCAGCTCTTCTGAACGTTGCATCAGAAATAAACTTTATCCACTTAGCTCTTCTGAACGTTGCATCAGAAATAAACTTTATCCACTTAGCTCTTCTGAACGTTGCATCAGAAATAAACGTTATCCACTCAGCTCTTCTGAGCACTGCATCAGAAATAAACGTTAACCACTCAGCTTTTGTGAGCGTTGCTTCAGAAATAAAATTTATCCATTGAGCTCTTCTGAACGTTGCATCAGAAATAATTTTATCCACTCAGCTCTTCTGATTATTGCATCAGAAATAAATGTTATACACTCAGCTCTTCTGAACGTTGCATCAGAAATATAAATTATCCGCTCAGCTCTTCTGAGCGTTGCATCAGAAATATAGTTTATCAACTCAGCTCTTCTGAGTGTTGCATCAGAATCAAACTTTATCCACTCAGCTCTTCTGAATGTTGCATCACAAATAAACTTTATCCACTCAGCTCTTCTGAGCGCTGCATCAGAATTAAACGTTATCCACTGAGCTCTTTTGAATGTTGCATCAGAAATAAACTTTATCCACTTTGCTCTCCTGAGCGTTGCATCAGAAATTAATTTATCCAGTCAGCTCTTCTGAGCGTTGCATCAGAAATAAACGTTATCCACTCTGCTCTTCTGAGTGTTGCATCAGAAATAAACTTTATCCACCCAGCTCTTCTGAACGTTGCATCAGAAATAAACGTTATCCACTCAGCTCTGCTGAGCGTTGCATCAGAAATAAACGTTATCCACACAGCTCTTCTGAGCATTGCATCAGAAATAAACGTTATGCATCGGAAATAAACGTTATCCACACAGCTCTTCTGAATGTTGCATCAGAAATAGACTTTATCCACTCAGCTCTTCTGAACGTTGCATCAGAAATAAACTTTATCCACTTAGCTCTTCTGAACGTTGCATCAGAAATAAACTTTATCCACTTAGCTCTTCTGAACGTTGCATCAGAAATAAACGTTATCCACTCAGCTCTTCTGAGCACTGCATCAGAAATAAACGTTAACCACTCAGCTTTTGTGAGCGTTGCTTCAGAAATAAAATTTATCCATTGAGCTCTTCTGAACGTTGCATCAGAAATAATTTTATCCACTCAGCTCTTCTGATTATTGCATCAGAAATAAATGTTATACACTCAGCTCTTCTGAACGTTGCATCAGAAATATAAATTATCCGCTCAGCTCTTCTGAGCGTTGCATCAGAAATATAGTTTATCAACTCAGCTCTTCTGAGTGTTGCATCAGAATCAAACTTTATCCACTCAGCTCTTCTGAATGTTGCATCACAAATAAACTTTATCCACTCAGCTCTTCTGAGCGCTGCATCAGAATTAAACGTTATCCACTGAGCTCTTTTGAATGTTGCATCAGAAATAAACTTTATCCACTTTGCTCTCCTGAGCGTTGCATCAGAAATTAATTTATCCAGTCAGCTCTTCTGAGCGTTGCATCAGAAATAAACGTTATCCACTCTGCTCTTCTGAGTGTTGCATCAGAAATAAACTTTATCCACCCAGCTCTTCTGAACGTTGCATCAGAAATAAACGTTATCCACTCAGCTCTGCTGAGCGTTGCATCAGAAATAAACGTTATCCACACAGCTCTTCTGAGCATTGCATCAGAAATAAACGTTATGCATCGGAAATAAACGTTATCCACACAGCTCTTCTGAATGTTGCATCAGAAATAGACTTTATCCACTCAGCTCTTCTGAACGTTGCATCAGAAATAAACTTTATCCACTTAGCTCTTCTGAACGTTGCATCAGAAATAAACTTTATCCACTCAGCTCTTCTGAGCAATGCATCAGAAATAAACGTTAACCACTCAGCTTTTGTGAGCGTTGAATCAGAAATAAATGTTATCCACTCAGCTCTTCTGAACGTTGCATCAGAAATATAAATTATCCACTCAGCTCTTCTGAGCGTTGCATCAGAATCAAACTTTATCCACTCAGCTCTTCTGAATGTTGCATCACAAATAAACTTTATCCACTCAGCTCTTCTGAGCGCTGAATCAGAAATAAACGTTATCCACTGAGCTCTTTTGAATGTTGCATCAGAAATAAACTTTATCCACTTTGCTCTCCTGAGCGTTGCATCAGAAATTAATTTATCCACTCAGCTCTTCTGAGCGTTGCATCAGAAATAAACGTTATCCACTGAGCTCTTCTGAGCGTTGCATCAGAAATAAACTTTATCCACTCAGATCTTATGAACGTTGCATCAGAAATAAACTTTATCCACCCAGCTCTTCTGAACGTTGCATCAGAAATACACTTTACCCACTCAGCTCATCTGAACGTTACATCGGAAATAATCGATAACCACTCAGCTCTTCTGAACGTTGCATCAGAAATAAACGTTATCCCCTCAGCTCTTCAGAATGTTGCATCCGAAATAGACTTTATCCACTCAGCTCTTCTGAACCTTGCATCAGAAATAAACTTTATCCACTTAGCTCTTCTGAACGTTGCATCAGAAATAAACTTTATTATCCACTCAGCTCTTCTGAATGTTGCATCAGAAATAGACTTTATCCACTCAGCTCTTCTGAGCATTGCATCAGAAATAAACGTTATCCACTCAGCTCTTTTGAATGTTGCATCGGAAATAAACGTTATCCCCTCAGCTCTTCTGAGCGCTGCATCAGAATTAAACGTTATCCACTCAGCTCTTCAGAATGTTGCATCAGAAATAGACTTTATACACTCAGCTCTTCTGAACGTTGCATCAGAAATATAAATTATCCACTCAGCTCTTCTGAACGTTGCATCAGAAATAAACTTTATGCATCAGAAAGAAACGTTATCCACTCAGCTTTTCTGAGCGTTGCATCAGAAATAAAATCTATCCACTGAGCTGTTCTGAACGTTGCATCAGAAATAATTTTATCCACTCAGCTCTTCTGAGCGTTGCATTAGAAATAAACTTTATCCACTCAGCTCTTCTAAACGTTGCATCAGAAATAAACGTTATCCACTCAGCTCTGCTGAGCGTTGCATCAGAAATAAACGTTATCCACACAGCTCTTCTGAGCACTGCATCAGAAATAAACTTTATGCATCAGAAATAAACGTTATCCACTCAGCTCTTCTGAATGTTGCATCAGAAATAGACTTTATCCACTCAGATCTTCTGATCGTTGCATCAGAAATAAACTTTATCCACTTAGCTCTTCTGAACGTTGCATCAGAAATAAACTTTATCCACTCAGCTCTTCTGAACGTTGCATCAGAAATAAACTTTATCCACTTAGCTCTTCTGAACGTTGCATCAGAAATAAACGTTATCCACTCAGCTCTTCTGAGCACTGCATCAGAAATAAACGTTAACCACTCAGCTTTTGTGAGCGTTGCTTCAGAAATAAAATTTATCCATTGAGCTCTTCTGAACGTTGCATCAGAAATAATTTTATCCACTCAGCTCTTCTGATTATTGCATCAGAAATACATTTTATACACTCAGCTCTTCTGAACGTTGCATCAGAAATATAAATTATTCACTCAGCTCTTCTGAGCGTTGCATCAGAAATATAGTTTATCAACTCAGCTCTTCTGAGTGTTGCATCAGAATCAAACGTTATCCACTCAGCTCTTCTGAATGTTGCATCACAAATAAACTTTATCCACTCAGCTCTTCTGAGCGCTGCATCAGAATTAAACGTTATCCACTGAGCTCTTTTGAATGTTGCATCAGAAATAAACTTTATCCACTTTGCTCTCCTGAGCGTTGCATCAGAAATTAATTTATCCAGTCAGCTCTTCTGAGCGTTGCATCAGAAATAAACGTTATCCACTCTGCTCTTCTGAGTGTTGCATCAGAAATAAATCTTATCCACCCAGCTCTTCTGAACGTTGCATCAGAAAGAAACGTTATCCACTCAGCTCTGCTGAG
This sequence comes from Lampris incognitus, assembly GCF_029633865.1. NCBI lineage: Eukaryota > Metazoa > Chordata > Actinopteri > Lampriformes > Lampridae > Lampris > Lampris incognitus. Next base: position 47,217,424 of record NC_079213.1, on the reverse strand, counting down.
CGTTGCATCAGAAATAAACGTTATCCACACAGCTCTTCTGAGCATTGCATCAGAAATAAACTTTATGCATCAGAAATAAACGTTATCCACACAGCTCTTCTGAATGTTGCATCAGAAATAGACTTTATCCACTCAGCTCTTCTGAACGTTGCATCAGAAATAAACTTTATCCACTTAGCTCTTCTGAACGTTGCATCAGAAATAAACTTTATCCACTCAGCTCTTCTGAGCAATGCATCAGAAATAAACGTTAACCACTCAGCTTTTGTGAGCGTTGCATCAGAAATATAGTTTATCAACTCAGCTCTTCTGAGTGTTGCATCAGAATCAAACTTTATCCACTAAGCTCTTCTGAATGTTGCATCACAAATAAACTTTATCCACTCAGCTCTTCTGAGCGCTGAATCAGAAATAAACGTTATCCACTGAGCTCTTTTGAATGTTGCATCAGAAATAAACTTTATCCACTTTGCTCTCCTGAGCGTTGCATCAGAAATTAATTTATCCACTCAGCTCTTCTGAGCGTTGCATCAGAAATAAACGTTATCCACTGAGCTCTTCTGAGCGTTGCATCAGAAATAAACTTTATCCACTCAGATCTTATGAACGTTGCATCAGAAATAAACTTTATCCACCCAGCTCTTCTGAACGTTGCATCAGAAATACACTTTACCCACTCAGCTCATCTGAACGTTGCATCAGAAATACACTTTATCCACTTAGCTCTTCTGAACGTTGCATCAGAAATAAACTTTATTATCCACTCAGCTCTTCTGAATGTTGCATCAGAAATAGACTTTATCCACTCAGCTCTTCTGAGCATTGCATCAGAAATAAACGTTATCCACTCAGCTCTTTTGAATGTTGCATCGGAAATAAACGATATCCACTCAGCTCTTCTGAACGTTGCATCAGAAATAAACGTTATCCACTCAGCTCTTCAGAATGTTGCATCAGAAATAGACTTTATACACTCAGCTCTTCTGAACGTTGCATCAGAAATATAAATTATCCACTCAGCTCTTCTGAACGTTGCATCAGAAATAAACTTTATGCATCAGAAAGAAACGTTATCCACTCAGCTTTTCTGAGCGTTGCATCAGATATAAAATCTATCCACTGAGCTGTTCTGAACGTTGCATCAGAAATAATTTTATCCACTCAGCTCTTCTGAGCGTTGCATCAGAAATAAACGTTATCCACTCAGCTCTGCTGAGCGTTGCATCAGAAATAAACGTTATCCACACAGCTCTTCTGAGCATTGCATCAGAAATAAACTTTATGCATCAGAAATAAACGTTATCCACTCAGCTCTTCTGAATGTTGCATCAGAAATAGACTTTATCCACTCAGATCTTCTGATCGTTGCATCAGAAATAAACTTTATCCACTTAGCTCTTCTGAACGTTGCATCAGAAATAAACTTTATCCACTCAGCTCTTCTGAACGTTGCATCAGAAATAAACTTTATCCACTTAGCTCTTCTGAACGTTGCATCAGAAATAAACGTTATCCACTCAGCTCTTCTGAGCACTGCATCAGAAATAAACGTTAACCACTCAGCTTTTGTGAGCGTTGCTTCAGAAATAAAATGTATCCATTGAGCTCTTCTGAACGTTGCATCAGAAATAATTTTATCCACTCAGCTCTTCTGATTATTGCATCAGAAATAAATTTTATACACTCAGCTCTTCTGAACGTTGCATCAGAAATATAAATTATTCACTCAGCTCTTCTGAGCGTTGCATCAGAAATATAGTTTATCAACTCAGCTCTTCTGAGTGTTGCATCAGAATCAAACTTTATCCACTCAGCTCTTCTGAATGTTGCATCACAAATAAACTTTATCCACTCAGCTCTTCTGAGCGCTGCATCAGAATTAAACGTTATCCACTGAGCTCTTTTGAATGTTGCATCAGAAATAAACTTTATCCACTTTGCTCTCCTGAGCGTTGCATCAGAAATTAATTTATCCAGTCAGCTCTTCTGAGCGTTGCATCAGAAATAAACGTTATCCACTCTGCTCTTCTGAGTGTTGCATCAGAAATAAATCTTATCCACCCAGCTCTTCTGAACGTTGCATCAGAAATAAACGTTATCCACTCAGCTCTGCTGAGCGTTGCATCAGAAATAAACGTTATCCACACAGCTCTTCTGAGCATTGCATCAGAAATAAACTTTATGCATCAGAAATAAACGTTATCCACACAGCTCTTCTGAATGTTGCATCAGAAATAGACTTTATCCACTCAGCTCTTCTGAACGTTGCATCAGAAATAAACTTTATCCACTTAGCTCTTCTGAACGTTGCATCAGAAATAAACTTTATCCACTCAGCTCTTCTGATTATTGCATCAGAAATAAACTTTATGCATCAGAAATAAACGTTAACCACTCAGCTTTTGTGAGCGTTGCTTCAGAAATAAAATGTATCCACTGAGCTCTTCTGAGCATTGCATCAGAAATAATTTTACCCACTCAGCTCTTCTGATTATTGCATCAGAAATAAATTTTATCCACTCAGCTCTTCTGAACGTTGCATCAGAAATATAAATTATCCACTCAGCTCTTCTGAGCGTTGCATCAGAAATATAGTTTATCAACTCAGCTCTTCTGAGTGTTGCATCAGAATCAAACTTTATCCACTCAGCTCTTCTGAATGTTGCATCACAAATAAACTTTATCCACTTTGCTCTCCTGAGCGTTGCATCAGAAATTAATTTATCCACTCAGCTCTTCTGAGCGTTGCATCAGAAATAAACGTTATCCACTGAGCTCTTCTGAGCGTTGCATCAGAAATAAACTTTATCCACTCAGATCTTATGAACGTTGCATCAGAAATAAACTTTATCCACCCATCTCTTCTGAACGTTGCATCAGAAACACACTTTACCCACTCAGCTCTTCTGAACGTTGCATCGGAAATAAACGATATCCACTCAGCTCTTCTGATCATTGCATCAGAAATAAACTTTATCCACTCAGCTCTTCTGAACGTTGCATCAGAAATAAACGTTATCCACTCAGCTCTTCAGAATGTTGCATCAGAAATAGACTTTATCCACTCAGCTCTTCTGAACGTTGCATCAGAAATAAACTTTATCCACTTAGCTCTTCTGAACGTTGCATCATAAATAAACTTTATCCACTCAGCTCTTCTGAATGTTGCATCAGAAATAGACTTTATCCACTCAGCTCTTCTGAGCATTGCATCAGAAATAAACTTTATCCACTCAGCTCTTTTGAATGTTGCATCAGAAATAAACTTTATCCACTCAGCTCTTCTGAACGTTGCATCGGAAATAAACGATATCCACTCAGCTCTTCTGAGCATTGCATCAGAAATAAACTTTATCCACTCAGCTCTTCTGAACGTTGCATCAGAAATAAACGTTATCCACTTAGCTCTTCTGAACGTTGCATCAGAAATAAACTTTATCCACTCAGCTCTTCTGATTATTGCATCAGAAATAAACTTTATGCATCAGAAATAAACGTTAACCACTCAGCTTTTGTGAGCGTTGCTTCAGAAATAAAATGTATCCACTGAGCTCTTCTGAGCATTGCATCAGAAATAATTTTACCCACTCAGCTCTTCTGATTATTGCATCAGAAATAAATTTTATCCACTCAGCTCTTCTGAACGTTGCATCAGAAATATAAATTATCCACTCAGCTCTTCTGAGCGTTGCATCAGAAATATAGTTTATCAACTCAGCTCTTCTGAGTGTTGCATCAGAATCAAACTTTATCCACTCAGCTCTTCTGAATGTTGCATCACAAATAAACTTTATCCACTTTGCTCTCCTGAGCGTTGCATCAGAAATTAATTTATCCACTCAGCTCTTCTGAGCGTTGCATCAGAAATAAACGTTATCCACTGAGCTCTTCTGAGCGTTGCATCAGAAATAAACTTTATCCACTCAGATCTTATGAACGTTGCATCAGAAATAAACTTTATCCACCCATCTCTTCTGAACGTTGCATCAGAAACACACTTTACCCACTCAGCTCTTCTGAACGTTGCATCGGAAATAAACGATATCCACTCAGCTCTTCTGATCATTGCATCAGAAATAAACTTTATCCACTCAGCTCTTCTGAACGTTGCATCAGAAATAAACGTTATCCACTCAGCTCTTCAGAATGTTGCATCAGAAATAGACTTTATCCACTCAGCTCTTCTGAACGTTGCATCAGAAATAAACTTTATCCACTTAGCTCTTCTGAACGTTGCATCATAAATAAACTTTATCCACTCAGCTCTTCTGAATGTTGCATCAGAAATAGACTTTATCCACTCAGCTCTTCTGAGCATTGCATCAGAAATAAACTTTATCCACTCAGCTCTTTTGAATGTTGCATCAGAAATAAACTTTATCCACTCAGCTCTTCTGAACGTTGCATCGGAAATAAACGATATCCACTCAGCTCTTCTGAGCATTGCATCAGAAATAAACTTTATCCACTCAGCTCTTCTGAACGTTGCATCAGAAATAAACGTTATCCACTCAGCTCTTCAGAATGTTGCATTAGAAATAGACTTTATACACTTAGCTCTTCTGAACGTTGCATCAGAAATAAACGTTATGCATCAGAAATAAACGTTATCCACTCAGCTCTTCTGAGCGTTGCATCAGAAATAAAATCTATCCACTGAGCTCTTCTGAACGTTGCATCATAAATAATTTTATCCACTCAGCTCTTCTGAGCATTGCATCAGAAATAAATTTTATCCACTCAGCTCTTCTGAACGTTGCATCAGAAATATAAATTATCCACTCAGCTCTTCTGAGCGTTGCATCAGAAATATAGTTTATCCACTTACCTCTTTTGAATGTTGCATCAGAAATAAACTTTATTCACTTAGCTCTTCTAAGCGTTGCATCAGATATTAATGTATCCATTCAGCTCTTCTGAGCGTTGCATCAGAAATAAACTTTATCCACTCAGCTCTTCTGAACATTGCATCAGCAATAAACTTTATCCACTCAGCTCTTCTGAACGTTGCATCAGAAATAAACGTTATCCACTCAGCTTTTCTGAGCGTTGCATCAGAAATAAACTTTATCCACTCAGCTCTTCTGAACGTTGCATCAGAAATAAACGTTATCCACTCAGCTCTTCAGAATGTTGCATCAGAAATAGACTTTATCCACTCAGCTCTTCTGATCGTTGCATCAGAAATATAAATTATCCACTCAGCTCTTCTGAGCGTTGCATCAGAAATATAGTTTATCCACTTACCTCTTCTGAACGTTGCATCAGAAATAAACTTTATCCACTTAGCTCTTCTGAACGTTGCATCATAAATAAACTTTATCCACTCAGTTCTTCTGAATGTTGCATCAGAAATAGACTTTATCCACTCAGCTCTTCTGAGCATTGCATCAGAAATAAACTTTATCCACTCAGCTCTTTTGAATGTTGCATCAGAAATAAACTTTATCCACTCAGCTCTTCTGAACGTTGCAACGGAAATAAACGATATCCACTCAGCTCTTCTGAGCATTGCATCAGAAATAAACTTTATCCACTCAGCTCTTCTGAACGTTGCATCAGAAATACACGTTATCCACTTAGCTCTTCTGAACGTTGCATCAGAAATAAACTTTATCCACTCAGCTCTTCTGATTATTGCATCAGAAATAAACTTTATGCATCAGAAATAAACGTTAACCACTCAGGTTTTGTGAGCGTTGCTTCAGAAATAAAATGTATCCACTGAGCTCTTCTGAGCATTGCATCAGAAATAATTTTACCCACTCAGCTCTTCTGATTATTGCATCAGAAATAAATTTTATCCACTCAGCTCTTCTGAACGTTGCATCAGAAATATAAATTATCCACTCAGCTCTTCTGAGCGTTGCATCAGAAATATAGTTTATCAACTCAGCTCTTCTGAGTGTTGCATCAGAATCAAACTTTATCCACTCAGCTCTTCTGAATGTTGCATCACAAATAAACTTTATCCACTTTGCTCTCCTGAGCGTTGCATCAGAAATTAATTTATCCACTCAGCTCTTCTGAGCGTTGCATCAGAAATAAACGTTATCCACTGAGCTCTTCTGAGCGTTGCATCAGAAATAAACTTTATCCACTCAGATCTTATGAACGTTGCATCAGAAATAAACTTTATCCACCCATCTCTTCTGAACGTTGCATCAGAAACACACTTTACCCACTCAGCTCTTCTGAACGTTGCATCGGAAATAAACGATATCCACTCAGCTCTTCTGATCATTGCATCAGAAATAAACTTTATCCACTCAGCTCTTCTGAACGTTGCATCAGAAATAAACGTTATCCACTCAGCTCTTCAGAATGTTGCATCAGAAATAGACTTTATCCACTCAGCTCTTCTGAACGTTGCATCAGAAATAAACTTTATCCACTTAGCTCTTCTGAACGTTGCATCATAAATAAACTTTATCCACTCAGCTCTTCTGAATGTTGCATCAGAAATAGACTTTATCCACTCAGCTCTTCTGAGCATTGCATCAGAAATAAACTTTATCCACTCAGCTCTTTTGAATGTTGCATCAGAAATAAACTTTATCCACTCAGCTCTTCTGAACGTTGCATCGGAAATAAACGATATCCACTCAGCTCTTCTGAGCATTGCATCAGAAATAAACTTTATCCACTCAGCTCTTCTGAACGTTGCATCAGAAATAAACGTTATCCACTCAGCTCTTCAGAATGTTGCATTAGAAATAGACTTTATACACTTAGCTCTTCTGAACGTTGCATCAGAAATAAACTTTATGCATCAGAAATAAACGTTATCCACTCAGCTCTTCTGAGCGTTGCATCAGAAATAAAATCTATCCACTGAGCTCTTCTGAACGTTGCATCATAAATAATTTTATCCACTCAGCTCTTCTGAGCATTGCATCAGAAATAAATTTTATCCACTCAGCTCTTCTGAACGTTGCATCAGAAATATAAATTATCCACTCAGCTCTTCTGAGCGTTGCATCAGAAATATAGTTTATCCACTTACCTCTTTTGAATGTTGCATCAGAAATAAACTTTATTCACTTAGCTCTTCTAAGCGTTGCATCAGATATTAATGTATCCATTCAGCTCTTCTGAGCGTTACATCAGAAATAAACTTTATCCACTCAGCTCTTCTGAACATTGCATCAGCAATAAACTTTATCCACTCAGCTCTTCTGAACGTTGCATCAGAAATAAACGTTATCCACTCAGCTTTTCTGAGCGTTGCATCAGAAATAAACTTTATCCACTCAGCTCTTCTGAACGTTGCATCAGAAATAAACGTTATCCACTCAGCTCTTCAGAATGTTGCATCAGAAATAGACTTTATCCACTCAGCTCTTCTGATCGTTGCATCAGAAATATAAATTATCCACTCAGCTCTTCTGAGCGTTGCATCAGAAATATAGTTTATCCACTTACCTCTTCTGAACGTTGCATCAGAAATAAACTTTATCCACTTAGCTCTTCTGAACGTTGCATCATAAATAAACTTTATCCACTCAGTTCTTCTGAATGTTGCATCAGAAATAGACTTTATCCACTCAGCTCTTCTGAGCATTGCATCAGAAATAAACTTTATCCACTCAGCTCTTTTGAATGTTGCATCAGAAATAAACTTTATCCACTCAGCTCTTCTGAACGTTGCATCGGAAATAAACGATATCCACTCAGCTCTGCTGAGCGTTGCATCAGAAATAAACGTTATCCACACAGCTCTTCTGAGCATTGCATCAGAAATAAACTTTATGCATCAGAAATAAACGTTATCCACACAGCTCTTTTGAATGTTGCATCAGAAATAGACTTTATCCACTCAGCTCTTCTGAACGTTGCATCAGAAATAAACTTTATCCACTTAGCTCTTCTGAACGTTGCATCAGAAATAAACTTTATCCACTCAGCTCTTCTGAGCAATGCATCAGAAATAAACGTTAACCACTCAGCTTTTGTGAGCGTTGCTTCAGAAATAAAATTTATCCACTGAGCTCTTCTGAACGTTGCATCAGAAATAATTTTACCCACTCAGCTCTTCTGATTATTGCATCAGAAATAAATTTTATCCACTCAGCTCTTCTGAACGTTGCATCAGAAATATAAATTATCCACTCAGCTCTTCTGAGCGTTGCATCAGAAATATAGTTTATCAACTCAGCTCTTCTGAGTGTTGCATCAGAATCAAACTTTATCCACTCAGCTCTTCTGAATGTTGCATCACAAATAAACTTTATCCACTTTGCTCTCCTGAGCGTTGCATCAGAAATTAATTTATCCACTCAGCTCTTCTGAGCGTTGCATCAGAAATAAACGTTATCCACTGAGCTCTTCTGAGCGTTGCATCAGAAATAAACTTTATCCACTCAGATCTTATGAACGTTAAATCAGAAATAAACTTTATCCACCCATCTCTTCTGAACGTTGCATCAGAAACACACTTTACCCACTCAGCTCTTCTGAACGTTGCATCGGAAATAAACGATATCCACTCAGCTCTTCTGAACGTTGCATCAGAAATAAACTTTATCCACTTAGCTCTTCTGAACGTTGCATCAGAAATAAATTTTATCCACTCAGCTCTTCTGAATGTTGCATCAGAAATAGACTTTATCCACTCAGCTCTTCTGAGCATTGCATCAGAAATAAACGTTATCCACTCAGCTCTTTTGAATGTTGCATCAGAAATAAACTTTATCCACTCAGCTCTTCTGAACGTTGCATCGGAAATAAACGATATCCACTCAGCTCTTCTGATCATTGCATCAGAAATAAACTTTATCCACTCAGCTCTTCTGAACGTTGCATCAGAAATAAACGTTATCCACTCAGCTCTTCAGAATGTTGCATTAGAAATAGACTTTATACACTTAGCTCTTCTGAACGTTGCATCAGAAATATAAATTATCCACTCAGCTCTTCTGAACGTTGCATCAGAAATAAACTTTATGCATCAGAAATAAACGTTATCCACTCAGCTTTTCTGAGCGTTGCATCAGAAATAAAATCTATCCACTGAGCTCTTCTGAACGTTGCATCAGAAATAATTTTATCCACTCAGCTCTTCTGAGCATTGCATCAGAAATATAAATTATCCACTCAGCTCTTCTGAGCGTTGCATCAGAAATATAGTTTATCCACTTACCTCTTTTGAATGTTGCATCAGAAATAAACTTTATTCACTTAGCTCTTCTGAGCGTTGCATCAGATATTAATCTATCCATTCAGCTCTTCTGAGCGTTGCATCAGAAATAAACTTTATCCACTCAGCTCTTCTGATCGTTGCATCAGAAATACACTTTATCCACTTACCTCTTCTGATCGTTGCATCAGAAATACACTTTATCCACTTAGCTCTTCTGAACGTTGCATCAGAAATAAACTTTATCCACTCAGCTCTTCTGAGCGTTGCATCGGATATTAATGTATCCATTCAGCTCTTCTGAGCGTTGCATCAGAAATAAACTTTATCCACTCAGCTCTTCTGATCGTTGCATCAGAAATACACTTTATCCACTTAGCTCTTCTGATCGTTGCATCAGAAATACACTTTATCCACTTAGCTCTTCTGAACGTTGCATCAGAAATAAACTTTATTATCCACTCAGCTCTTCTGAATGTTGCATCTGAAATAGACGTTATCCACTCAGCTCTTCTGAGCATTGCATCAGAAATAAACGTTATCCACTCAGCTCTTTTGAATGTTGCATCGGAAATAAACGATATCCACTTAGCTCTTCTGAACGTTGCATCAGAAATAAACGTTATCCACTCAGCTCTTCAGAATGTTGCATCAGAAATAGACTTTATACACTCAGCTCTTCTGAACGTTGCATCAGAAATATAAATTATCCACTCAGCTCTTCTGAACGTTGCATCAGAAATAAACTTTATGCATCAGAAATAAACGTTATCCACTCAGCTTTTCTGAGCGTTGCATCAGAAATAAAATCTATCCACTGAGCTCTTCTGAACGTTGCATCAGAAATAATTTTATCCACTCAGCTCTTCTGAGCGTTGCATTAGAAATAAACTTTATCCACTCAGCTCTTCTAAACGTTGCATCAGAAATAAACGTTATCCACTCAGCTCTGCTGAGCGTTGCATCAGAAATAAACGTTATCCACACAGCTCTTCTGAGCATTGCATCAGAAATAAACTTTATGCATCAGAAATAAACGTTATCCACTCAGCTCTTCTGAATGTTGCATCAGAAATAGACTTTATCCACTCAGCTCTTCTGATCGTTGCATTAAAAATACCCTTTATCCACTTAGCTCTTCTGAACGTTGCATCAGAAATAAACTTTATCCACTCAGCTCTTCTGAACGTTGCATCAGAAATAAACTTTATCCACTTAGCTCTTCTGAACGTTGCATCAGAAATAAACGTTATCCACTCAGCTCTTCTGAGCACTGCATCAGAAATAAACGTTAACCACTCAGCTTTTGTGAGCGTTGCTTCAGAAATAAAATTTATCCATTGAGCTCTTCTGAACGTTGCATCAGAAATAATTTTATCCACTCAGCTCTTCTGATTATTGCATCAGAAATAAATTTTATACACTCAGCTCTTCTGAATGTTGCATCAGAAATATAAATTATCCACTCAGCTCTTCTGAGCGTTGCATCAGAAATATAGTTTATCAACTCAGCTCTTCTGAGTGTTGCATCAGAATCAAACTTTATCCACTCAGCTCTTCTGAATGTTGCATCACAAATAAACTTTATCGACTCAGCTCTTCTGAGCGCTGCATCAGAATTAAAAGTTACCCACTGAGCTCTTTTGAATGTTGCATCAGAAATAAACTTTATCCACTTTGCTCTCCTGAGCGTTGCATCAGAAATTAATTTATCCAGTCAGCTCTTCTGAGCGTTGCATCAGAAATAAACGTTATCCACTCTGCTCTTCTGAGTGTTGCATCAGAAATAAACTTTATCCACCCAGCTCTTCTGAACGTTGCATCAGAAATAAACGTTATCCACTCAGCTCTGCTGAGCGTTGCATCAGAAATAAACGTTATCCACACAGCTCTTCTGAGCATTGCATCAGAAATAAACGTTATGCATCGGAAATAAACGTTATCCACACAGCTCTTCTGAATGTTGCATCAGAAATAGACTTTATCCACTCAGCTCTTCTGAACGTTGCATCAGAAATAAACTTTATCCACTTAGCTCTTCTGAACGTTGCATCAGAAATAAACTTTATCCACTTAGCTCTTCTGAACGTTGCATCAGAAATAAACGTTATCCACTCAGCTCTTCTGAGCACTGCATCAGAAATAAACGTTAACCACTCAGCTTTTGTGAGCGTTGCTTCAGAAATAAAATTTATCCATTGAGCTCTTCTGAACGTTGCATCAGAAATAATTTTATCCACTCAGCTCTTCTGATTATTGAATCAGAAATAAATGTTATACACTCAGCTCTTCTGAACGTTGCATCAGAAATATAAATTATCCACTCAGCTCTTCTGAGCGTTGCATCAGAAATATAGTTTATCAACTCAGCTCTTCTGAGTGTTGCATCAGAATCAAACTTTATCCACTCAGCTCTTCTGAATGTTGCATCACAAATAAACTTTATCCACTCAGCTCTTCTGAGCGCTGCATCAGAATTAAACGTTATCCACTGAGCTCTTTTGAATGTTGCATCAGAAATAAACTTTATCCACTTTGCTCTCCTGAGCGTTGCATCAGAAATTAATTTATCCAGTCAGCTCTTCTGAGCGTTGCATCAGAAATAAACGTTATCCACTCTGCTCTTCTGAGTGTTGCATCAGAAATAAACTTTATCCACCCAGCTCTTCTGAACGTTGCATCAGAAATAAACGTTATCCACTCAGCTCTGCTGAGCGTTGCATCAGAAATAAACGTTATCCACACAGCTCTTCTGAGCATTGCATCAGAAATAAACTTTATGCATCAGAAATAAACGTTATCCACACAGCTCTTCTGAATGTTGCATCAGAAATAGACTTTATCCACTAAGGTCTTCTGAACGTTGCATCAGAAATAAACTTTATCCACTTAGCTCTTCTGAACGTTGCATCAGAAATAAACTTTATCCACTCAGCTCTTCTGAGCAATGCATCAGAAATAAACGTTAACCACTCAGCTTTTGTGAGCGTTGAATCAGAAATAAATGTTATCCACTCAGCTCTTCTGAACGTTGCATCAGAAATATAAATTATCCACTCAGCTCTTCTGAGCGTTGCATCAGAATCAAACTTTATCCACTCAGCTCTTCTGAATGTTGCATCACAAATAAACTTTATCCACTCAGCTCTTCTGAGCGCTGAATCAGAAATAAACGTTATCCACTGAGCTCTTTTGAATGTTGCATCAGAAATAAACTTTATCCACTTTGCTCTCCTGAGCGTTGCATCAGAAATTAATTTATCCACTCAGCTCTTCTGAGCGTTGCATCAGAAATAAACGTTATCCACTGAGCTCTTCTGAGCGTTGCATCAGAAATAAACTTTATCCACTCAGATCTTATGAACGTTGCATCAGAAATAAACTTTATCCACCCAGCTCTTCTGAACGTTGCATCAGAAATACACTTTACCCACTCAGCTCATCTGAACGTTACATCGGAAATAATCGATATCCACTCAGCTCTTCTGAGCATTGCATCAGAAATAAACTTTAACCACTCAGCTCTTCTGAACGTTGCATCAGAAATAAACGTTATCCCCTCAGCTCTTCAGAATGTTGCATCCGAAATAGACTTTATCCACTCAGCTCTTCTGAACCTTGCATCAGAAATAAACTTTATCCACTTAGCTCTTCTGAACGTTGCATCAGAAATAAACTTTATTATCCACTCAGCTCTTCTGAATGTTGCATCAGAAATAGACTTTATCCACTCAGCTCTTCTGAGCATTGCATCAGAAATAAACGTTATCCACTCAGCTCTTTTGAATGTTGCATCGGAAATAAACGTTATCCCCTCAGCTCTTCTGAGCGCTGCATCAGAATTAAACGTTATCCACTCAGCTCTTCAGAATGTTGCATCAGAAATAGACTTTATACACTCAGCTCTTCTGAACGTTGCATCAGAAATATAAATTATCCACTCAGCTCTTCTGAACGTTGCATCAGAAATAAACTTTATGCATCAGAAAGAAACGTTATCCACTCAGCTTTTCTGAGCGTTGCATCAGAAATAAAATCTATCCACTGAGCTGTTCTGAACGTTGCATCAGAAATAATTTTATCCACTCAGCTCTTCTGAGCGTTGCATTAGAAATAAACTTTATCCACTCAGCTCTTCTAAACGTTGCATCAGAAATAAACGTTATCCACTCAGCTCTGCTGAGCGTTGCATCAGAAATAAACGTTATCCACACAGCTCTTCTGAGCACTGCATCAGAAATAAACTTTATGCATCAGAAATAAACGTTATCCACTCAGCTCTTCTGAATGTTGCATCAGAAATAGACTTTATCCACTCAGATCTTCTGATCGTTGCATCAGAAATAAACTTTATCCACTTAGCTCTTCTGAACGTTGCATCAGAAATAAACTTTATCCACTCAGCTCTTCTGAACGTTGCATCAGAAATAAACTTTATCCACTTAGCTCTTCTGAACGTTGCATCAGAAATAAACGTTATCCACTCAGCTCTTCTGAGCACTGCATCAGAAATAAACGTTAACCACTCAGCTTTTGTGAGCGTTGCTTCAGAAATAAAATTTATCCATTGAGCTCTTCTGAACGTTGCATCAGAAATAATTTTATCCACTCAGCTCTTCTGATTATTGCATCAGAAATACATTTTATACACTCAGCTCTTCTGAACGTTGCATCAGAAATATAAATTATTCACTCAGCTCTTCTGAGCGTTGCATCAGAAATATAGTTTATCAACTCAGCTCTTCTGAGTGTTGCATCAGAATTAAACGTTATCCACTGAGCTCTTTTGAATGTTGCATCAGAAATAAACTTTATCCACTTTGCTCTCCTGAGCGTTGCATCAGAAATTAATTTATCCAGTCAGCTCTTCTGAGCGTTGCATCAGAAATAAACGTTATCCACTCTGCTCTTCTGAGTGTTGCATCAGAAATAAATCTTATCCACCCAGCTCTTCTGAACGTTGCATCAGAAAGAAACGTTATCCACTCAGCTCTGCTGAGCGTTGCATCAGAAATAAACGTTATCCACACAGCTCTTCTGAGCATTGCATCAGAAATAAACTTTATGCATCAGAAATAAACGTTATCCACACAGCTCTTCTGAATGTTGCATCAGAAATAGACTTTATCCACTCAGCTCTTCTGAACGTTGCATCAGAAATAAACTTTATCCACTTAGCTCTTCTGAACGTTGCATCAGAAATAAACTTTATCCACTCAGCTCTTCTGAGCAATGCATCAGAAATAAACGTTAACCACTCAGCTTTTGTGAGCGTTGCATCAGAAATATAGTTTATCAACTCAGCTCTTCTGAGTGTTGCATCAGAATCAAACTTTATCCACTAAGCTCTTCTGAATGTTGCATCACAAATAAACTTTATCCACTCAGCTCTTCTGAGCGCTGAATCAGAAATAAACGTTATCCACTGAGCTCTTTTGAATGTTGCATCAGAAATAAACTTTATCCACTTTGCTCTCCTGAGCGTTGCATCAGAAATTAATTTATCCACTCAGCTCTTCTGAGCGTTGCATCAGAAATAAACGTTATCCACTGAGCTCTTCTGAGCGTTGCATCAGAAATAAACTTTATCCACTCAGATCTTATGAACGTTGCATCAGAAATAAACTTTATCCACCCAGCTCTTCTGAACGTTGCATCAGAAATACACTTTACCCACTCAGCTCATCTGAACGTTGCATCAGAAATACACTTTATCCACTTAGCTCTTCTGAACGTTGCATCAGAAATAAACTTTATTATCCACTCAGCTCTTCTGAATGTTGCATCAGAAATAGACTTTATCCACTCAGCTCTTCTGAGCATTGCATCAGAAATAAACGTTATCCACTCAGCTCTTTTGAATGTTGCATCGGAAATAAACGATATCCACTCAGCTCTTCTGAACGTTGCATCAGAAATAAACGTTATCCACTCAGCTCTTCAGAATGTTGCATCAGAAATATACTTTATACACTCAGCTCTTCTGAACGTTGCATCAGAAATATAAATTATCCACTCAGCTCTTCTGAACGTTGCATCAGAAATAAACTTTATGCATCAGAAAGAAACGTTATCCACTCAGCTTTTCTGAGCGTTGCATCAGATATAAAATCTATCCACTGAGCTGTTCTGAACGTTGCATCAGAAATAATTTTATCCACTCAGCTCTTCTGAGCGTTGCATCAGAAATAAACGTTATCCACTCAGCTCTGCTGAGCGTTGCATCAGAAATAAACGTTATCCACACAGCTCTTCTGAGCATTGCATCAGAAATAAACTTTATGCATCAGAAATAAACGTTATCCACTCAGCTCTTCTGAATGTTGCATCAGAAATAGACTTTATCCACTCAGATCTTCTGATCGTTGCATCAGAAATAAACTTTATCCACTTAGCTCTTCTGAACGTTGCATCAGAAATAAACTTTATCCACTCAGCTCTTCTGAACGTTGCATCAGAAATAAACTTTATCCACTTAGCTCTTCTGAACGTTGCATCAGAAATAAACGTTATCCACTCAGCTCTTCTGAGCACTGCATCAGAAATAAACGTTAACCACTCAGCTTTTGTGAGCGTTGCTTCAGAAATAAAATGTATCCATTGAGCTCTTCTGAACGTTGCATCAGAAATAATTTTATCCACTCAGCTCTTCTGATTATTGCATCAGAAATAAATTTTATACACTCAGCTCTTCTGAACGTTGCATCAGAAATATAAATTATTCACTCAGCTCTTCTGAGCGTTGCATCAGAAATATAGTTTATCAACTCAGCTCTTCTGAGTGTTGCATCAGAATCAAACTTTATCCACTCAGCTCTTCTGAATGTTGCATCACAAATAAACTTTATCCACTCAGCTCTTCTGAGCGCTGCATCAGAATTAAACGTTATCCACTGAGCTCTTTTGAATGTTGCATCAGAAATAAACTTTATCCACTTTGCTCTCCTGAGCGTTGCATCAGAAATTAATTTATCCAGTCAGCTCTTCTGAGCGTTGCATCAGAAATAAACGTTATCCACTCTGCTCTTCTGAGTGTTGCATCAGAAATAAATCTTATCCACCCAGCTCTTCTGAACGTTGCATCAGAAATAAACGTTATCCACTCAGCTCTGCTGAGCGTTGCATCAGGAATAAACGTTATCCACACAGCTCTTCTGAGCATTGCATCAGAAATAAACTTTATGCATCAGAAATAAACGTTATCCACACAGCTCTTCTGAATGTTGCATCAGAAATAGACTTTATCCACTCAGCTCTTCTGAACGTTGCATCAGAAATAAACTTTATCCACTTAGCTCTTCTGAACGTTGCATCAGAAATAAACTTTATCCACTCAGCTCTTCTGATTATTGCATCAGAAATAAACTTTATGCATCAGAAATAAACGTTAACCACTCAGCTTTTGTGAGCGTTGCTTCAGAAATAAAATGTATCCACTGAGCTCTTCTGAGCATTGCATCAGAAATAATTTTACCCACTCAGCTCTTCTGATTATTGCATCAGAAATAAATTTTATCCACTCAGCTCTTCTGAACGTTGCATCAGAAATATAAATTATCCACTCAGCTCTTCTGAGCGTTGCATCAGAAATATAGTTTATCAACTCAGCTCTTCTGAGTGTTGCATCAGAATCAAACTTTATCCACTCAGCTCTTCTGAATGTTGCATCACAAATAAACTTTATCCACTTTGCTCTCCTGAGCGTTGCATCAGAAATTAATTTATCCACTCAGCTCTTCTGAGCGTTGCATCAGAAATAAACGTTATCCACTGAGCTCTTCTGAGCGTTGCATCAGAAATAAACTTTATCCACTCAGATCTTATGAACGTTGCATCAGAAATAAACTTTATCCACCCATCTCTTCTGAACGTTGCATCAGAAACACACTTTACCCACTCAGCTCTTCTGAACGTTGCATCGGAAATAAACGATATCCACTCAGCTCTTCTGATCATTGCATCAGAAATAAACTTTATCCACTCAGCTCTTCTGAACGTTGCATCAGAAATAAACGTTATCCACTCAGCTCTTCAGAATGTTGCATCAGAAATAGACTTTATCCACTCAGCTCTTCTGAACGTTGCATCAGAAATAAACTTTATCCACTTAGCTCTTCTGAACGTTGCATCATAAATAAACTTTATCCACTCAGCTCTTCTGAATGTTGCATCAGAAATAGACTTTATCCACTCAGCTCTTCTGAGCATTGCATCAGAAATAAACTTTATCCACTCAGCTCTTTTGAATGTTGCATCAGAAATAAACTTTATCCACTCAGCTCTTCTGAACGTTGCATCGGAAATAAACGATATCCACTCAGCTCTTCTGAGCATTGCATCAGAAATAAACTTTATCCACTCAGCTCTTCTGAACGTTGCATCAGAAATAAACGTTATCCACTTAGCTCTTCTGAACGTTGCATCAGAAATAAACTTTATCCACTCAGCTCTTCTGATTATTGCATCAGAAATAAACTTTATGCATCAGAAATAAACGTTAACCACTCAGCTTTTGTGAGCGTTGCTTCAGAAATAAAATGTATCCACTGAGCTCTTCTGAGCATTGCATCAGAAATAATTTTACCCACTCAGCTCTTCTGATTATTGCATCAGAAATAAATTTTATCCACTCAGCTCTTCTGAACGTTGCATCAGAAATATAAATTATCCACTCAGCTCTTCTGAGCGTTGCATCAGAAATATAGTTTATCAACTCAGCTCTTCTGAGTGTTGCATCAGAATCAAACTTTATCCACTCAGCTCTTCTGAATGTTGCATCACAAATAAACTTTATCCACTTTGCTCTCCTGAGCGTTGCATCAGAAATTAATTTATCCACTCAGCTCTTCTGAGCGTTGCATCAGAAATAAACGTTATCCACTGAGCTCTTCTGAGCGTTGCATCAGAAATAAACTTTATCCACTCAGATCTTATGAACGTTGCATCAGAAATAAACTTTATCCACCCATCTCTTCTGAACGTTGCATCAGAAACACACTTTACCCACTCAGCTCTTCTGAACGTTGCATCGGAAATAAACGATATCCACTCAGCTCTTCTGATCATTGCATCAGAAATAAACTTTATCCACTCAGCTCTTCTGAACGTTGCATCAGAAATAAACGTTATCCACTCAGCTCTTCAGAATGTTGCATCAGAAATAGACTTTATCCACTCAGCTCTTCTGAACGTTGCATCAGAAATAAACTTTATCCACTTAGCTCTTCTGAACGTTGCATCATAAATAAACTTTATCCACTCAGCTCTTCTGAATGTTGCATCAGAAATAGACTTTATCCACTCAGCTCTTCTGAGCATTGCATCAGAAATAAACTTTATCCACTCAGCTCTTTTGAATGTTGCATCAGAAATAAACTTTATCCACTCAGCTCTTCTGAACGTTGCATCGGAAATAAACGATATCCACTCAGCTCTTCTGAGCATTGCATCAGAAATAAACTTTATCCACTCAGCTCTTCTGAACGTTGCATCAGAAATAAACGTTATCCACTCAGCTCTTCAGAATGTTGCATTAGAAATAGACTTTATACACTTAGCTCTTCTGAACGTTGCATCAGAAATAAACTTTATGCATCAGAAATAAACGTTATCCACTCAGCTCTTCTGAGCGTTGCATCAGAAATAAAATCTATCCACTGAGCTCTTCTGAACGTTGCATCATAAATAATTTTATCCACTCAGCTCTTCTGAGCATTGCATCAGAAATAAATTTTATCCACTCAGCTCTTCTGAACGTTGCATCAGAAATATAAATTATCCACTCAGCTCTTCTGAGCGTTGCATCAGAAATATAGTTTATCCACTTACCTCTTTTGAATGTTGCATCAGAAATAAACTTTATTCACTTAGCTCTTCTAAGCGTTGCATCAGATATTAATGTATCCATTCAGCTCTTCTGAGCGTTGCATCAGAAATAAACTTTATCCACTCAGCTCTTCTGAACATTGCATCAGCAATAAACTTTATCCACTCAGCTCTTCTGAACGTTGCATCAGAAATAAACGTTATCCACTCAGCTTTTCTGAGCGTTGCATCAGAAATAAACTTTATCCACTCAGCTCTTCTGAACGTTGCATCAGAAATAAACGTTATCCACTCAGCTCTTCAGAATGTTGCATCAGAAATAGACTTTATCCACTCAGCTCTTCTGATCGTTGCATCAGAAATATAAATTATCCACTCAGCTCTTCTGAGCGTTGCATCAGAAATATAGTTTATCCACTTACCTCTTCTGAACGTTGCATCAGAAATAAACTTTATCCACTTAGCTCTTCTGAACGTTGCATCATAAATAAACTTTATCCACTCAGTTCTTCTGAATGTTGCATCAGAAATAGACTTTATCCACTCAGCTCTTCTGAGCATTGCATCAGAAATAAACTTTATCCACTCAGCTCTTTTGAATGTTGCATCAGAAATAAACTTTATCCACTCAGCTCTTCTGAACGTTGCATCGGAAATAAACGATATCCACTCAGCTCTTCTGAGCATTGCATCAGAAATAAACTTTATCCACTCAGCTCTTCTGAACGTTGCATCAGAAATAAACGTTATCCACTTAGCTCTTCTGAACGTTGCATCAGAAATAAACTTTATCCACTCAGCTCTTCTGATTATTGCATCAGAAATAAACTTTATGCATCAGAAATAAACGTTAACCACTCAGCTTTTGTGAGCGTTGCTTCAGAAATAAAATGTATCCACTGAGCTCTTCTGAGCATTGCATCAGAAATAATTTTACCCACTCAGCTCTTCTGATTATTGCATCAGAAATAAATTTTATCCACTCAGCTCTTCTGAACGTTGCATCAGAAATATAAATTATCCACTCAGCTCTTCTGAGCGTTGCATCAGAAATATAGTTTATCAACTCAGCTCTTCTGAGTGTTGCATCAGAATCAAACTTTATCCACTCAGCTCTTCTGAATGTTGCATCACAAATAAACTTTATCCACTTTGCTCTCCTGAGCGTTGCATCAGAAATTAATTTATCCACTCAGCTCTTCTGAGCGTTGCATCAGAAATAAACTTTATCCACTCAGATCTTATGAACGTTGCATCAGAAATAAACTTTATCCACCCATCTCTTCTGAACGTTGCATCAGAAACACACTTTACCCACTCAGCTCTTCTGAACGTTGCATCGGAAATAAACGATATCCACTCAGCTCTTCTGATCATTGCATCAGAAATAAACTTTATCCACTCAGCTCTTCTGAACGTTGCATCAGAAATAAACGTTATCCACTCAGCTCTTCAGAATGTTGCATCAGAAATAGACTTTATCCACTCAGCTCTTCTGAACGTTGCATCAGAAATAAACTTTATCCACTTAGCTCTTCTGAACGTTGCATCATAAATAAATTTTATCCACTCAACTCTTCTGAATGTTGCATCAGAAATAGACTTTATCCACTCAGCTCTTCTGAGCATTGCATCAGAAATAAACTTTATCCACTCAGCTCTTTTGAATGTTGCATCAGAAATAAACTTTATCCACTCAGCTCTTCTGAACGTTGCATCGGAAATAAACGATATCCACTCAGCTCTTCTGAGCATTGCATCAGAAATAAACTTTATCCACTCAGCTCTTCTGAACGTTGCATCAGAAATAAACGTTATCCACTCAGCTCTTCAGAATGTTGCATTAGAAATAGACTTTATACACTTAGCTCTTCTGAACGTTGCATCAGAAATAAACTTTATGCATCAGAAATAAACGTTATCCACTCAGCTCTTCTGAGCGTTGCATCAGAAATAAAATCTATCCACTGAGCTCTTCTGAACGTTGCATCATAAATAATTTTATCCACTCAGCTCTTCTGAGCATTGCATCAGAAATAAATTTTATCCACTCAGCTCTTCTGAACGTTGCATCAGAAATATAAATTATCCACTCAGCTCTTCTGAGCGTTGCATCAGAAATATAGTTTATCCACTTACCTCATTTGAATGTTGCATCAGAAATAAACTTTATTCACTTAGCTCTTCTAAGCGTTGCATCAGATATTAATGTATCCATTCAGCTCTTCTGAGCGTTGCATCAGAAATAAACTTTATCCACTCAGCTCTTCTGAACATTGCATCAGCAATAAACTTTATCCACTCAGCTCTTCTGAACGTTGCATCAGAAATAAACGTTATCCACTCAGCTTTTCTGAGCGTTGCATCAGAAATAAACTTTATCCACTCAGCTCTTCTGAACGTTGCATCAGAAATAAACGTTATCCACTCAGCTCTTCAGAATGTTGCATCAGAAATAGACTTTATCCACTCAGCTCTTCTGATCGTTGCATCAGAAATATAAATTATCCACTCAGCTCTTCTGAGCGTTGCATCAGAAATATAGTTTATCCACTTACCTCTTCTGAACGTTGCATCAGAAATAAACTTTATCCACTTAGCTCTTCTGAACGTTGCATCATAAATAAACTTTATCCACTCAGTTCTTCTGAATGTTGCATCAGAAATAGACTTTATCCACTCAGCTCTTCTGAGCATTGCATCAGAAATAAACTTTATCCACTCAGCTCTTTTGAATGTTGCATCAGAAATAAACTTTATCCACTCAGCTCTTCTGAACGTTGCATCGGAAATAAACGATATCCACTCAGCTCTTCTGAGCATTGCATCAGAAATAAACTTTATCCACTCAGCTCTTCTGAACGTTGCATCAGAAATAAACGTTATCCAATTAGCTCTTCTGAACGTTGCATCAGAAATAAACTTTATCCACTCAGCTCTTCTGATTATTGCATCAGAAATAAACTTTATGCATCAGAAATAAACGTTAACCACTCAGCTTTTGTGAGCGTTGCTTCAGAAATAAAATGTATCCACTGAGCTCTTCTGAGCATTGCATCAGAAATAATTTTACCCACTCAGCTCTTCTGATTATTGCATCAGAAATAAATTTTATCCACTCAGCTCTTCTGAACGTTGCATCAGAAATATAAATTATCCACTCAGCTCTTCTGAGCGTTGCATCAGAAATATAGTTTATCAACTCAGCTCTTCTGAGTGTTGCATCAGAATCAAACTTTATCCACTCAGCTCTTCTGAATGTTGCATCACAAATAAACTTTATCCACTTTGCTCTCCTGAGCGTTGCATCAGAAATTAATTTATCCACTCAGCTCTTCTGAGCGTTGCATCAGAAATAAACGTTATCCACTGAGCTCTTCTGAGCGTTGCATCAGAAATAAACTTTATCCACTCAGATCTTATGAACGTTGCATCAGAAATAAACTTTATCCACCCATCTCTTCTGAACGTTGCATCAGAAACACACTTTACCCACTCAGCTCTTCTGAACGTTCCATCGGAAATAAACGATATCCACTCAGCTCTTCTGATCATTGCATCAGAAATAAACTTTATCCACTCAGCTCTTCTGAACGTTGCATCAGAAATAAACGTTATCCACTCAGCTCTTCAGAATGTTGCATCAGAAATAGACTTTATCCACTCAGCTCTTCTGAACGTTGCATCAGAAATAAACTTTATCCACTTAGCTCTTCTGAACGTTGCATCATAAATAAACTTTATCCACTCAGCTCTTCTGAATGTTGCATCAGAAATAGACTTTATCCACTCAGCTCTTCTGAGCATTGCATCAGAAATAAACTTTATCCACTCAGCTCTTTTGAATGTTGCATCAGAAATAAACTTTATCCACTCAGCTCTTCTGAACGTTGCATCGGAAATAAACGATATCCACTCAGCTCTTCTGAGCATTGCATCAGAAATAAACTTTATCCACTCAGCTCTTCTGAACGTTGCATCAGAAATAAACGTTATCCAATTAGCTCTTCTGAACGTTGCATCAGAAATAAACTTTATCCACTCAGCTCTTCTGATTATTGCATCAGAAATAAACTTTATGCATCAGAAATAAACGTTAACCACTCAGCTTTTGTGAGCGTTGCTTCAGAAATAAAATGTATCCACTGAGCTCTTCTGAGCATTGCATCAGAAATAATTTTACCCACTCAGCTCTTCTGATTATTGCATCAGAAATAAATTTTATCCACTCAGCTCTTCTGAACGTTGCATCAGAAATATAAATTATCCACTCAGCTCTTCTGAGCGTTGCATCAGAAATATAGTTTATCAACTCAGCTCTTCTGAGTGTTGCATCAGAATCAAACTTTATCCACTCAGCTCTTCTGAATGTTGCATCACAAATAAACTTTATCCACTTTGCTCTCCTGAGCGTTGCATCAGAAATTAATTTATCCACTCAGCTCTTCTGAGCGTTGCATCAGAAATAAACGTTATCCACTGAGCTCTTCTGAGCGTTGCATCAGAAATAAACTTTATCCACTCAGATCTTATGAACGTTGCATCAGAAATAAACTTTATCCACCCATCTCTTCTGAACGTTGCATCAGAAACACACTTTACCCACTCAGCTCTTCTGAACGTTCCATCGGAAATAAACGATATCCACTCAGCTCTTCTGATCATTGCATCAGAAATAAACTTTATCCACTCAGCTCTTCTGAACGTTGCATCAGAAATAAACGTTATCCACTCAGCTCTTCAGAATGTTGCATCAGAAATAGACTTTATCCACTCAGCTCTTCTGAACGTTGCATCAGAAATAAACTTTATCCACTTAGCTCTTCTGAACGTTGCATCATAAATAAACTTTATCCACTCAGCTCTTCTGAATGTTGCATCAGAAATAGACTTTATCCACTCAGCTCTTCTGAGCATTGCATCAGAAATAAACTTTATCCACTCAGCTCTTTTGAATGTTGCATCAGAAATAAACTTTATCCACTCAGCTCTTCTGAACGTTGCATCGGAAATAAACGATATCCACTCAGCTCTTCTGAGCATTGCATCAGAAATAAACTTTATCCACTCAGCTCTTCTGAACGTTGCATCAGAAATAAACGTTATCCACTCAGCTCTTCAGAATGTTGCATTAGAAATAGACTTTATACACTTAGCTCTTCTGAACGTTGCATCAGAAATAAACTTTATGCATCAGAAATAAACGTTATCCACTCAGCTCTTCTGAGCGTTGCATCAGAAATAAAATCTATCCACTGAGCTCTTCTGAACGTTGCATCATAAATAATTTTATCCACTCAGCTCTTCTGAGCATTGCATCAGAAATAAATTTTATCCACTCAGCTCTTCTGAACGTTGCATCAGAAATATAAATTATCCACTCAGCTCTTCTGAGCGTTGCATCAGAAATATAGTTTATCCACTTACCTCTTTTGAATGTTGCATCAGAAATAAACTTTATTCACTTAGCTCTTCTAAGCGTTGCATCAGATATTAATGTATCCATTCAGCTCTTCTGAGCGTTGCATCAGAAATAAACTTTATCCACTCAGCTCTTCTGAACATTGCATCAGCAATAAACTTTATCCACTCAGCTCTTCTGAACGTTGCATCAGAAATAAACGTTATCCACTCAGCTTTTCTGAGCGTTGCATCAGAAATAAACTTTATCCACTCAGCTCTTCTGAACGTTGCATCAGAAATAAACGTTATCCACTCAGCTCTTCAGAATGTTGCATCAGAAATAGACTTTATCCACTCAGCTCTTCTGATCGTTGCATCAGAAATATAAATTATCCACTCAGCTCTTCTGAGCGTTGCATCAGAAATATAGTTTATCCACTTAGCTCTTTTGAATGTTGCATCAGAAATAAACTTTATTCACTTAGCTCTTCTGAGCGTTGCATCAGATATTAATTTATCCATTCAGCTCTTCTGAGCGTTGCATCAGAAATAAACGTTATCCACTCAGCTCTTCTGAACATTGCATCAGCAATAAACTTTATCCACTCAGCTCTTCTGAACGTTGCATCAGAAATAAACGTTATCCACTCAGCTATTCTGAGCGTTGCATTAGAAATAAACTTTATCCACTCAGCTCTTCTAAACGTTGCATCAGAATTAAACGTTATCCACACAGCTCTTCTGAGCATTGCATCAAAAATAAACTTTATGTATCAGAAATTAACGTTATCCACTCAGCTTTTGTGAGCGTTGCTTCAGAAATAAATTTTATACACTCAGCTCTTCTGAACGTTGCATCAGAAATATAAATTATCCACTCAGCTCTTCTGAACATTGCATCAGAAATAAACTTTATGCATCAGAAATAAACGTTATCCACTCAGCTTTTCTGAGCGTTGCATCAGAAATAAAATCTATCCACTGAGCTCTTCTGAACGTTGCATCAGAAATAATTTTATCCACTCAGCTCTTCTGAGCATTGCATCAGAAATACATTTTATCCACTCAGCTCTTCTGAACGTTGCATCAGAAATATAAATTATCCACTCAGCTCCTCTGAGCGTTGCATCAGAAATATAGTTTATCCACTTAGCTCTTTTGAATGTTGCATCAGAAATAAACTTTATTCACTTAGCTCTTCTGAGCGTTGCATCAGATATTAATTTATCCATTCAGCTCTTCTGAGCGTTGCATCAGAAATAAACTTTATCCACTCAGATCTTCTGAACGTTGCATCAGAAATAAACTTTATCCACCCAGCTCTTCTGAGCATTGCATCAAAAATAAACTTTATGTATCAGAAATTAACGTTATCCACTCAGCTTTTGTGAGCGTTGCTTCAGAAATAAATTTTATACACTCAGCTCTTCTGAACGTTGCATCAGAAATATAAATTATCCACTCAGCTCTTCTGAACATTGCATCAGAAATAAACTTTATGCATCAGAAATAAACGTTATCCACTCAGCTTTTCTGAGCGTTGCATCAGAAATAAAATCTATCCACTGAGCTCTTCTGAACGTTGCATCAGAAATAATTTTATCCACTCAGCTCTTCTGAGCATTGCATCAGAAATACATTTTATCCACTCAGCTCTTCTGAACGTTGCATCAGAAATATAAATTATCCACTCAGCTCCTCTGAGCGTTGCATCAGAAATATAGTTTATCCACTTAGCTCTTTTGAATGTTGCATCAGAAATAAACTTTATTCACTTAGCTCTTCTGAGCGTTGCATCAGATATTAATTTATCCATTCAGCTCTTCTGAGCGTTGCATCAGAAATAAACTTTATCCACTCAGATCTTCTGAACGTTGCATCAGAAATAAACTTTATCCACCCAGCTCTTCTGAACGTTGCATCAGAAATACACTTTACCCACTCAGCTCTTCTGAACGTTGCATCGGAAATAATCGATATCCACTCAGCTCTTCTGAGCATTACATCAGAAATAAACTTTATCCACTCAGCTCTTCTGAACGTTGCATCAGAAATAAACGTTATCCACTCAGCTCTTCAGAATGTTGCATCAGAAATAGACTTTATCCACTCAGCTCTTCTGAACGTTGCATCAGAAATAAACGTTATCCACTCAGCTATTCTGAGCGTTGCATTAGAAATAAACTTTATCCACTCAGCTCTTCTAAACGTTGCATCAGAAATAAACGTTATCCACTCAGCTCTGCTGAGCGTTGCATCAGAAATAAACGTTATCCACACAGCTCTTCTGACCATTGCATCAGAAATAATTTCACCCACTCAGCTCTTCTGATTATTGCATCAGAAATCAATTTTATCCACTCAGCTCTTCTGAACGTTGCATCAGAAATATAAATTATCCACTCAGCTGTTCTGAGCGTTGCATCAGAAATATAGTTTATCAACTCAGCTCTTCTGAGTGTTGCATCAGAATCAAACTTTATCCACTCAGCTCTTCTGAATGTTGCATCAGAAATAAACGTTAACCACTCAGCTTTTGTGAGCGCTGAATCAGAAATAAACGTTATCCACTGAGCTCTTTTGAATGTTGCATCAGAAATAAACTTTATCCACTTTGCTCTCCTGAGCGTTGCATCAGAAATTAATTTATCCACTCAGCTCTTCTGAGCGTTGCATCAGAAATAAACGTTATCCACTGAGCTTTTCTGAGCGTTGCATCAGAAATAAACTTTATCCACTCAGATCTTATGAACGTTGCATCAGAAATAAACTTTATCCACCCAGCTCTTCTGAACGTTGCATCAGAAATACACTTTACCCACTCAGCTCTTCTGAACGGTGCATCGGAAATAATCGATATCCACTCAGCTCTTCTGAGCATTGCATCAGAAATAAACTTTATCCACTCAGCTCTTCTGAACGTTGCATCAGAAATAAACGTTATCCACTCAGCTCTTCAGAATGTTGCATCAGAAATAGACTTTATCCACTCAGCTCTTCTGAACGTTGCATCAGAAATAAACTTTATCCACTTAGCTCTTCTGAACGTTGCATCAGAAATAAACTTTATCCACTCAGCTCTTCTGAATGTTGCATCAGAAATAGACTTTATCCACTCAGCTCTTCTGAGCATTGCATCAGAAATAAACGTTATCCACTCAGCTCTTTTGAATGTTGCATCAGAAATAAACTTTATCCACTCAGCTCTTCTGAACGTTGCATCTGAAATAAACGTTATCCACTCAGCTCTTCAGAATGTTGCATCAGAAATAGACTTTATACACTCAGCTCTTCTGAACGTTGCATCAGATTTATAAATTATCCACTCAGCTCTTCTGAACGTTGCATCAGAAATAAACTTTATGCATCAGAAATAAACGTTATCCACTCAGCTTTTCTGAGTGTTGCATCGGAAATAAAATCTATCCACTGAGCTCTTCTGAACGTTGCATCAGAAATAATTTTATCCACTCATCTCTTCTGAGCATTGCATCAGAAATCAATTTTATCCACTCAGCTCTTCTGAACGTTGCATCAGAAATATAAATTATCCACTCAGCTCTTCTGAGCGTTGCATCAGAAATATAGTTTATCCACTTAGCTCTTTTGAATGTTGCATCAGAAATAAACTTTATTCACTTAGCTCTTCTGAGCATTGCATCAGATATTAATTTATCCATTCAGCTCTTCTGAGCGTTGCATCAGAAATAAACTTTATCCACTCAGCTCTTCTGACCATTGCATCAGCAATAAACTTTATCCACTCAGCTCTTCTGAACGTTGCATCAGAAATAAACTTTATCCACTCAGCTCTTCTGAACGTTGCATCAGAAATAAACGTTATACACTCAGCTCTTCTGAGCACTGCATCAGAAATAAACGTTAACCACTCAGCTTTTGTGAGCGTTGCTTCAGAAATAAAATTTATCCATTGAGCTCTTCTGAACGTTGCATCAGAAATAATTTTATCCACTCAGCTCTTCTGATTATTGCATCAGAAATAAAATTTATCCACTCAGCTCTTCTGAACGTTGCATCAGAAATATAAATTATCCACTCAGCTCTTCTGAGCGTTGCATCAGAAATATAGTTTATCAACTCAGCTCTTCTGAGTGTTGCATCAGAATCAAACTTTATCCACTCAGCTCTTCTGAATGTTGCATCACAAATAAACTTTATCCACTCAGCTCTTCTGAGCGCTGCATCAGAATTAAACGTTATCCACTGAGCTCTTTTGAATGTTGCATCAGAAATAAACTTTATCCACTTTGCTCTCCTGAGCGTTGCATCAGAAATTAATGTATCCAGTCAGCTCTTCTGAGCGTTGCATCAGAAATAAACGTTATCCACTCTGCTCTTCTGAGTGTTGCATCAGAAATAAACTTTATCCACCCAGCTCTTCTGAACGTTGCATCAGAAATAAACGTTATCCACTCAGCTCTGCTGAGCGTTGCATCAGAAATAAACGTTATCCACACAGCTCTTCTGAGCATTGCATCAGAAATAAACTTTATGCATCAGAAATAAACGTTATCCACACAGCTCTTCTGAATGTTGCATCAGAAATAGACTTTATCCACTCAGCTCTTCTGAACGTTGCATCAGAAATAAACTTTATCCACTGAGCTGTTCTGAACGTTGCATCAGAAATAATTTTATCCACTCAGCTCTTCTGAGCGTTGCATTAGAAATAAACTTTATCCACTCAGCTCTTCTAAACGTTGCATCAGAAATAAACGTTATCCACTCAGCTCTGCTGAGCGTTGCATCAGAAATAAACGTTATCCACACAGCTCTTCTGAGCATTGCATCAGAAATAAACTTTATGCATCAGAAATAAACGTTATCCACTCAGCTCTTCTGAATGTTGCATCAGAAATAGACTTTATCCACTCAGATCTTCTGATCGTTGCATCAGAAATAAACTTTATCCACTTAGCTCTTCTGAACGTTGCATCAGAAATAAACTTTATCCACTCAGCTCTTCTGAACGTTGCATCAGAAATAAACTTTATCCACTTAGCTCTTCTGAACGTTGCATAAGAAATAAACGTTATCCACTCAGCTCTTCTGAGCACTGCATCAGAAATAAACGTTAACCACTCAGCTTTTGTGAGCGTTGCTTCAGAAATAAAATGTATCCATTGAGCTCTTCTGAACGTTGCATCAGAAATAATTTTATCCACTCAGCTCTTCTGATTATTTTATCAGAAATAAATTTTATACACTCAGCTCTTCTGAACGTTGCATCAGAAATATAAATTATTCACTCAGCTCTTCTGAGCGTTGCATCAGAAATATAGTTTATCAACTCAGCTCTTCTGAGTGTTGCATCAGAAATAAATCTTATCCACCCAGCTCTTCTGAACGTTGCATCAGAAATAAACGTTATCCACTCAGCTCTGCTGAGCGTTGCATCAGAAATAAACGTTATCCACACAGCTCTTCTGAGCATTGCATCAGAAATAAACTTTATGCATCAGAAATAAACGTTATCCACACAGCTCTTCTGAATGTTGCATCAGAAATAGACTTTATCCACTCAGCTCTTCTGAACGTTGCATCAGAAATAAACTTTATCCACTTAGCTCTTCTGAACGTTGCATCAGAAATAAACTTTATCCACTCAGCTCTTCTGATTATTGCATCAGAAATAAACTTTATGCATCAGAAATAAACGTTAACCACTCAGCTTTTGTGAGCGTTGCTTCAGAAATAAAATTTATCCACTGAGCTCTTCTGAGCATTGCATCAGAAATAATTTTACCCACTCAGCTCTTCTGATTATTGAATCAGAAATAAATTTTATCCACTCAGCTCTTCTGAACGTTGCATCAGAAATATAAATTATCCACTCAGCTCTTTTGAGCGTTGCATCAGAAATATAGTTTATCAACTCAGCTCTTCTGAGTGTTGCATCAGAATCAAACTTTATCCACTCAGCTCTTCTGAATGTTGCATCACAAATAAACTTTATCCACTTTGCTCTCCTGAGCGTTGCATCAGAAATTAATTTATCCACTCAGCTCTTCTGAGCGTTGCATCAGAAATAAACGTTATCCACTGAGCTCTTCTGAGCGTTGCATCAGAAATAAACTTTATCCACTCAGATCTTATGAACGTTGCATCAGAAATAAACTTTATCCACCCATCTCTTCTGAACGTTGCATCAGAAACACACTTTACCCACTCAGCTCTTCTGAACGTTGCATCGGAAATAAACGATATCCACTCAGCTCTTCTGATCATTGCATCAGAAATAAACTTTATCCACTCAGCTCTTCTGAACGTTGCATCAGAAATAAACGTTATCCACTCAGCTCTTCAGAATGTTGCATCAGAAATAGACTTTATCCACTCAGCTCTTCTGAACGTTGCATCAGAAATAAACTTTATCCACTTAGCTCTTCTGAACGTTGCATCATAAATAAACTTTATCCACTCAGCTCTTCTGAATGTTGCATCAGAAATAGACTTTATCCACTCAGCTCTTCTGAGCATTGCATCAGAAATAAACTTTATCCACTCAGCTCTTTTGAATGTTGCATCAGAAATAAACTTTATCCACTCAGCTCTTCTGAACGTTACATCGGAAATAAACGATATCCACTCAGCTCTTCTGAGCATTGCATCAGAAATAAACTTTATCCACTCAGCTCTTCTGAACGTTGCATCAGAAATAAACGTTATCCACTCAGCTCTTCAGAATGTTGCATTAGAAATAGACTTTATACACTTAGCTCTTCTGAACGTTGCATCAGAAATATAAATTATCCACTCAGCTCTTTTGAATGTTGCATCAGAAATAAACTTTATTCACTTAGCTCTTCTAAGCGTTGCATCAGATATTAATGTATCCATTCAGCTCTTCTGAGCGTTGCATCAGAAATAAACTTTATCCACTCAGCTCTTCTGAACATTGCATCAGCAATAAACTTTATCCACTCAGCTCTTCTGAACGTTGCATCAGAAATAAACGTTATCCACTCAGCTTTTCTGAGCGTTGCATCAGAAATAAACTTTATCCACTCAGCTCTTCTGAACGTTGCATCAGAAATAAACGTTATCCACTCAGCTCTTCAGAATGTTGCATCAGAAATAGACTTTATCCACTCAGCTCTTCTGATCGTTGCATCAGAAATATAAATTATCCACTCAGCTCTTCTGAGCGTTGCATCAGAAATATAGTTTATCCACTTAGCTCTTTTGAATGTTGCATCAGAAATAAACTTTATTCACTTAGCTCTTCTGAGCGTTGCATCAGATATTAATTTATCCATTCAGCTCTTCTGAGCGTTGCATCAGAAATAAACGTTATCCACTCAGCTCTTCTGAACATTGCATCAGCAATAAACTTTATCCACTCAGCTCTTCTGAACGTTGCATCAGAAATAAACGTTATCCACTCAGCTATTCTGAGCGTTGCATTAGAAATAAACTTTATCCACTCAGCTCTTCTAAACGTTGCATCAGAATTAAACGTTATCCACTCAGATCTGCTGAGCGTTGCATCAGAAATAAACGTTATCCACACAGCTCTTCTCAGCATTGCATCAGAAATAAACTTTATGTATCAGAAATTAACGTTATCCACTCAGCTTTTGTGAGCGTTGCTTCAGAAATAAATTTTATACACTCAGCTCTTCTGAACGTTGCATCAGAAATATAAATTATCCACTCAGCTCTTCTGAACGTTGCATCAGAAATAAACTTTATGCATCAGAAATAAACGTTATCCACTCAGCTTTTCTGAGCGTTGCATCAGAAATAAAATCTATCCACTGAGCTCTTCTGAACGTTGCATCAGAAATAATTTTATCCACTCAGCTCTTCTGAGCATTGCATCAGAAATACATTTTATCCACTCAGCTCTTCTGAACGTTGCATCAGAAATATAAATTATCCACTCAGCTCCTCTGAGCGTTGCATCAGAAATATAGTTTATCCACTTAGCTCTTTTGAATGTTGCATCAGAAATAAACTTTATTCACTTAGCTCTTCTGAGCGTTGCATCAGATATTAATTTATCCATTCAGCTCTTCTGAGCGTTGCATCAGAAATAAACTTTATCCACTCAGATCTTCTGAACGTTGCATCAGAAATAAACTTTATCCACCCAGCTCTTCTGAACGTTGCATCAGAAATACACTTTACCCACTCAGCTCTTCTGAACGTTGCATCGGAAATAATCGATATCCACTCAGCTCTTCTGAGCATTACATCAGAAATAAACTTTATCCACTCAGCTCTTCTGAACGTTGCATCAGAAATAAACGTTATCCACTCAGCTCTTCAGAATGTTGCATCAGAAATAGACTTTATCCACTCAGCTCTTCTGAACGTTGCATCAGAAATAAACTTTATCCACTTAGCTCTTCTGAACGTTGCATCATAAATAAACTTTATCCACTCAGCTCTTCTGAATGTTGCATCAGAAATAGACTTTATCCACTCAGCTCTTCTGAGCATTGCATCAGAAATAAACTTTATCCACTCAGCTCTTTTGAATGTTGCATCAGAAATAAACTTTATCCACTCAGCTCTTCTGAACGTTACATCGGAAATAAACGATATCCACTCAGCTCTTCTGAGCATTGCATCAGAAATAAACTTTATCCACTCAGCTCTTCTGAACGTTGCATCAGAAATAAACGTTATCCACTCAGCTCTTCAGAATGTTGCATTAGAAATAGACTTTATACACTTAGCTCTTCTGAACGTTGCATCAGAAATATAAATTATCCACTCAGCTCTTCTGAACGTTGCATCAGAAATAAACTTTATGCATCAGAAATAAACGTTATCCACTCAGCTTTTCTGAGCGTTGCATCAGAAATAAAATCTATCCACTGAGCTCTTCTGAACGTTGCATCAGAAATAATTTTATCCACTCAGCTCTTCTGAGCATTGCATCAGAAATAAATGTTATCCACTCAGCTCTTCTGAACGTTGCATCAGAAATATAAATTATCCACTCAGCTCTTCTGAGCGTTGCATCAGAAATATAGTTTATCCACTTACCTCTTTTGAATGTTGCATCAGAAATAAACTTTATTCACTTAGCTCTTCTAAGCGTTGCATCAGATATTAATGTATCCATTCAGCTCTTCTGAGCGTTGCATCAGAAATAAACTTTATCCACTCAGCTCTTCTGAACATTGCATCAGCAATAAACTTTATCCACTCAGCTCTTCTGAACGTTGCATCAGAAATAAACGTTATCCACTCAGCTTTTCTGAGCGTTGCATCAGAAATAAACTTTATCCACTCAGCTCTTCTGAACGTTGCATCAGAAATAAACGTTATCCACTCAGCTCTTCAGAATGTTGCATCAGAAATAGACTTTATCCACTCAGCTCTTCTGATCGTTGCATCAGAAATATAAATTATCCACTCAGCTCTTCTGAGCGTTGCATCAGAAATATAGTTTATCCACTTAGCTCTTTTGAATGTTGCATCAGAAATAAACTTTATTCACTTAGCTCTTCTGAGCGTTGCATCAGATATTAATTTATCCATTCAGCTCTTCTGAGCGTTGCATCAGAAATAAACGTTATCCACTCAGCTCTTCTGAACATTGCATCAGCAATAAACTTTATCCACTCAGCTCTTCTGAACGTTGCATCAGAAATAAACTTTATCCACTCAGATCTGCTGAGCGTTGCATCAGAAATAAACGTTATCCACACAGCTCTTCTGAGCATTGCATCAGAAATAAACTTTATGTATCAGAAATTAACGTTATCCACTCAGCTTTTGTGAGCGTTGCTTCAGAAATAAATTTTATACACTCAGCTCTTCTGAACGTTGCATCAGAAATATAAATTATCCACTCAGCTCTTCTGAACGTTGCATCAGAAATAAACTTTATGCATCAGAAATAAACGTTATCCACTCAGCTTTTCTGAGCGTTGCATCAGAAATAAAATCTATCCACTGAGCTCTTCTGAACGTTGCATCAGAAATAATTTTATCCACTCAGCTCTTCTGAGCATTGCATCAGAAATACATTTTATCCACTCAGCTCTTCTGAACGTTGCATCAGAAATATAAATTATCCACTCAGCTCCTCTGAGCGTTGCATCAGAAATATAGTTTATCCACTTAGCTCTTTTGAATGTTGCATCAGAAATAAACTTTATTCACTTAGCTCTTCTGAGCGTTGCATCAGATATTAATTTATCCATTCAGCTCTTCTGAGCGTTGCATCAGAAATAAACTTTATCCACTCAGATCTTCTGAACGTTGCATCAGAAATAAACTTTATCCACCCAGCTCTTCTGAACGTTGCATCAGAAATACACTTTACCCACTCAGCTCTTCTGAACGTTGCATCGGAAATAATCGATATCCACTCAGCTCTTCTGAGCATTACATCAGAAATAAACTTTATCCACTCAGCTCTTCTGAACGTTGCATCAGAAATAAACGTTATCCACTCAGCTCTTCAGAATGCTGCATCAGAAATAGACTTTATCCACTCAGCTCTTCTGAACGTTGCATCAGAAATAAACGTTATCCACTCAGCTATTCTGAGCGTTGAATTAGAAATAAACTTTATCCACTCAGCTCTTCTAAACGTTGCATCAGAAATAAACGTTATCCACTCAGCTCTGCTGAGCGTTGCATCAGAAATAAACGTTATCCACACAGCTCTTCTGACCATTGCATCAGAAATAATTTCACCCACTCAGCTCTTCTGATTATTGCATCAGAAATACATTTTATCCACTCAGCTCTTCTGAACGTTGCATCAGAAATATAAATTATCCACTCAGCTCTTCTGAGCGTTGCATCAGAAATATAGTTTATCAACTCAGCTCTTCTGAGTGTTGCATCAGAATCAAACTTTATCCACTCAGCTCTTCTGAATGTTGCATCAGAAATAAACGTTAACCACTCAGCTTTTGTGAGCGCTGAATCAGAAATAAACGTTATCCACTGAGCTCTTTTGAATGTTGCATCAGAAATAAACTTTATCCACTTTGCTCTCCTGAGCGTTGCATCAGAAATTAATTTATCCACTCAGCTCTTCTGAGCGTTGCATCAGAAATAAACGTTATCCACTGAGCTTTTCTGAGCGTTGCATCAGAAATAAACTTTATCCACTCAGATCTTATGAACGTTGCATCAGAAATAAACTTTATCCACCCAGCTCTTCTGAACGTTGCATCAGAAATACACTTTACCCACTCAGCTCTTCTGAACGGTGCATCGGAAATAATCGATATCCACTCAGCTCTTCTGAGCATTGCATCAGAAATAAACTTTATCCACTCAGCTCTTCTGAACGTTGCATCAGAAATAAACGTTATCCACTCAGCTCTTCAGAATGTTGCATCAGAAATAGACTTTATCCACTCAGCTCTTCTGAACGTTGCATCAGAAATAAACTTTATCCACTTAGCTCTTCTGAACGTTGCATCAGAAATAAACTTTATCCACTCAGCTCTTCTGAATGTTGCATCAGAAATAGACTTTATCCACTCAGCTCTTCTGAGCATTGAATCAGAAATAAACGTTATCCACTCAGCTCTTTTGAATGTTGCATCAGAAATAAACTTTATCCACTCAGCTCTTCTGAACGTTGCATCTGAAATAAACGTTATCCACTCAGCTCTTCAGAATGTTGCATCAGAAATAGACTTTATACACTCAGCTCTTCTGAACGTTGCATCAGAAATATAAATTATCCACTCAGCTCTTCTGAACGTTGCATCAGAAATAAACTTTATGCATCAGAAATAAACGTTATCCACTCAGCTTTTCTGAGTGTTGCATCGGAAATAAAATCTATCCACTGAGCTCTTCTGAACGTTGCATCAGAAATAATTTTATCCACTCAGCTCTTCTGAGCATTGCATCAGAAATCAATTTTATCCACTCAGCTCTTCTGAACGTTGCATCAGAAATATAAATTATCCACTCAGCTCTTCTGAGCGTTGCATCAGAAATATAGTTTATCCACTTAGCTCTTTTGAATGTTGCATCAGAAATAAACTTTATTCACTTAGCTCTTCTGAGCGTTGCATCAGATATTAATTTATCCATTCAGCTATTCTGAGCGTTGCATCAGAAATAAACTTTATCCACTCAGCTCTTCTGACCATTGCATCAGCAATAAACTTTATCCACTCAGCTCTTCTGAACGTTGCATCAGAAATAAACTTTATCCACTCAGCTCTTCTGAACGTTGCATCAGAAATAAACGTTATACACTCAGCTCTTCTGAGCACTGCATCAGAAATAAACGTTAACCACTCAGCTTTTGTGAGCGTTGCTTCAGAAATAAAATTTATCCATTGAGCTCTTCTGAACGTTGCATCAGAAATAAACTTTATCCACTCAGCTCTTCTGATTATTGCATCAGAAATAAACTTTATGCATCAGAAATAAACGTTAACCACTCAGCTTTTGTGAGCGTTGCTTCAGAAATAAAATTTATCCACTGAGCTCTTCTGAGCATTGCATCAGAAATAATTTTACCCACTCAGCTCTTCTGATTATTGCATCAGAAATACATTTTATCCACTCAGCTCTTCTGAACGTTGCATCAGAAATATAGTTTATCAACTCAGCTCTTCTGAGTGTTGCATCAGAATCAAACTTTATCCACTCAGCTCTTCTGAATGTTGCATCACAAATAAACTTTATCCACTTTGCTCTCCTGAGCGTTGCATCAGAAATTAATTTATCCACTCAGCTCTTCTGAGCGTTGCATCAGAAATAAACGTTATCCACTGAGCTCTTCTGAGCGTTGCATCAGAAATAAACTTTATCCACTCAGATCTTATGAACGTTGCATCAGAAATAAACTTTATCCACCCATCTCTTCTGAACGTTGCATCAGAAACACACTTTACCCACTCAGCTCTTCTGAACGTTGCATCGGAAATAAACGATATCCACTCAGCTCTTCTGATCATTGCATCAGAAATAAACTTTATCCACTCAGCTCTTCTGAACGTTGCATCAGAAATAAACGTTATCCACTCAGCTCTTCAGAATGTTGCATCAGAAATAGACTTTATCCACTCAGCTCTTCTGAACGTTGCATCAGAAATAAACTTTATCCACTTAGCTCTTCTGAACGTTGCATCATAAATAAACTTTATCCACTCAGCTCTTCTGAATGTTGCATCAGAAATAGACTTTATCCACTCAGCTCTTCTGAGCATTGCATCAGAAATAAACTTTATCCACTCAGCTCTTTTGAATGTTGCATCAGAAATAAACTTTATCCACTCAGCTCTTCTGAACGTTGCATCGGAAATAAACGATATCCACTCAGCTCTTCTGAGCATTGCATCAGAAATAAACTTTATCCACTCAGCTCTTCTGAACGTTGCATCAGAAATAAACGTTATCCACTCAGCTCTTCAGAATGTTGCATTAGAAATAGACTTTATACACTTAGCTCTTCTGAACGTTGCATCAGAAATATAAATTATCCACTCAGCTCTTCTGAACGTTGCATCAGAAATAAACTTTATGCATCTGAAATAAACGTTATCCACTCAGCTTTTCTGAGCGTTGCATCAGAAATAAAATCTATCCACTGAGCTCTTCTGAACGTTGCATCAGAAATAATTTTATCCACTCAGCTCTTCTGAGCATTGCATCAGAAATAAATTTTATCCACTCAGCTCTTCTGAACGTTGCATCAGAAATATAAATTATCCACTCAGCTCTTCTGAGCGTTGCATCAGAAATATAGTTTATCCACTTACCTCTTTTGAATGTTGCATCAGAAATAAACTTTATTCACTTAGCTCTTCTAAGCGTTGCATCAGATATTAATGTATCCATTCAGCTCTTCTGAGCGTTGCATCAGAAATAAACTTTATCCACTCAGCTCTTCTGAACATTGCATCAGCAATAAACTTTATCCACTCAGCTCTTCTGAACGTTGCATCAGAAATAAACGTTATCCACCCAGCTCTTCTGAACGTTGCATCAGAAATAATTTTATCCACTCAGCTCTTCTGAGCGTTGCATTAGAAATAAACTTTATCCACTCAGCTCTTCTAAACGTTGCATCAGAAATAAACGTTATCCACTCAGCTCTGCTGAGCGTAGCATCAGAAATAAACGTTATCCACACAGCTCTTCTGAGCATTGCATCAGAAATAAACTTTATGCATCAGAAATAAACGTTATCCACTCAGCTCTTCTGAACGTTGCATCAGAAATAAACTTTATCCACCCAGCTCTTCTGAACGTTGCATCAGAAATAAACGTTATCCACTCAGCTCTTCTAAGTGTTGCATCAGAAATAAACTTTATCCACCCAGCTCTTCTGAACGTTGCATCAGAAATAAACGTTATCCACTCAGCTCTGCTGAGCGTTGCATCAGAAATAAACGTTATCCACACAGCTCTTCTGAGCATTGCATCAGAAATAAACTTTATGCATCAGAAATAAACGTTATCCACACAGCTCTTCTGAATGTTGCATCAGAAATAGACTTTATCCACTCAGCTCTTCTGAACGTTGCATCAGAAATAAACTTTATCCACTTAGCTCTTCTGAACGTTGCATCAGAAATAAACTTTATCCACTCAGCTCTTCTGAACGTTGCATCAGAAATAAACTTTATCCACTTAGCTCTTCTGAACGTTGCATCAGAAATAAACGTTATCCACTCAGCTCTTCTGAGCACTGCATCAGAAATAAACGTTAACCACTCAGCTTTTGTGAGCGTTGCTTCAGAAATAAAATGTATCCATTGAGCTCTTCTGAACGTTGCATCAGAAATAATTTTATCCACTCAGCTCTTCTGATTATTGCATCAGAAATAAATTTTATACACTCAGCTCTTCTGAACGTTGCATCAGAAATATAAATTATTCACTCAGCTCTTCTGAGCGTTGCATCAGAAATATAGTTTATCAACTCAGCTCTTCTGAGTGTTGCATCAGAATCAAACTTTATCCACTCAGCTCTTCTGAATGTTGCATCACAAATAAACTTTATCCACTGAGCTCTTTTGAATGTTGCATCAGAAATAAACTTTATCCACTTTGCTCTCCTGAGCGTTGCATCAGAAATTAATTTATCCAGTCAGCTCTTCTGAGCGTTGCATCAGAAATAAACGTTATCCACTCAGCTCTTCTGAACATTGCATCAGCAATAAACTTTATCCACTCAGCTCTTCTGAACGTTGCATCAGAAATAAACGTTATCCACTCAGCTATTCTGAGCGTTGCATTAGAAATAAACTTTATCCACTCAGCTCTTCTAAACGTTGCATCAGAATTAAACGTTATCCACTCAGATCTGCTGAGCGTTGCATCAGAAATAAACGTTATCCACACAGCTCTTCTGAGCATTGCATCAGAAATAAACTTTATGTATCAGAAATTAACGTTATCCACTCAGCTTTTGTGAGCGTTGCTTCAGAAATAAATTTTATACACTCAGCTCTTCTGAACGTTGCATCAGAAATATAAATTATCCACTCAGCTCTTCTGAACGTTGCATCAGAAATAAACTTTATGCATCAGAAATAAACGTTATCCACTCAGCTTTTCTGAATGTTGCATCACAAATAAACTTTATCCACTTTGCTCTCCTGAGCGTTGCATCAGAAATTAATTTATCCACTCAGCTCTTCTGAGCGTTGCATCAGAAATAAACGTTATCCACTGAGCTCTTCTGAGCGTTGCATCAGAAATAAAC
Organism: Lampris incognitus; assembly: GCF_029633865.1. Lineage (NCBI taxonomy): Eukaryota > Metazoa > Chordata > Actinopteri > Lampriformes > Lampridae > Lampris > Lampris incognitus. Next base: position 47,177,375 of record NC_079213.1, on the reverse strand, counting down.
TTTATCCACTCAGATCTTATGAACGTTGCATCAGAAATAAACTTTATCCACCCATCTCTTCTGAACGTTGCATCAGAAACACACTTTACCCACTCAGCTCTTCTGAACGTTGCATCGGAAATAAACGATATCCACTCAGCTCTTCTGATCATTGCATCAGAAATAAACTTTATCCACTCAGCTCTTCTGAACGTTGCATCAGAAATAAACGTTATCCACTCAGCTCTTCAGAATGTTGCATCAGAAATAGACTTTATCCACTCAGCTCTTCTGAACGTTGCATCAGAAATAAACTTTATCCACTTAGCTCTTCTGAACGTTGCATCATAAATAAACTTTATCCACTCAGCTCTTCTGAATGTTGCATCAGAAATAGACTTTATCCACTCAGCTCTTCTGAGCATTGCATCAGAAATAAACTTTATCCACTCAGCTCTTTTGAATGTTGCATCAGAAATAAACTTTATCCACTCAGCTCTTCTGAACGTTGCATCGGAAATAAACGATATCCACTCAGCTCTTCTGAGCATTGCATCAGAAATAAACTTTATCCACTCAGCTCTTCTGAACGTTGCATCAGAAATAAACGTTATCCACTCAGCTCTTCAGAATGTTGCATTAGAAATAGACTTTATACACTTAGCTCTTCTGAACGTTGCATCAGAAATATAAATTATCCACTCAGCTCTTCTGAACGTTGCATCAGAAATAAACTTTATGCATCTGAAATAAACGTTATCCACTCAGCTTTTCTGAGCGTTGCATCAGAAATAAAATCTATCCACTGAGCTCTTCTGAACGTTGCATCAGAAATAATTTTATCCACTCAGCTCTTCTGAGCATTGCATCAGAAATAAATTTTATCCACTCAGCTCTTCTGAACGTTGCATCAGAAATATAAATTATCCACTCAGCTCTTCTGAGCGTTGCATCAGAAATATAGTTTATCCACTTACCTCTTTTGAATGTTGCATCAGAAATAAACTTTATTCACTTAGCTCTTCTAAGCGTTGCATCAGATATTAATGTATCCATTCAGCTCTTCTGAGCGTTGCATCAGAAATAAACTTTATCCACTCAGCTCTTCTGAACATTGCATCAGCAATAAACTTTATCCACTCAGCTCTTCTGAACGTTGCATCAGAAATAAACGTTATCCACCCAGCTCTTCTGAACGTTGCATCAGAAATAATTTTATCCACTCAGCTCTTCTGAGCGTTGCATTAGAAATAAACTTTATCCACTCAGCTCTTCTAAACGTTGCATCAGAAATAAACGTTATCCACTCAGCTCTGCTGAGCGTAGCATCAGAAATAAACGTTATCCACACAGCTCTTCTGAGCATTGCATCAGAAATAAACTTTATGCATCAGAAATAAACGTTATCCACTCAGCTCTTCTGAACGTTGCATCAGAAATAAACTTTATCCACCCAGCTCTTCTGAACGTTGCATCAGAAATAAACGTTATCCACTCAGCTCTTCTAAGTGTTGCATCAGAAATAAACTTTATCCACCCAGCTCTTCTGAACGTTGCATCAGAAATAAACGTTATCCACTCAGCTCTGCTGAGCGTTGCATCAGAAATAAACGTTATCCACACAGCTCTTCTGAGCATTGCATCAGAAATAAACTTTATGCATCAGAAATAAACGTTATCCACACAGCTCTTCTGAATGTTGCATCAGAAATAGACTTTATCCACTCAGCTCTTCTGAACGTTGCATCAGAAATAAACTTTATCCACTTAGCTCTTCTGAACGTTGCATCAGAAATAAACTTTATCCACTCAGCTCTTCTGAACGTTGCATCAGAAATAAACTTTATCCACTTAGCTCTTCTGAACGTTGCATCAGAAATAAACGTTATCCACTCAGCTCTTCTGAGCACTGCATCAGAAATAAACGTTAACCACTCAGCTTTTGTGAGCGTTGCTTCAGAAATAAAATGTATCCATTGAGCTCTTCTGAACGTTGCATCAGAAATAATTTTATCCACTCAGCTCTTCTGATTATTGCATCAGAAATAAATTTTATACACTCAGCTCTTCTGAACGTTGCATCAGAAATATAAATTATTCACTCAGCTCTTCTGAGCGTTGCATCAGAAATATAGTTTATCAACTCAGCTCTTCTGAGTGTTGCATCAGAATCAAACTTTATCCACTCAGCTCTTCTGAATGTTGCATCACAAATAAACTTTATCCACTGAGCTCTTTTGAATGTTGCATCAGAAATAAACTTTATCCACTTTGCTCTCCTGAGCGTTGCATCAGAAATTAATTTATCCAGTCAGCTCTTCTGAGCGTTGCATCAGAAATAAACGTTATCCACTCAGCTCTTCTGAACATTGCATCAGCAATAAACTTTATCCACTCAGCTCTTCTGAACGTTGCATCAGAAATAAACGTTATCCACTCAGCTATTCTGAGCGTTGCATTAGAAATAAACTTTATCCACTCAGCTCTTCTAAACGTTGCATCAGAATTAAACGTTATCCACTCAGATCTGCTGAGCGTTGCATCAGAAATAAACGTTATCCACACAGCTCTTCTGAGCATTGCATCAGAAATAAACTTTATGTATCAGAAATTAACGTTATCCACTCAGCTTTTGTGAGCGTTGCTTCAGAAATAAATTTTATACACTCAGCTCTTCTGAACGTTGCATCAGAAATATAAATTATCCACTCAGCTCTTCTGAACGTTGCATCAGAAATAAACTTTATGCATCAGAAATAAACGTTATCCACTCAGCTTTTCTGAGCGTTGCATCAGAAATAAAATCTATCCACTGAGCTCTTCTGAACGTTGCATCAGAAATAATTTTATCCACTCAGCTCTTCTGAGCATTGCATCAGAAATACATTTTATCCACTCAGCTCTTCTGAACGTTGCATCAGAAATATAAATTATCCACTCAGCTCCTCTGAGCGTTGCATCAGAAATGTAGTTTATCCACTTAGCTCTTTTGAATGTTGCATCAGAAATAAACTTTATTCACTTAGCTCTTCTGAGCGTTGCATCAGATATTAATTTATCCATTCAGCTCTTCTGAGCGTTGCATCAGAAATAAACTTTATCCACTCAGATCTTCTGAACGTTGCATCAGAAATAAACTTTATCCACCCAGCTCTTCTGAACGTTGCATCAGAAATACACTTTAGCCACTCAGCTCTTCTGAATGTTGCATCGGAAATAATCGATATCCACTCAGCTCTTCTGAGCATTACATCAGAAATAAACTTTATCCACTCAGCTCTTCTGAACGTTGCATCAGAAATAAACGTTATCCACTCAGCTCTTCAGAATGTTGCATCAGAAATAGACTTTATCCGCTCAGCTCTTCTGAACGTTGCATCAGAAATAAACGTTATCCACTCAGCTATTCTGAGCGTTGCATTAGAAATAAACTTTATCCACTCAGCTCTTCTAAACGTTGCATCAGAAATAAACGTTATCCACTCAGCTCTGCTGAGCGTTGCATCAGAAATAAACGTTATCCACACAGCTCTTCTGAGCATTGCATCAGAAATAATTTCACCCACTCAGCTCTTCTGATTATTGCATCAGAAATACATTTTATCCACTCAGCTCTTCTGAACGTTGCATCAGAAACATAAATTATCCACTCAGCTCTTCTGAGCGTTGCATCAGAAATATAGTTTATCAACTCAGCTCTTCTGAGTGTTGCATCAGAATCAAACTTTATCCACTCAGCTCTTCTGAATGTTGCATCAGAAATAAACGTTAACCACTCAGCTTTTGTGAGCGCTGAATCAGAAATAAACGTTATCCACTGAGCTCTTTTGAATGTTGCATCAAAAATAAACTTTATCCACTTTGCTCTCCTGAGCGTTGCATCAGAAATTAATTTATCCACTCAGCTCTTCTGAGCGTTGCATCAGAAATAAACGTTATCCACTGAGCTTTTCTGAGCGTTGCATCAGAAATAAACTTTATCCACTCAGATCTTATGAACGTTGCATCAGAAATAAACTTTATCCACCCAGCTCTTCTGAACGTTGCATCAGAAATACACTTTACCCACTCAGCTCTTCTGAACGGTGCATCGGAAATAATCGATATCCACTCAGCTCTTCTGAGCATTGCATCAGAAATAAACTTTATCCACTCAGCTCTTCTGAACGTTGCATCAGAAATAAACGTTATCCACTCAGCTCTTCAGAATGTTGCATCAGAAATAGACTTTATCCACTCAGCTCTTCTGAACGTTGCATCAGAAATAAACTTTATCCACTTAGCTCTTCTGAACGTTGCATCAGAAATAAACTTTATCCACTCAGCTCTTCTGAATGTTGCATCAGAAATAGACTTTATCCACTCAGCTCTTCTGAGCATTGCATCAGAAATAAACGTTATCCACTCAGCTCTTTTGAATGTTGCATCAGAAATAAACTTTATCCACTCAGCTCTTCTGAACGTTGCATCGGAAATAAACGATATCCACTCAGCTCTTCTGAGCATTGCATCAGAAATAAACTTTATCCACTCAGCTCTTCTGAACGTTGCATCTGAAATAAACGTTATCCACTCAGCTCTTCAGAATGTTGCATCAGAAATAGACTTTATACACTCATCTCTTCTGAACGTTGCATCAGAAATATAAATTATCCACTCAGCTCTTCTGAACGTTGCATCAGAAATCAACTTTATGCATCAGAAATAAACGTTATCCACTCAGCTTTTCTGAGTGTTGCATCGGAAATAAAATCTATCCACTGAGCTCTTCTGAACGTTGCATCAGAAATAATTTTATCCACTCAGCTCTTCTGAGCATTGCATCAGAAATCAATTTTATCCACTCAGCTCTTCTGAACGTTGCATCAGAAATATAAATTATCCACTCAGCTCTTCTGAGCGTTGCATCAGAAATATAGTTTATCCACTTAGCTCTTTTGAATGTTGCATCAGAAATAAACTTTATTCACTTAGCTCTTCTGAGCGTTGCATCAGATATTAATTTATCCATTCAGCTCTTCTGAGCGTTGCATCAGAAATAAACTTTATCCACTCAGCTCTTCTGACCATTGCATCAGCAATAAACTTTATCCACTCAGCTCTTCTGAACGTTGCATCAGAAATAAACTTTATCCACTCAGCTCTTCTGAACGTTGCATCAGAAATAAACGTTATACACTCAGCTCTTCTGAGCACTGCATCAGAAATGAACGTTAACCACTCAGCTTTTGTGAGCGTTGCTTCAGAAATAAAATTTATCCATTGAGCTCTTCTGAACGTTGCATCAGAAATAATTTTATCCACTCAGCTCTTCTGATTATTGCATCAGAAATAAAATTTATCCACTCAGCTCTTCTGAACGTTGCATCAGAAATATAAATTATCCACTCAGCTCTTCTGAGCGTTGCATCAGAAATATAGTTTATCAACTCAGCTCTTCTGAGTGTTGCATCAGAATCAAACTTTATCCACTCAGCTCTTCTGAATGTTGCATCACAAATAAACTTTATCCACTCAGCTCTTCTGAGCGCTGCATCTGAATTAAACGTTATCCACTGAGCTCTTTTGAATGTTGCATCAGAAATAAACTTTATCCACTTTGCTCTCCTGAGCGTTGCATCAGAAATTAATGTATCCAGTCAGCTCTTCTGAGCGTTGCATCAGAAATAAACGTTATCCACTCTGCTCTTCTGAGTGTTGCATCAGAAATAAACTTTATCCACCCAGCTCTTCTGAACGTTGCATCAGAAATAAACGTTATCCACTCAGCTCTGCTGAGCGTTGCATCAGAAATAAACGTTATCCACACAGCTCTTCTGAGCATTGCATCAGAAATAAACTTTATGCATCAGAAATAAACGTTATCCACACAGCTCTTCTGAATGTTGCATCAGAAATAGACTTTATCCACTCAGCTCTTCTGAACGTTGCATCAGAAATAAACTTTATCCACTTAGCTCTTCTGAACGTTGCATCAGAAATAAACGTTATCCACTCAGCTCTTCTGAGCAATGCATCAGAAATAAACGTTAACCACTCAGCTTTTGTGAGCGTTGCTTCAGAAATAAATTTTATCCACTCAGCTCTTCTGAACGTTGCATCAGAAATATAAATTATCCACTCAGCTCTTCTGAGCGTTGCATCAGAAATATAGTTTATCAACTCAGCTCTTCTGAGTGTTGCATCAGAATCAAACTTTATCCACTCAGCTCTTCTGAATGTTGCATCACAAATAAACTTTATCCACTCAGCTCTTCTGAGCGCTGAATCAGAAATTAATTTATCCAGTCAGCTCTTCTGAGCATTGCATCAGAAATAAACTTTATCCACTCAGCTCTTCTGAACGTTGCATCAGAAATAAACGTTATCCACTCAGCTCTTCAGAATGTTGCATCAGAAATAGACTTTATCCACTCAGCTCTTCTGAACCTTGCATCAGAAATAAACTTTATCCACTTAGCTCTTCTGAACGTTGCATCAGAAATAAACTTTATTATCCACTCAGCTCTTCTGAATGTTGCATCAGAAATAGACTTTATCCACTCAGCTCTTCTGAGCATTGCATCAGAAATAAACGTTATCCACTCAGCTCTTTTGAATGTTGCATCGGAAATAAACGATATCCACTCAGCTCTTCTGAACGTTGCATCAGAAATAAACGTTATCCACTCAGCTCTTCAGAATGTTGCATCAGAAATAGACTTTATACACTCAGCTCTTCTGAACGTTGCATCAGAAATATAAATTATCCACTCAGCCCTTCTGAACGTTGCATCAGAAATAAACTTTATGCATCAGAAATAAACGTTATCCACTCAGCTTTTCTGAGCGTTGCATCAGAAATAAAATCTATCCACTGAGCTCTTCTGAACGTTGCATCAGAAATAATTTTATCCACTCAGCTCTTCTGAGCGTTGCATTAGAAATAAACTTTATCCACTCTGCTCTTCTAAACGTTGCTTCAGAAATAAATGTTATCCACTCAGCTCTGCTGAGCGTTGCATCAGAAATAAACGCACTCCAAGAGATAAGACATTTCCCATTCTGACCACTCCTGTACACACTCCTAGATATAAGACATGTACCATTATGACCACTAATGTACATAATCTTAGCAATAAGACATTTCCCATTCTGACCATGATTGTACATACTCCTAGAGATAAGACATTTCCCATTCTGAAAACTGCTGTACACACTCCTAGAGATGAGACATTCCCAACCTGAACACTACTGTACACACTCCTAGATATAAGACATTTCCCATTCTGAACCCTACTGTACACACTCCTAGAGATAAGACATTTCCCATTCTTAACACGATTGTACATACTCCTAGAGGTAAGACATTCTCATTCTGAACACTACTGTACACACTCATGGAGATAACAAATTTCCAATTCTGACCACTACTGTAAACACTCCTAGAGAAAAGAAGTTTATCATTCTGACCACTGCTGTACACACTCATTGAGATAGGTCATTTCCCATTCTGACCACTACGGCATATACTCCTAGAGATAAGACATTTCCCATTCTGACCACTACTGTACACACTCATGGAGATAAGACATTTCCCATCTTGACCACTACTGTAAACACTCCTAGAGATAAGACATGTCCCATCATGACCACTAATGTACACACTCCTAGAGATAAGACATTCTCATTCTGAACACTATTGTACACACTCATGGAGATAACAAATTTCCCATTCTGACCACTACTGTAAAGACTCCTAGAAATAAGACATTTCCCATTCTGACCACTACTGTACACGCTGCTAGAGATAAGACATTTCCCATTCTGACCACTACTGCACATACTGCTAGAGATAGGACATTTCCCATTCTGACCACTACTGCACATACTGCTAGAGATAGGACATTTCCCATTCTGACCACTACTGCACATACTGCTAGAGATAGGACATTTCCCATTCTGAATCCTACTGTACACACTCCTAGAGATAAGACATTTCCCATTCTGATCAGTAATGTACACACTCATGGAGATAAGACATTTCTCATTCTGAATACTACTGTACACACTTATGGAGATAAGACATTTCCCATTCTGACCAGTAATGTACACACTCATGGAGATAAGACATTTCTCATTCTGACCACTACTGTACACACTCCTAGAGATAAAACATTCTGATTCTGAACACTACTGTACACACTCATGGAGATAACAAATTTCGCATTCTGACCACTACTGCACATACTCCTAGAGATAAGACATTCTCATTCTGAACACTACTGTACACACTCCTAGAGATAAGACATTTCCCATTCTGACCACTACTGTACACACTCCTAGAGTCAAGACATTTCTCATTCTGACCACTGCTGTACATACGCCTAGAAATAAGAAATTTCCCATTCTGAAAACTACTGTACACACTCCTAGAGATAAGACATTCCCATCCTGAACACTACTGTACACACTCCTAGATATAAGACATTTCCCATTCTGAACCCTACTGTACACACTCATAGAGATAAGACATTTCCCATTCTTAACACTACTGTACAAACTCCTAGAGTTAAGACATTTCCCATTCTGACCACTACTGTACACACTCATGGAGATAACAAATTTCCCATTCTGACCACTATTGCACATACTGCTAGAGATAGGACAATTCCCATTCTGACCACTACTGCACATACTGCTAGAGATAGGACATTTCCCATTCTGACCACTACGGCATATACTCCTAGAGATAAGACATTTCCCATTCTGACCACGAGTGTACATACTCCTAGAGATAAGACATTTCCCATTCTGACCATTACTGTACACACTCCTAGAAATAAGACATTTCCCATTCTAACCACTACTGTACACGCTGCTAGAGATAAGACATTTCCCATTCTGACCACTACTGTACACACTCCTAGAGATAAGACATTTCCCATTCTGACCACTACTGTACACACTCCTAGAAATAAGACATTTCCCATTCTGACCATTACTGTACACACTCCTAGAGATAAGACATTTCCCATTCTGACCATTACAGTACATACTCCTAGAGATAAGATATTCTCATGCTGAACACTACTGTACACACTCCTAGAGATAAGACATTTCCCATTCTGACCACTACTGTACACACTCCTAGAGTTATGACATTTCTCATTCTGACCACTGCTGTACATACGCCTAGAAATAAGACATTTCCCATTCTGAACACTACTGTACACACTGCTAGAGATAAGACATTTCCCATTCTGATCAGTAATGTACACACTCATGGAGATAAGACATTTCTCATTCTAAATACTACCTTACACACTTATGGAGATAAGACATTTCTCATTCTGACCACTACTGTACACACTCCTAGAGATAAAACATTCTGATTCTGAACACTACTGTACACACTCATGGAGATAACAAATTTCCCATTCTGACCACTACTGCACATACTCCTAGAGATAAGACATTCTCATTCTGAACACTACTGTACACACTCCTAGAGATAAGATATTTCCCATTCTGACCACTACTGTACACACTCCTAGAGTTAAGACATTTCTCATTCTGACCACTGCTGTACATACGCCGAGAAATAAGAAATTTCCCATTCTGAAAACTACTGTACACACTCCTAGAGATAAGACATTCCCATCCTGAACACTACTGTACACACTCCTAGATATAAGACATTTCCCATTCTGAACCCTACTGTACACACTCCTAGAGATAAGACATTTCCCATTCTTAACACTACTGTACAAACTCCTAGAGATAAGACATTTCCCATTCTGACCACTGCTGTACACACTCATGGAGATAAGACGTTTCCCATTCTGACCACTACTGTACACACTCCTAGAGATAAGAAGTTTATCATTCTGACCACTGCTGTACACACTCATGGAGATAAGACATTTCCCATTCTGACCACTACTGTACACACTCATGGAGATAAGACATTTCCCATTCTGACCATTACAGTACACACTCCTAGAGATAAGACATTTCCCATTCTGACCACTACTGTACACACTCCTAGAAATAAGACATTTCCCATTCTGACCACTACTGTACACACTCCTAGATATAAGACATTTCCCATTCTGAACCCTACTGTACACACTCATAGAGATAAGACATTTCCCATTCTTAACACTACTGTACAAACTCCTAGAGATAAGACATTTCCCATTCTGACCACTACTGTACACACTCATGGAGATAACAAATTTCCCATTCTGACCACTATTGCACATACTGCTAGAGATAGGACGATTCCCATTCTGACCACTACTGCACATACTGCTAGAGATAGGACATTTCCCATTCTGACCACTACGGCATATACTCCTAGAGATAAGACATTTCCCATTCTGACCACGAGTGTACATACTCCTAGAGATAAGACATTTCCCATTCTGACCACTACTGTACACACTCCTAGAAATAAGACATTTCCCATTCTAACCACTACTGTACACGCTGCTAGAGATAAGACATTTCCCATTCTGACCACTACTGTACACACTCCTAGAGATAAGACATTTCCCATTCTGACCACTACTGTACACACTCCTAGAAATAAGACATTTCCCATTCTGACCATTACTGTACACACTCCTAGAGATAAGACATTTCCCATTCTGACCATTACAGTACATACTCCTAGAGATAAGATATTCTCATGCTGAACACTACTGTACACACTCCTAGAGATAAGACATTTCCCATTCTGACCACTACTGTACACACTCCTAGAGTTATGACATTTCTCATTCTGACCACTGCTGTACATACGCCTAGAAATAAGACATTTCCCATTCTGAACACTACTGTACACACTGCTAGAGATAAGACATTTCCCATTCTGATCAGTAATGTACACACTCATGGAGATAAGACATTTCTCATTCTAAATACTACCTTACACACTTATGGAGATAAGACATTTCTCATTCTGACCACTACTGTACACACTCCTAGAGATAAAACATTCTGATTCTGAACACTACTGTACACACTCATGGAGATAACAAATTTCCCATTCTGACCACTACTGTACACACTCCTAGAGTTAAGACATTTCTCATTCTGACCACTGCTGTACATACGCCTAGAAATAAGACATTTCCCATTCTGAACACTACTGTACACACTGTTAGCGATAAGACATTTCCCATTCTGATCAGTAATGTACACACTCATGGAGATAAGACATTTCTCATTCTAAATACTACTGTACACACTTATGGAGATAAGACATTTCTCATTCTGACCACTACTGTACACACTCCTAGAGATAAAACATTCTGATTCTGAACACTACTGTACACACTCATGGAGATAACAAATTTCCCATTCTGACCACTACTGCACATACTCCAAGAGATAAGACATTCTCATTCTGAACACTACTGTACACACTCCTAGAGATAAGACATTTCCCATTCTGACCACTACTGTACACACTCCTAGAGTTAAGACATTTCTCATTCTGACCACTGCTGTACATACGCCTAGAAATAAGAAATTTCCCATTCTGAAAACTACTGTACACACTCCTAGAGATAAGACATTCCCATCCTGAACACTACTGTACACACTCCTAGATATAAGACATTTCCCATTCTGAACCCTACTGTACACACTCCTAGAGATAAGACATTTCCCATTCTTAACACTACTGTACAAACTCCTAGAGATAAGACATTTCCCATTCTGACCACTACTGTACACACTCATGGAGATAAGACGTTTCCCATTCTGACCACTACTGTACACAATCCTAGAGATAAGAAGTTTATCATTCTGACCACTGCTGTACAAACTCATGGAGATAAGACATTTCCCATTCTGACCACTACTGCACATACTGCTAGAGATAGGACATTTCCCATTCTGACCACTACTGGACATACTGCTAGAGATAGGACATTTCCCATTCTGACCACTACGGCATATACTCCTAGAGATAAGACATTTCCCATTCTGACCACGATTGTATATACTCTTAGAGATAAGACATTTCCCATTCTACCCACTACTGTACACGCTGCTAGAAATAAGACATTTCCCATTCTGACCACTACTGTACACGCTGCTAGAGATAAGACATTTCCCATTCTGACCACTACTTTACACACTCCTAAAGATAAGACATTTCCCATTCTGACCACTACTGCACATACTGCTAGAGATAGGACATTTCCCATTCTGACCACTACGGCATATACTCCTAGAGATAAGACATTTCCCATTCTGACCACGATTGTACATACTCCTAGAGATAAGACATTTCCCATTCTGACCGCTACTGTACACACTCCTAGAAATAAGACATTTCCCATTCTAACCACTACTGTACACGCTGCTAGAGATAAGACATTTCCCATTCTGACCACTACTGTACACACTCCTAGAGATAAGACATTTCCCATTCTGACCACTACTGTACACACTCCTAGAAATAAGACATTTCCCATTCTGAACACTACTTTACACACTCCTAGAGATAAGACATTTCCCATTCTGATCAGTAATGTACACACTCATGGAGATAAGACATTTCTCATTCTGAATACTACTGTACACACTTATGGAGATAAGACATTTCCCATTCTGACCAGTAATGTACACACTCATGGAGATAAGACATTTCTCATTCTGACCACTACTGTACAAACTCCTAGAGATAAAACATTCTGATTCTGAACACTACTGCACATACTCCTAGAGATAAGACATTCTCATTCTGAACACTACTGTACACACTCCTAGAGATAAGACATTTCCCATTCTGACCACTACTGTACACACTCCTAGAGTTAAGACATTTCTCATTCTGACCACTGCTGTACATACGCCTAGAAATAAGAAATTTCCCATTCTGAAAACTACTGTACACACTCCTAGAGATAAGACATTCCCATCCTGAACACTACTGTACACACTCCTAGATATAAGACATTTCCCATTCTGATCCCTACTGTACACACTCCTAGAGATAAGACATTTCCCATTCTTAACACTACTGTACAAACTCCTAGAGATAAGACATTTCCCATTCTGAGCACCACTGTACACACTCATGGAGATAACAAATTTCCCATTCTGACCACTATTGCATATACTGCTAGAGATAGGACATTTCCCATTCTGACCACTACTGCACATACTGCTAGAGATAGGACATTTCCCATTCTGACCACTACGGCATATACTCCTAGAGATAAGACATTTCCCATTCTGACCACGAGTGTACATACTCCTAGAGATAAGACATTTCCCATTCTGACCACTACTGTACACGCTGCTAGAGATAAGACATTTCCCATTCTGACCACTACTGTACACACTCCTAGAGATAAGACATTTCCCATTCTGACCACTACTGTACACACTCCTAGAAATAAGACATTTCCCATTCTGAACACTACTGTACACACTGCTAGAGATAACACATTTCCCATTCTGATCAGTAATGTACACACTCATGGAGATAAGACATTTCTCATTCTGAATACTACTGTACACACTTATGGAGATAAAACATTTCCCATTCTGACCAGTAATGTACACACTTATGGAGATAACAAATTTCCCATTCTGACCACTATTGCACATACTGCTAGAGATAGGACATTTCCCATTCTGACCACTACTGCACATACTGCTAGAGATAGGACATTTCCCATTCTGATCACTACGGCATATACTCCTAGAGATAAGACATTTCTCATTCTGACCACGAGTGTACATACTCCTAGAGATAAGACATTTCCCATTCTGACCACTACTGTACACACTCCTAGAAATAAGACATTTCCCATTCTAACCACTACTCTACACGCTGCTAGAGATAAGACATTTCCCATTCTGACCACTACTGTACACACTCCTAGAGATAAGACATTTCCCATTCTGACCACTACTGTACACACTCCTAGAAATAAGACATTTCCCATTCTGACCACTACTGTACACGCTGCTAGAGATAAGACATTTCCCATTCTGACCATTACTGTACACACTCCTAGAGATAAGACATTTCCCATTCTGACCATTACAGTACATCCTCCTAGAGATAAGATATTCTCATGCTGAACACTACTGTACACACTCCTAGAGATAAGACATTTCCCATTCTGACCACTACTGTACACACTCCTAGAGTTAAGACATTTCTCATTCTGACCACTGCTGTACATACGCCTAGAAATAAGACATTTCCCATTCTGAACACTACTGTACACACTGCTAGAGATAAGACATTTCCCATTCTGATCAGTAATGTACACACTCATGGAGATAAGACATTTCTCATTCTAAATACTACTGTACACACTTATGGAGATAAGACATTTCTCATTCTGACCACTACTGTGCACACTCCTAGAGATAAAACATTCTGATTCTGAACACTACTGTACACACTCATGGAGATAACAAATTTCCCATTCTGACCACTACTGCACATACTCCTAGAGATAAGACATTCTCATTCTGAACACTACTGTACACACTCCTAGAGATAAGACATTTCCCATTCTGACCACTACTGTACACACTCCTAGAGTTAAGACATTTCTCATTCTGACCACTGCTGTACATACGCCTAGAAATAAGAAATTTCCCATTCTGAAAACTACTGTACACACTCCTAGAGATAAGACATTCCCATCCTGAACACTACTGTACACACTCCTAGATATAAGACATTTCCCATTCTGAACCCTACTGTACACACTCCTAGAGATAAGACATTTCCCATTCTTAACACTACTGTACAAACTCCTAGAGATAAGACATTTCCCATTCTGACCACTACTGTACACACTCATGGAGATAACAAATTTCCCATTCTGACCACTATTGCATATACTGCTAGAGATAGGACATTTCCCATTCTGACCACTACTGCACATACTGCTAGAGATAGGACATTTCCCATTCTGACCACTACGGCATATACTCCTAGAGATAAGACATTTCCCATTCTGACCACGAGTGTACATACTCCTAGAGATAAGACATTTCCCATTCTGACCACTACTGTACACGCTGCTAGAGATAAGACATTTCCCATTCTGACCACTACTGTACACACTCCTAGAGATAAGACATTTCCCATTCTGACCACTACTGTACACACTCCTAGAAATAAGACATTTCCCATTCTGAACACTACTGTACACACTGCTAGAGATAACACATTTCCCATTCTGATCAGTAATGTACACACTCATGGAGATAAGACATTTCTCATTCTGAATACTACTGTACACACTTATGGAGATAAAACATTTCCCATTCTGACCAGTAATGTACACACTTATGGAGATAACAAATTTCCCATTCTGACCACTATTGCACATACTGCTAGAGATAGGACATTTCCCATTCTGACCACTACTGCACATACTGCTAGAGATAGGACATTTCCCATTCTGATCACTACGGCATATACTCCTAGAGATAAGACATTTCTCATTCTGACCACGAGTGTACATACTCCTAGAGATAAGACATTTCCCATTCTGACCACTACTGTACACACTCCTAGAAATAAGACATTTCCCATTCTAACCACTACTCTACACGCTGCTAGAGATAAGACATTTCCCATTCTGACCACTACTGTACACACTCCTAGAGATAAGACATTTCCCATTCTGACCACTACTGTACACACTCCTAGAAATAAGACATTTCCCATTCTGACCACTACTGTACACGCTGCTAGAGATAAGACATTTCCCATTCTGACCATTACTGTACACACTCCTAGAGATAAGACATTTCCCATTCTGACCATTACAGTACATCCTCCTAGAGATAAGATATTCTCATGCTGAACACTACTGTACACACTCCTAGAGATAAGACATTTCCCATTCTGACCACTACTGTACACACTCCTAGAGTTAAGACATTTCTCATTCTGACCACTGCTGTACATACGCCTAGAAATAAGACATTTCCCATTCTGAACACTACTGTACACACTGCTAGAGATAAGACATTTCCCATTCTGATCAGTAATGTACACACTCATGGAGATAAGACATTTCTCATTCTAAATACTACTGTACACACTTATGGAGATAAGACATTTCTCATTCTGACCACTACTGTGCACACTCCTAGAGATAAAACATTCTGATTCTGAACACTACTGTACACACTCATGGAGATAACAAATTTCCCATTCTGACCACTACTGCACATACTCCTAGAGATAAGACATTCTCATTCTGAACACTACTGTACACACTCCTAGAGATAAGACATTTCCCATTCTGACCACTACTGTACACACTCCTAGAGTTAAGACATTTCTCATTCTGACCACTGCTGTACATACGCCTAGAAATAAGAAATTTCCCATTCTGAAAACTACTGTACACACTCCTAGAGATAAGACATTGCCATCCTGAACACTACTGTACACACTCCTAGATATAAGACATTTCCCATTCTGAACCCTACTGTACACACTCCTAGAGATAAGACATTTCCCATTCTTAACACTACTGTACAAACTCCTAGAGATAAGACATTTCCCATTCTGACCACTACTGTACACACTCATGGAGATAAGACGTTTCCCATTCTGACCACTACTGTACACAATCCTAGAGATAAGAAGTTTATCATTCTGACCACTGCTGTACACACTCATGGAGATAAGACATTTCCCATTCTGACCACTACTGTACACACTCATGGAGATAAGACATTTCCCATTCTGACCATTACAGTACACACTCCTAGAGATAAGACATTTCCCATTCTGACCACTACTGTACACACTCCTAGAAATAAGACATTTCCCATTCTGACCACTACTGTACACGCTGCTAGAGATAAGACATTTCCCATTCTGACCATTACTGTACAAACTCCTAGAGATAAGACATTTCCCATTCTGACCATTACAGTACATACTCCTAGAGATAAGATATTCTCATGCTGAACACTACTGTACACACTCCTAGAGATAAGACATTTCCCATTCTGACCACTACTGTACACACTCCTAGAGTTAAGACATTTCTCATTCTGACCACTGCTGTACATACGCCTAGAAATAAGACATTTCCCATTCTGAACACTACTGTACACACTGCTAGCGATAAGACATTTCCCATTCTGATCAGTAATGTACACACTCATGGAGATAAGACATTTCTCATTCTAAATACTACTGTACACACTTATGGAGATAAGACATTTCTCATTCTGACCACTACTGTACACACTCCTAGAGATAAAACATTCTGATTCTGAACACTACTGTACACACTCATGGAGATAACAAATTTCCCATTCTGACCACTACTGCACATACTCCAAGAGATAAGACATTCTCATTCTGAACACTACTGTACACACTCCTAGAGATAAGACATTTCCCATTCTGACCACTACTGTACACACTCCTAGAGTTAAGACATTTCTCATTCTGACCACTGCTGTACATACGCCTAGAAATAAGAAATTTCCCATTCTGAAAACTACTGTACACACTCCTAGAGATAAGACATTCCCATCCTGAACACTACTGTACACACTCCTAGATATAAGACATTTCCCATTCTGAACCCTACTGTACACACTCCTAGAGATAAGACATTTCCCATTCTTAACACTACTGTACAAACTCCTAGAGATAAGACATTTCCCATTCTGACCACTACTGTACACACTCATGGAGATAAGACGTTTCCCATTCTGACCACTACTGTACACAATCCTAGAGATAAGAAGTTTATCATTCTGACCACTGCTGTACAAACTCATGGAGATAAGACATTTCCCATTCTGACCACTACTGCACATACTGCTAGAGATAGGACATTTCCCATTCTGACCACTACTGGACATACTGCTAGAGATAGGACATTTCCCATTCTGACCACTACGGCATATACTCCTAGAGACAAGACATTTCCCATTCTGACCACGATTGTACATACTCTTAGAGATAAGACATTTCCCATTCTACCCACTACTGTACACGCTGCTAGAAATAAGACATTTCCCATTCTGACCACTACTGTACACGCTGCTAGAGATAAGACATTTCCCATTCTGACCACTACTGTACACACTCCTAAAGATAAGACATTTCCCATTCTGACCACTACTGCACATACTGCTAGAGATAGGACATTTCCCATTCTGACCACTACGGCATATACTCCTAGAGATAAGACATTTCCCATTCTGACCACGATTGTACATACTCCTAGAGATAAGACATTTCCCATTCTGACCGCTACTGTACACACTCCTAGAAATAAGACATTTCCCATTCTAACCACTACTGTACACGCTGCTAGAGATAAGACATTTCCCATTCTGACCACTACTGTACACACTCCTAGAGATAAGACATTTCCCATTCTGACCACTACTGTACACACTCCTAGAAATAAGACATTTCCCATTCTGAACACTACTTTACACACTCCTAGAGATAAGACATTTCCCATTCTGATCAGTAATGTACACACTCATGGAGATAAGACATTTCTCATTCTGAATACTACTGTACACACTTATGGAGATAAGACATTTCCCATTCTGACCAGTAATGTACACACTCATGGAGATAAGACATTTCTCATTCTGACCACTACTGTACAAACTCCTAGAGATAAAACATTCTGATTCTGAACACTACTGCACATACTCCTAGAGATAAGACATTCTCATTCTGAACACTACTGTACACACTCCTAGAGATAAGACATTTCCCATTCTGACCACTACTGTACACACTCCTAGAGTTAAGACATTTCTCATTCTGACCACTGCTGTACATACGCCTAGAAATAAGAAATTTCCCATTCTGAAAACTACTGTACACACTCCTAGAGATAAGACATTCCCATCCTGAACACTACTGTACACACTCCTAGATATAAGACATTTCCCATTCTGAACCCTACTGTACACACTCCTAGAGATAAGACATTTCCCATTCTTAACACTACTGTACAAACTCCTAGAGATAAGACATTTCCCATTCTGAGCACTACTGTACACACTCATGGAGATAACAAATTTCCCATTCTGACCACTATTGCATATACTGCTAGAGATAGGACATTTCCCATTCTGACCACTACTGCACATACTGCTAGAGATAGGACATTTCCCATTCTGACCACTACGGCATATACTCCTAGAGATAAGACATTTCCCATTCTGACCACGAGTGTACATACTCCTAGAGATAAGACATTTCCCATTCTGACCACTACTGTACACACTCCTAGAAATAAGACATTTCCCATTCTAACCACTTCTGTACACGCTGGTAGAGATAAGACATTTCCCATTCTGACCACTACTGTACACACTCGTAGAGATAAGACATTTCCCATTCTGACCACTACTGTACACACTCCTAGAAATAAGACATTTCCCATTCTGACCACTACTGTACACGCTGCTAGAGATAAGACATTTCCCATTCTGACCATTACTGTACACACTCCTAGAGATAAGACATTTCCCATTCTGACCATTACAGTACATACTCCTAGAGATAAGATATTCTCATGCTGAACACTACTGTACACACTCGTAGAGATAAGACATTTCCCATTCTGACCACTACTGTACACACTCCTAGAGTTAAGACATTTCTCATTCTGACCACTGCTGTACATACGCCTAGAAATAAGACATTTCCCATTCTGAACACTACTGTACACACTGCTAGAGATAAGACATTTCCCATTCTGATCAGTAATGTACACACTCATGGAGATAAGACATTTCTCATTCTAAATACTACTGTACACACTTATGGAGATAAGACATTTCTCATTCTGACCACTACTTTACACACTCCTAGATATAAAACATTCTGATTCTGAACACTACTGTACACACTCCTAGAGATAAGACATTTCCCACTCTGACCACTACTGTACACACTCCTAGAGTTAAGACATTTCTCATTCTGACCACTGCTGTACATACGCCTAGAAATAAGAAATTTCCCATTCTGAAAACTACTGTACACACTCCTAGAGATAAGACATTCCCATCCTGAACACTACTGTACACACTCCTAGATATAAGACATTTCCCATTCTGAACCCTACTGTACACACTCCTAGAGATAAGACATTTCCCATTCTTAACACTACTGTACAAACTCCTAGAGATAAGACATTTCCCATTCTGACCACTACTGTACACACTCATGGAGATAAGACGTTTCCCATTCTGACCACTACTGTACACAATCCTAGAGATAAGAAGTTTATCATTCTGACCACTGCTGTACAAACTCATGGAGATAAGACATTTCCCATTCTGACCACTACTGCACATACTGCTAGAGATAGGACATTTCCCATTCTGACCACTACTGGACATACTGCTAGAGATAGGAAATTTCCCATTCTGACCACTACGGCATATACTCCTAGAGATAAGACATTTCCCATTCTGACCACGATTGTACATACTCTTAGAGATAAGACATTTCCCATTCTACCCACTACTGTACACGCTGCTAGAAATAAGACATTTCCCATTCTGACCACTACTGTACACGCTGCTAGAGATAAGACATTTCCCATTCTGACCACTACTGTACACGCTGGTAGAGATAAGACATTTCCCATTCTGACCACTACTGTACACACTCGTAGAGATAAGACATTTCCCATTCTGACCACTACTGTACACACTCGTAGAGATAAGACATTTCCCATTCTGACCACTACTGTACACACTCCTAGAAATAAGACATTTCCCATTCTGACCACTACTGTACACGCTGCTAGAGATAAGACATTTCCCATTCTGACCATTACTGTACACACTCCTAGAGATAAGACATTTCCCATTCTGACCATTACAGTACATACTCCTAGAGATAAGATATTCTCATGCTGACCACTACTGTACACACTCCTAGAGTTAAGACATTTCTCATTCTGACCACTGCTGTACATACGCCTAGAAATAAGACATTTCCCATTCTGAACACTACTGTACACACTGTTAGCGATAAGACATTTCCCATTCTGATCAGTAATGTACACACTCATGGAGATAAGACATTTCTCATTCTAAATACTACTGTACACACTTATGGAGATAAGACATTTCTCATTCTGACCACTACTGTACACACTCCTAGAGATAAAACATTCTGATTCTGAACACTACTGTACACACTCATGGAGATAACAAATTTCCCATTCTGACCACTACTGCACATACTCCAAGAGATAAGACATTCTCATTCTGAACACTACTGTACACACTCCTAGAGATAAGACATTTCCCATTCTGACCACTACTGTACACACTCCTAGAGTTAAGACATTTCTCATTCTGACCACTGCTGTACATACGCCTAGAAATAAGAAATTTCCCATTCTGAAAACTACTGTACACACTCCTAGAGATAAGACATTCCCATCCTGAACACTACTGTACACACTCCTAGATATAAGACATTTCCCATTCTGAACCCTACTGTACACACTCCTAGAGATAAGACATTTCCCATTCTTAACACTACTGTACAAACTCCTAGAGATAAGACATTTCCCATTCTGACCACTACTGTACACACTCATGGAGATAAGACGTTTCCCATTCTGACCACTACTGTACACAATCCTAGAGATAAGAAGTTTATCATTCTGACCACTGCTGTACAAACTCATGGAGATAAGACATTTCCCATTCTGACCACTACTGCACATACTGCTAGAGATAGGACATTTCCCATTCTGACCACTACTGGACATACTGCTAGAGATAGGACATTTCCCATTCTGACCACTACGGCATATACTCCTAGAGATAAGACATTTCCCATTCTGACCACGATTGTATATACTCTTAGAGATAAGACATTTCCCATTCTACCCACTACTGTACACGCTGCTAGAAATAAGACATTTCCCATTCTGACCACTACTGTACACGCTGCTAGAGATAAGACATTTCCCATTCTGACCACTACTTTACACACTCCTAAAGATAAGACATTTCCCATTCTGACCACTACTGCACATACTGCTAGAGATAGGACATTTCCCATTCTGACCACTACGGCATATACTCCTAGAGATAAGACATTTCCCATTCTGACCACGATTGTACATACTCCTAGAGATAAGACATTTCCCATTCTGACCGCTACTGTACACACTCCTAGAAATAAGACATTTCCCATTCTAACCACTACTGTACACGCTGCTAGAGATAAGACATTTCCCATTCTGACCACTACTGTACACACTCCTAGAGATAAGACATTTCCCATTCTGACCACTACTGTACACACTCCTAGAAATAAGACATTTCCCATTCTGAACACTACTTTACACACTCCTAGAGATAAGACATTTCCCATTCTGATCAGTAATGTACACACTCATGGAGATAAGACATTTCTCATTCTGAATACTACTGTACACACTTATGGAGATAAGACATTTCCCATTCTGACCAGTAATGTACACACTCATGGAGATAAGACATTTCTCATTCTGACCACTACTGTACAAACTCCTAGAGATAAAACATTCTGATTCTGAACACTACTGCACATACTCCTAGAGATAAGACATTCTCATTCTGAACACTACTGTACACACTCCTAGAGATAAGACATTTCCCATTCTGACCACTACTGTACACACTCCTAGAGTTAAGACATTTCTCATTCTGACCACTGCTGTACATACGCCTAGAAATAAGAAATTTCCCATTCTGAAAACTACTGTACACACTCCTAGAGATAAGACATTCCCATCCTGAACACTACTGTACACACTCCTAGATATAAGACATTTCCCATTCTGAACCCTACTGTACACACTCCTAGAGATAAGACATTTCCCATTCTTAACACTACTGTACAAACTCCTAGAGATAAGACATTTCCCATTCTGAGCACTACTGTACACACTCATGGAGATAACAAATTTCCCATTCTGACCACTATTGCATATACTGCTAGAGATAGGACATTTCCCATTCTGACCACTACTGCACATACTGCTAGAGATAGGACATTTCCCATTCTGACCACTACGGCATATACTCCTAGAGATAAGACATTTCCCATTCTGACCACGAGTGTACATACTCCTAGAGATAAGACATTTCCCATTCTGACCACTACTGTACACGCTGCTAGAGATAAGACATTTCCCATTCTGACCACTACTGTACACACTCCTAGAGATAAGACATTTCCCATTCTGACCACTACTGTACACACTCCTAGAAATAAGACATTTCCCATTCTGAACACTACTGTACACACTGCTAGAGATAACACATTTCCCATTCTGATCAGTAATGTACACACTCATGGAGATAAGACATTTCTCATTCTGAATACTACTGTACACACTTATGGAGATAAAACATTTCCCATTCTGACCAGTAATGTACACACTTATGGAGATAACAAATTTCCCATTCTGACCACTATTGCACATACTGCTAGAGATAGGACATTTCCCATTCTGACCACTACTGCACATACTGCTAGAGATAGGACATTTCCCATTCTGATCACTACGGCATATACTCCTAGAGATAAGACATTTCTCATTCTGACCACGAGTGTACATACTCCTAGAGATAAGACATTTCCCATTCTGACCACTACTGTACACACTCCTAGAAATAATACATTTCCCATTCTAACCACTACTCTACACGCTGCTAGAGATAAGACATTTCCCATTCTGACCACTACTGTACACACTCCTAGAGATAAGACATTTCCCATTCTGACCACTACTGTACACACTCCTAGAAATAAGACATTTCCCATTCTGACCACTACTGTACACGCTGCTAGAGATAAGACATTTCCCATTCTGACCATTACTGTACACACTCCTAGAGATAAGACATTTCCCATTCTGACCATTACAGTACATCCTCCTAGAGATAAGATATTCTCATGCTGAACACTACTGTACACACTCCTAGAGATAAGACATTTCCCATTCTGACCACTACTGTACACACTCCTAGAGTTAAGACATTTCTCATTCTGACCACTGCTGTACATACGCCTAGAAATAAGACATTTCCCATTCTGAACACTACTGTACACACTGCTAGAGATAAGACATTTCCCATTCTGATCAGTAATGTACACACTCATGGAGATAAGACATTTCTCATTCTAAATACTACTGTACACACTTATGGAGATAAGACATTTCTCATTCTGACCACTACTGTGCACACTCCTAGAGATAAAACATTCTGATTCTGAACACTACTGTACACACTCATGGAGATAACAAATTTCCCATTCTGACCACTACTGCACATACTCCTAGAGATAAGACATTCTCATTCTGAACACTACTGTACACACTCCTAGAGATAAGACATTTCCCATTCTGACCACTACTGTACACACTCCTAGAGTTAAGACATTTCTCATTCTGACCACTGCTGTACATACGCCTAGAAATAAGAAATTTCCCATTCTGAAAACTACTGTACACACTCCTAGAGATAAGACATTCCCATCCTGAACACTACTGTACACACTCCTAGATATAAGACATTTCCCATTCTGAACCCTACTGTACACACTCCTAGAGATAAGACATTCCCATCCTGAACACTACTGTACACACTGCTAGAGATAAGACATTTCCCATTCTGATCAGTAATGTACACACTCATGGAGATAAGACATTTCTCATTCTGAATACTACTGTACACACTTATGGAGATAAAACATTTCCCATTCTGACCAGTAATGTACACACTTATGGAGATAACAAATTTCCCATTCTGACCACTATTGCACATACTGCTAGAGATAGGACATTTCCCATTCTGACCACTACTGCACATACTGCTAGAGATAGGACATTTCCCATTCTGATCACTACGGCATATACTCCTAGAGATAAGACATTTCTCATTCTGACCACGAGTGTACATACTCCTAGAGATAAGACATTTCCCATTCTGACCACTACTGTACACACTCCTAGAAATAATACATTTCCCATTCTAACCACTACTCTACACGCTGCTAGAGATAAGACATTTCCCATTCTGACCACTACTGTACACACTCCTAGAGATAAGACATTTCCCATTCTGACCACTACTGTACACACTCCTAGAAATAAGACATTTCCCATTCTGACCACTACTGTACACGCTGCTAGAGATAAGACATTTCCCATTCTGACCATTACTGTACACACTCCTAGAGATAAGACATTTCCCATTCTGACCATTACAGTACATCCTCCTAGAGATAAGATATTCTCATGCTGAACACTACTGTACACACTCCTAGAGATAAGACATTTCCCATTCTGACCACTACTGTACACACTCCTAGAGTTAAGACATTTCTCATTCTGACCACTGCTGTACATACGCCTAGAAATAAGACATTTCCCATTCTGAACACTACTGTACACACTGCTAGAGATAAGACATTTCCCATTCTGATCAGTAATGTACACACTCATGGAGATAAGACATTTCTCATTCTAAATACTACTGTACACACTTATGGAGATAAGACATTTCTCATTCTGACCACTACTGTGCACACTCCTAGAGATAAAACATTCTGATTCTGAACACTACTGTACACACTCATGGAGATAACAAATTTCCCATTCTGACCACTACTGCACATACTCCTAGAGATAAGACATTCTCATTCTGAACACTACTGTACACACTCCTAGAGATAAGACATTTCCCATTCTGACCACTACTGTACACACTCCTAGAGTTAAGACATTTCTCATTCTGACCACTGCTGTACATACGCCTAGAAATAAGAAATTTCCCATTCTGAAAACTACTGTACACACTCCTAGAGATAAGACATTCCCATCCTGAACACTACTGTACACACTCCTAGATATAAGACATTTCCCATTCTGAACCCTACTGTACACACTCCTAGAGATAAGACATTTCCCATTCTTAACACTACTGTACAAACTCCTAGAGATAAGACATTTCCCATTCTGACCACTACTGTACACACTCATGGAGATAAGACGTTTCCCATTCTGACCACTACTGTACACAATCCTAGAGATAAGAAGTTTATCATTCTGACCACTGCTGTACACACTCATGGAGATAAGACATTTCCCATTCTGACCACTACTGTACACACTCATGGAGATAAGACATTTCCCATTCTGACCATTACAGTACACACTCCTAGAGATAAGACATTTCCCATTCTGACCACTACTGTACACACTCCTAGAAATAAGACATTTCCCATTCTGACCACTACTGTACACGCTGCTAGAGATAAGACATTTCCCATTCTGACCATTACTGTACACACTCCTAGAGATAAGACATTTCCCATTCTGACCATTACAGTACATACTCCTAGAGATAAGATATTCTCATGCTGAACACTACTGTACACACTCCTAGAGATAAGACATTTCCCATTCTGACCACTACTGTACACACTCCTAGAGTTAAGACATTTCTCATTCTGACCACTGCTGTACATACGCCTAGAAATAAGACATTTCCCATTCTGAACACTACTGTACACACTGCTAGCGATAAGACATTTCCCATTCTGATCAGTAATGTACACACTCATGGAGATAAGACATTTCTCATTCTAAATACTACTGTACACACTTATGGAGATAAGACATTTCTCATTCTGACCACTACTGTACACACTCCTAGAGATAAAACATTCTGATTCTGAACACTACTGTACACACTCATGGAGATAACAAATTTCCCATTCTGACCACTACTGCACATACTCCAAGAGATAAGACATTCTCATTCTGAACACTACTGTACACACTCCTAGAGATAAGACATTTCCCATTCTGACCACTACTGTACACACTCCTAGAGTTAAGACATTTCTCATTCTGACCACTGCTGTACATACGCCTAGAAATAAGAAATTTCCCATTCTGAAAACTACTGTACACACTCCTAGAGATAAGACATTCCCATCCTGAACACTACTGTACACACTCCTAGATATAAGACATTTCCCATTCTGAACCCTACTGTACACACTCCTAGAGATAAGACATTTCCCATTCTTAACACTACTGTACAAACTCCTAGAGATAAGACATTTCCCATTCTGACCACTACTGTACACACTCATGGAGATAAGACGTTTCCCATTCTGACCACTACTGTACACAATCCTAGAGATAAGAAGTTTATCATTCTGACCACTGCTGTACAAACTCATGGAGATAAGACATTTTCCATTCTGACCACTACTGCACATACTGCCAGAGATAGGACATTTCCCATTCTGACCACTACTGGACATACTGCTAGAGATAGGACATTTCCCATTCTGACCACTACGGCATATACTCCTAGAGATAAGACATTTCCCATTCTGACCACGATTGTATATACTCTTAGAGATAAGACATTTCCCATTCTACCCACTACTGTACACGCTGCTAGAAATAAGACATTTCCCATTCTGACCACTACTGTACACGCTGCTAGAGATAAGACATTTCCCATTCTGACCACTACTTTACACACTCCTAAAGATAAGACATTTCCCATTCTGACCACTACTGCACATACTGCTAGAGATAGGACATTTCCCATTCTGACCACTACGGCATATACTCCTAGAGATAAGACATTTCCCATTCTGACCACGATTGTACATACTCCTAGAGATAAGACATTTCCCATTCTGACCGCTACTGTACACACTCCTAGAAATAAGACATTTCCCATTCTAACCACTACTGTACACGCTGCTAGAGATAAGACATTTCCCATTCTGACCACTACTGTACACACTCCTAGAGATAAGACATTTCCCATTCTGACCACTACTGTACACACTCCTAGAAATAAGACATTTCCCATTCTGAACACTACTGTACACACTCCTAGAGATAAGACATTTCCCATTCTGATCAGTAATGTACACACTCATGGAGATAAGACATTTCTCATTCTGAATACTACTGTACACACTTATGGAGATAAGACATTTCTCATTCTGACCACTACTGTACACACTCCTAGAGATAAAACATTCTGATTCTGAACACTACTGTACACACTCATGGAGATAACAAATTTCCCATTCTGACCACTACTGCACATACTCCAAGAGATAAGACATTCTCATTCTGAACACTACTGTACACACTCCTAGAGATAAGACATTTCCCATTCTGACCACTACTGTACACACTCCTAGAGTTAAGACATTTCTCATTCTGACCACTGCTGTACATACGCCTAGAAATAAGAAATTTCCCATTCTGAAAACTACTGTACACACTCCTAGAGATAAGACATTCCCATCCTGAACACTACTGTACACACTCCTAGATATAAGACATTTCCCATTCTGAACCCTACTGTACACACTCCTAGAGATAAGACATTTCCCATTCTTAACACTACTGTACAAACTCCTAGAGATAAGACATTTCCCATTCTGACCACTACTGTACACACTCATGGAGATAAGACGTTTCCCATTCTGACCACTACTGTACACAATCCTAGAGATAAGAAGTTTATCATTCTGACCACTGCTGTACAAACTCATGGAGATAAGACATTTCCCATTCTGACCACTACTGCACATACTGCTAGAGATAGGACATTTCCCATTCTGACCACTACTGGACATACTGCTAGAGATAGGACATTTCCCATTCTGACCACTACGGCATATACTCCTAGAGACAAGACATTTCCCATTCTGACCACGATTGTACATACTCTTAGAGATAAGACATTTCCCATTCTACCCACTACTGTACACGCTGCTAGAAATAAGACATTTCCCATTCTGACCACTACTGTACACGCTGCTAGAGATAAGACATTTCCCATTCTGACCACTACTGTACACACTCCTAAAGATAAGACATTTCCCATTCTGACCACTACTGCACATACTGCTAGAGATAGGACATTTCCCATTCTGACCACTACGGCATATACTCCTAGAGATAAGACATTTCCCATTCTGACCACGATTGTACATACTCCTAGAGATAAGACATTTCCCATTCTGACCGCTACTGTACACACTCCTAGAAATAAGACATTTCCCATTCTAACCACTACTGTACACGCTGCTAGAGATAAGACATTTCCCATTCTGACCACTACTGTACACACTCCTAGAGATAAGACATTTCCCATTCTGACCACTACTGTACACACTCCTAGAAATAAGACATTTCCCATTCTGAACACTACTTTACACACTCCTAGAGATAAGACATTTCCCATTCTGATCAGTAATGTACACACTCATGGAGATAAGACATTTCTCATTCTGAATACTACTGTACACACTTATGGAGATAAGACATTTCCCATTCTGACCAGTAATGTACACACTCATGGAGATAAGACATTTCTCATTCTGACCACTACTGTACAAACTCCTAGAGATAAAACATTCTGATTCTGAACACTACTGCACATACTCCTAGAGATAAGACATTCTCATTCTGAACACTACTGTACACACTCCTAGAGATAAGACATTTCCCATTCTGACCACTACTGTACACACTCCTAGAGTTAAGACATTTCTCATTCTGACCACTGCTGTACATACGCCTAGAAATAAGAAATTTCCCATTCTGAAAACTACTGTACACACTCCTAGAGATAAGACATTCCCATCCTGAACACTACTGTACACACTCCTAGATATAAGACATTTCCCATTCTGAACCCTACTGTACACACTCCTAGAGATAAGACATTTCCCATTCTTAACACTACTGTACAAACTCCTAGAGATAAGACATTTCCCATTCTGAGCACTACTGTACACAATCATGGAGATAACAAATTTCCCATTCTGACCACTATTGCATATACTGCTAGAGATAGGACATTTCCCATTCTGACCACTACTGCACATACTGCTAGAGATAGGACATTTCCCATTCTGACCACTACGGCATATACTCCTAGAGATAAGACATTTCCCATTCTGACCACGAGTGTACATACTCCTAGAGATAAGACATTTCCCATTCTGACCACTACTGTACACACTCCTAGAAATAAGACATTTCCCATTCTAACCACTACTCTACACGCTGCTAGAGATAAGACATTTCCCATTCTGACCACTACTGTACACACTCCTAGAGATAAGACATTTCCCATTCTGACCACTACTGTACACACTCCTAGAAATAAGACATTTCCCATTCTGACCACTACTGTACACGCTGCTAGAGATAAGACATTTCCCATTCTGACCATTACTGTACACACTCCTAGAGATAAGACATTTCCCATTCTGACCATTACAGTACATACTCCTAGAGATAAGATATTCTCATGCTGAACACTACTGTACACACTCGTAGAGATAAGACATTTCCCATTCTGACCACTACTGTACACACTCCTAGAGTTAAGACATTTCTCATTCTGACCACTGCTGTACATACGCCTAGAAATAAGACATTTCCCATTCTGAACACTACTGTACACACTGCTAGAGATAAGACATTTCCCATTCTGATCAGTAATGTACACACTCATGGAGATAAGACATTTCTCATTCTAAATACTACTGTACACACTTATGGAGATAAGACATTTCTCATTCTGACCACTACTTTACACACTCCTAGAGATAAAACATTCTGATTCTGAACACTACTGTACACACTCCTAGAGATAAGACATTTCCCACTCTGACCACTACTGTACACACTCCTAGAGTTAAGACATTTCTCATTCTGACCACTGCTGTACATACGCCTAGAAATAAGAAATGTCCCATTCTGAAAACTACTGTACACACTCCTAGAGATAAGACATTCCCATCCTGAACACTACTGTACACACTCCTAGATATAAGACATTTCCCATTCTGAACCCTACTGTACACACTCCTAGAGATAAGACATTTCCCATTCTTAACACTACTGTACAAACTCCTAGAGATAAGACATTTCCCATTCTGACCACTACTGTACACACTCATGGAGATAAGACGTTTCCCATTCTGACCACTACTGTACACAATCCTAGAGATAAGAAGTTTATCATTCTGACCACTGCTGTACAAACTCATGGAGATAAGACATTTCCCATTCTGACCACTACTGCACATACTGCTAGAGATAGGAAATTTCCCATTCTGACCACTACGGCATATACTCCTAGAGATAAGACATTTCCCATTCTGACCACGATTGTACATACTCTTAGAGATAAGACATTTCCCATTCTACCCACTACTGTACACGCTGCTAGAAATAAGACATTTCCCATTCTGACCACTACTGTACACGCTGCTAGAGATAAGACATTTCCCATTCTGACCACTACTGTACACGCTGGTAGAGATAAGACATTTCCCATTCTGACCACTACTGTACACACTCGTAGAGATAAGACATTTCCCATTCTGACCACTACTGTACACACTCGTAGAGATAAGACATTTCCCATTCTGACCACTACTGTACACACTCCTAGAAATAAGACATTTCCCATTCTGACCACTACTGTACACGCTGCTAGAGATAAGACATTTCCCATTCTGACCATTACTGTACACATTCCTAGAGATAAGACATTTCCCATTCTGACCATTACAGTACATACTCCTAGAGATAAGATATTCTCATGCTGAACACTACTGTACACACTCGTAGAGATAAGACATTTCCCATTCTGACCACTACTGTACACACTCCTAGAGTTAAGACATTTCTCATTCTGACCACTGCTGTACATACGCCTAGAAATAAGACATTTCCCATTCTGAACACTACTGTACACACTGCTAGAGATAAGATATTTCCCATTCTGATCAGTAATGTACACACTCATGGAGATAAGACATTTCTCATTCTAAATACTACTGTACACACTTATGGAGATAAGACATTTCTCATTCTGACCACTACTTTACACACTCCTAGAGATAAAACATTCTGATTCTGAACACTACTGTACACACTCCTAGAGATAAGACATTTCCCACTCTGACCACTACTGTACACACTCCTAGAGATAAAACATTCTGATTCTGAACACTACTGTACACACTCCTAGAGATAAGACATTTCCCATTCTGACCACTACTGTACACACTCCTAGAGTTAAGACATTTCTCATTCTGACCACTGCTGTACATACGCCTAGAAATAAGAAATTTCCCATTCTGAAAACTACTGTACACACTCCTAGAGATAAGACATTCCCATCCTGAACACTACTGTACACACTCCTAGATATAAGACATTTCCCATTCTGAACCCTACTGTACACACTCCTAGAGATAAGACATTTCCCATTCTTAACACTACTGTACAAACTCCTAGAGATAAGACATTTCCCATTCTGACCACTACTGTACACACTCATGGAGATAAGACATTTCCCATTCTGACCACTACTGTACACGCTCCTAGAGATAAGAAGTTTATCATTCTGACCAATGCTGTACACACTCATGGAGATAACAAATTTCCCATTCTGACCACTACTGCACATACTGCTAGAGATAGGACATTTCCCATTCTGACCACTACTGCACATACTGCTAGAGATAGGACATTTCCCATTCTGACCACTACGGCATATACTCCTAGAGATAAGACATTTCCCATTCTGACCACGATTGTACATACTCTTAGAGATAAGACATTTCCCATTCTACCCACTACTGTACACACTCCTAGAAATAGGCATTTCCCATTCTGACCACTACTGTACACGCTGCTAGAGATAAGACATTTCCCATTCTGACCACTACTGTACACACTCCTAAAGATAATACATTTCCCATTCTGACCACTACAGTACATACTCTTAGAGATAAGACATTCTCATTCTGAACACTACTGTACACACTCCTAGAGATAAGACATTTCCCATTATGACCACTACTGTACACACTCCTAGAGTTAAGACATTTCTCTTTTTGACCACTACTGTACACACTCATGGAGATAAGACATTTCTCATTCTGAGTACTACTGTACACACTCATGGAGATAAGACATTTCTCATTCTGACCACTTGTGTACACACTCCTAGAGATAAAACATTTCCCATTCTGACCCCTACTGTACACACTCCTAGAAATAAGACATTTCCTATTCTTAACACTACTGTACATACTCCTAGAGATAAGACATTTCCCATTCTGACCACTACTGCACATACTGCTAGAGATAGGACATTTCCCATTCTGACCACTACTGGACATACTGCTAGAGATAGGAAATTTCCCATTCTGACCACTACGGCATATACTCCTAGAGATAAGACATTTCCCATTCTGACCACGATTGTACATACTCTTAGAGATAAGACATTTCCCATTCTACCCACTACTGTACACGCTGCTAGAAATAAGACATTTCCCATTCTGACCACTACTGTACACGCTGCTAGAGATAAGACATTTCCCATTCTGACCACTACTGTACACGCTGGTAGAGATAAGACATTTCCCATTCTGACCACTACTGTACACACTCGTAGAGATAAGACATTTCCCATTCTGACCACTACTGTACACACTCGTAGAGATAAGACATTTCCCATTCTGACCACTACTGTACACACTCCTAGAAATAAGACATTTCCCATTCTGACCACTACTGTACATGCTGCTAGAGATAAGACATTTCCCATTCTGACCATTACTGTACACACTCCTAGAGATAAGACATTTCCCATTCTGACCATTACAGTACATACTCCTAGAGATAAGATATTCTCATGCTGAACACTACTGTACACACTCGTAGAGATAAGACATTTCCCATTCTGACCACTACTGTACACACTCCTAGAGTTAAGACATTTCTCATTCTGACCACTGCTGTACATACGCCTAGAAATAAGACATTTCCCATTCTGAACACTACTGTACACACTGCTAGAGATAAGACATTTCCCATTCTGATCAGTAATGTACACACTCATGGAGATAAGACATTTCTCATTCTAAATACTACTGTACACACTTATGGAGATAAGACATTTCTCATTCTGACCACTACTTTACACACTCCTAGAGATAAAACATTCTGATTCTGAACACTACTGTACACACTCCTAGAGATAAGACATTTCCCACTCTGACCACTACTGTACACACTCCTAGAGATAAAACATTCTGATTCTGAACACTACTGTACACACTCCTAGAGATAAGACATTTCCCATTCTGACCACTACTGTACACACTCCTAGAGTTAAGACATTTCTCATTCTGACCACTGCTGTACATACGCCTAGAAATAAGAAATTTCCCATTCTGAAAACTACTGTACACACTCCTAGAGATAAGACATTCCCATCCTGAACACTACTGTACACACTCCTAGATATAAGACATTTCCCATTCTGAACCCTACTGTACACACTCCTAGAGATAAGACATTTCCCATTTTTAACACTACTGTACAAACTCCTAGAGATAAGACATTTCCCATTCTGACCACTACTGTACACACTCATGGAGATAAGACGTTTCCCATTCTGACCACTACTGTACACGCTCCTAGAGATAAGAAGTTTATCATTCTGACCAATGCTGTACACACTCATGGAGATAACAAATTTCCCATTCTGACCACTACTGCACATACTGCTAGAGATAGGACATTTCCCATTCTGACCACTACTGCACATACTGCTAGAGATAGGACATTTCCCATTCTGACCACTACGGCATATACTCCTAGAGATAAGACATTTCCCATTCTGACCACGATTGTACATACTCTTAGAGATAAGACATTTCCCATTCTACCCACTACTGTACACACTCCTAGAAATAGGCATTTCCCATTCTGACCACTACTGTACACGCTGCTAGAGATAAGACATTTCCCATTCTGACCACTACTGTACACACTCCTAAAGATAAGACATTTCCCATTCTGACCACTACAGTACATACTCTTAGAGATAAGACATTCTCATTCTGAACACTACTGTACACACTCCTAGAGATAAGACATTTCCCATTCTGACCACTACTGTACACACTCCTAGAGTTAAGACATTTCTCATTCTGATCAGTAATGTACAAAGTCATGGAGATAAGACATTTCTCATTTTGACCACTACTGTACACACTCATGGAGATAAGACATTTCTCATTCTGAGTACTACTGTACACACTCATGGAGATAAGACATTTCTCATTCTGACCACTTGTGTACACACTCCTAGAGATAAAACATTTCCCATTCTGACCCCTACTGTACACACTCCTAGAAATAAGACATTTCCTATTCTTAACACTACTGTACATACTCCTAGAGATAAGACATTTCCCATTCTGACCACTACTGTACACACTCATGGAGATAAGACATTTCCCATTCTGACCACTACTGTACACACTCATGGAGATAAGACATTTCCCATCTTGACCACTACTGTACACACTCCTAGAGATAAGACATGTCCCATCATGACCACTAATGTACACACTCCTTGAGATAAGACATTTCCCATTCTGACCACGATTGTACATACTCCTAGAGATAAGACATTCTCATTCTGAACACTACTGTACACACTCATGGAGATAACAAGTTTCCCATTCTGACCACTACTGTAAACACTCCTAGAGAAAAGAAGTTTATCATTCTGACCACTGCTGTACACAATCATTGAGATAGGTCATTTCCCATTCTGACCACTACGGCATATACTCCTAGAGATAAGACATTTCCCATTCTGACCACTACTGTACACACTCATGGAGATAAGACATTTCCATCTTGACCACTACTGTACACACTCCTAGAGATAAGACATGTTCCATCATGACCACTACTGTACACACTCGTAGAGATAAGACATTTCCCATTCTGACCACTACTGTACACACTCCTAGAAATAAGACATTTCCCATTCTGACCACTACTGTACACGCTGCTAGAGATAAGACATTTCCCATTCTGACCATTACTGTACACACTCCTAGAGATAAGACATTTCCCATTCTGACCATTACAGTACATACTCCTAGAGATAAGATATTCTCATGCTGAACACTACTGTACACACTCGTAGAGATAAGACATTTCCCATTCTGACCACTACTGTACACACTCCTAGAGTTAAGACATTTCTCATTCTGACCACTGCTGTACATACGCCTAGAAATAAGACATTTCCCATTCTGAACACTACTGTACACACTGCTAGAGATAAGACATTTCCCATTCTGATCAGTAATGTACACACTCATGGAGATAAGACATTTCTCATTCTAAATACTACTGTACACACTTATGGAGATAAGACATTTCTCATTCTGACCACTACTTTACACACTCCTAGAGATAAAACATTCTGATTCTGAACACTACTGTACACACTCCTAGAGATAAGACATTTCCCACTCTGACCAGTACTGTACACACTCCTAGAGTTAAGACATTTCTCATTCTGACCACTGCTGTACATACGCCTAGAAATAAGAAATTTCCCATTCTGAAAACTACTGTACACACTCCTAGAGATAAGACATTCCCATCCTGAACACTACTGTACACACTCCTAGATATAATACATTTCCCATTCTGAACCCTACTGTACACACTCCTAGAGATAAGACATTTCCCATTCTTAACACTACTGTACAAACTCCTAGAGATAAGACATTTCCCATTCTGACCACTACTGTACACACTCATGGAGATAAGACGTTTCCCATTCTGACCACGATTGTACATACTCTTAGAGATAAGACATTTCCCATTCTACCCACTACTGTACACGCTGCTAGAAATAAGACATTTCCCATTCTGACCACTACTGTACACGCTGCTAGAGATAAGACATTTCCCATTCTGACCACTACTGTACACGCTGGTAGAGATAAGACATTTCCCATTCTGACCACTACTGTACACACTCGTAGAGATAAGACATTTCCCATTCTGACCACTACTGTACACACTCGTAGAGATAAGACATTTCCCATTCTGACCACTACTGTACACACTCCTAGAAATAAGACATTTCCCATTCTGACCACTACTGTACACGCTGCTAGAGATAAGACATTTCCCATTCTGACCATTACTGTACACACTCCTAGAGATAAGACATTTCCCATTCTGACCACTACTGTACACGCTGCTAGAGATAAGACATTTCCCATTCTGACCACTACTGTACACGCTGGTAGAGATAAGACATTTCCCATTCTGACCACTACTGTACATACTCCTAGAGATAAGATATTCTCATGCTGAACACTACTGTACACACTCGTAGAGATAAGACATTTCCCATTCTGACCACTACTGTACACACTCCTAGAGTTAAGACATTTCTCATTCTGACCACTGCTGTACATACGCCTAGAAATAAGACATTTCCCATTCTGAACACTACTGTACACACTGCTAGAGATAAGACATTTCCCATTCTGATCAGTAATGTACACACTCATGGAGATAAGACATTTCTCATTCTAAATACTACTGTACACACTTATGGAGATAAGAAATTTCTCATTCTGACCACTACTTTACACACTCCTAGAGATAAAACATTCTGATTCTGAACACTACTGTACACACTCCTAGAGATAAGACATTTCCCACTCTGACCACTACTGTACACACTCCTAGAGATAAAACATTCTGATTCTGAACACTACTGTACACACTCCTAGAGATAAGACATTTCCCATTCTGACCACTACTGTACACACTCCTAGAGTTAAGACATTTCTCATTCTGACCACTGCTGTACATACGCCTAGAAATAAGAAATTTCCCATTCTGAAAACTACTGTACACACTCCTAGAGATAAGACATTCCCATCCTGAACACTACTGTACACACTCCTAGATATAAGACATTTCCCATTCTGAACCCTACTGTACACACTCCTAGAGATAAGACATTTCCCATTCTTAACACTACTGTACAAACTCCTAGAGATAAGACATTTCCCATTCTGACCACTACTGTACACACTCATGGAGATAAGACGTTTCCCATTCTGACCACTACTGTACACGCTCCTAGAGATAAGAAGTTTATCATTCTGACCAATGCTGTACACACTCATGGAGATAACAAATTTCCCATTCTGACCACTACTGCACATACTGCTAGAGATAGGACATTTCCCATTCTGACCACTACTGCACATACTGCTAGAGATAGGACATTTCCCATTCTGACCACTACGGCATATACTCCTAGAGATAAGACATTTCCCATTCTGACCACGATTGTACATACTCTTAGAGATAAGACATTTCCCATTCTACCCACTACTGTACACACTCCTAGAAATAGGCATTTCCCATTCTGACCACTACTGTACACGCTGCTAGAGATAAGACATTTCCCATTCTGACCACTACTGTACACACTCCTAAAGATAAGACATTTCCCATTCTGACCACTACAGTACATACTCTTAGAGATAAGACATTCTCATTCTGAACACTACTGTACACACTCCTAGAGATAAGACATTTCCCATTCTGACCACTACTGTACACACTCCTAGAGTTAAGACATTTCTCATTCTGATCAGTAATGTACAAAGTCATGGAGATAAGACATTTCTCATTTTGACCACTACTGTACACACTCATGGAGATAAGACATTTCTCATTCTGAGTACTACTGTACACACTCATGGAGATAAGACATTTCTCATTCTGACCACTTGTGTACACACTCCTAGAGATAAAACATTTCCCATTCTGACCCCTACTGTACACACTCCTAGAAATAAGACATTTCCTATTCTTAACACTACTGTACATACTCCTAGAGATAAGACATTTCCCATTCTGACCACTACTGTACACACTCATGGAGATAAGACATTTCCCATTCTGACCACTACTGTACACACTCATGGAGATAAGACATTTCCCATCTTGACCACTACTGTACACACTCCTAGAGATAAGACATGTCCCATCATGACCACTAATGTACACACTCCTTGAGATAAGACATTTCCCATTCTGACCACGATTGTACATACTCCTAGAGATAAGACATTCTCATTCTGAACACTACTGTACACACTCATGGAGATAACAAGTTTCCCATTCTGACCACTACTGTAAACACTCCTAGAGAAAAGAAGTTTATCATTCTGACCACTGCTGTACACAATCATTGAGATAGGTCATTTCCCATTCTGACCACTACGGCATATACTCCTAGAGATAAGACATTTCCCATTCTGACCACTACTGTACACACTCATGGAGATAAGACATTTCCATCTTGACCACTACTGTACACACTCCTAGGGATAAGACATGTTCCATCATGACCACTAATGTACACACTCCTAGAGATAAGACATTCTCATTCTGAACACTATTGTACACACTCATGGAGATAACAAATTTCCCATTCTGACCACTACTGCACATACTCCTAGAGATAAGACATTCTCAGTCTGAACACTACTGTACACACTCCTAGAGATAAGACATTTCCCATTCTGACCACTACTGTACACACTCCTAGAGTTAAGACATTTCTCATTCTGACCACTGCTGTACATACGCCTAGAAATAAGAAATTTCCCATTCCGAAAACTACTGTACACACTCCTAGAGATAAGACATTCCCATCCTGAACACTACTGTACACACTCCTAGATATAAGACTTTTCCCATTCTGAACCCTACTGTACACACTCCTAGAGATAAGACATTTCCCATTCTTAACACTACTGTACAAACTCCTAGAGATAAGTCATTTCCCATTCTGACCACTACGGCATATACTCCTAGAGATAAGACATTTCCCATTCTGACCACGATTGTACATATTCTTAGAGATAAGACATTTCCCATTCTACCCACTACTGTACACACTCCTAGAAATAAGACATTTCCCATTCTGACCACTACTGTACACGCTGCTAGAGATAAGACATTTCCCATTCTGACCACTACAGTACATACTCTTAGAGATAAGACATTCTCATTCTGAACACTACTGTACACACTCCTAGAGATAAGACATTTCCCATTCTGACCACTACTGTACACACTCCTAGAGTTAAGACATTTCTCATTCTGATCAGTAATGTACAAAGTCATGGAGATAAGACATTTCTCATTTTGACCACTACTGTACACACTCATGGAGATAAGACATTTCTCATTCTGAGTACTACTGTACACACTCATGGAGATAAGACATTTCTAATTCTGACCACTTGTGTACACACTCCTAGAGATAAAACATTTCCCATTCTGACCCCTACTGTACACACTCCTAGAAATAAGACATTTCCCATTCTTAAAACTACTGTACATACTCCTAGAGATAAGACATTTCCCATTCTGACCACTACTGTACACACTCATGGAGATAAGACATTTCCCATTCTGACCACTACTGTACACACTCATGGAGATAAGACATTTCCCATCTTGACCACTACTGTACACACTGCTAGAGATAAGACATTTCCCATTCTGATCAGTAATGTACACACTCATGGAGATAAGACATTTCTCATTCTAAATACTACTGTACACACTTATGGAGATAAGACATTTCTCATTCTGACCACTACTGTACACACTCCTAGAGATAAAACATTCTGATTCTGAACACTACTGTACACACTCCTAGAGATAAGACATTTCCCACTCTGACCACTACTGTACACACTCCTAGAGATAAAACATTCTGATTCTGAACACTACTGTACACACTCCTAGAGATAAGACATTTCCCATTCTGACCACTACTGTACACACTCCTAGAGTTAAGACATTTCCCATTCTGACCACTACTGCACATACTGCTAGAGATAGGACATTTCCCATTCTGACCACTACGGCATATACTCCTAGAGATAAGACATTTCCCATTCTGACCACGATTGTACATACTCTTAGAGATAAGACATTTCCCATTCTACCCACTACTGTACACACTCCTAGAAATAAGACATTTCCCATTCTTAACACTACTGTACATACTCCTAGAGATAAGACATTTCCCATTCTGACCACTACTGTACACACTCATGGAGATAAGACATTTCCCATTCTGACCACTACTGCACATACTCCTAGAGATAAGACATTCTCAGTCTGAACACTACTGTACACACTCCTAGAGATAAGACATTTCCCATTCTGACCACTACTGTACACACTCCTAGAGTTAAGACATTTCTCATTCTGACCACTGCTGTACATACGCCTAGAAATAAGAAATTTCCCATTCTGAAAACTACTGTACACACTCCTAGAGATAAGACATTCCCATCCTGAACACTACTGTACACACTCCTAGATATAAGACTTTTCCCATTCTGAACCCTACTGTACACACTCCTAGAGATAAGACATTTCCCATTCTTAACACTACTGTACAAACTCCTAGAGATAAGTCATTTCCCATTCTGACCAATACTGTACACACTCATGGAGATAAGACGTTTCCCATTCTGACCACTATTGTACACACTCCTAGAAATAAGACATTTCCCATTCTGACCACTACTGTACACGCTGCTAGAGATAAGACATTTCCCATTCTGACCACTACTGCACATACTGCTAGAGATAGGACATTTCCCATTCTGACCACTACTGCACATACTGCTAGAGATAGGACATTTCCCATTCTGACCACTACGGCATATACTCCTAGAGATAAGACATTTCCCATTCTGACCACTACTGTACACACTCATGGAGATAAGACATTTTGCATTCTGACCACTACTGTACACACTCCTAGAGATAAGACATGTCCCATTCTGACCACGATTGTACACACTCCTAGAGATAAGACATTTCCCATTCTGACCAGGATTGTACATACTCCTAGAGATAAGACATTTCCCATTCTGACCACTACTGTACACACTCCTAGAAAGAAGACATTTCCCATTCTAACCACTACTGTACACGCTGCTAGAGATAAGACATTTCCCATTCTGACCACTACTGTACACACTCCTAGAGATAAGATATTTCCCATTATGACCACTACAGTACATACTCTTAGGGTTAAGACATTCTCATTCTGAACACTACTGTACACACTCCTAGAGATAAGACATTTCCCATTCTGACCACTACTGTACACACTCCTAGAGTTAAGACATTTCTCATTCTGACCACCGCTGTACATACGCCTAGAAATAAGTTATTTCCCATTATGACCCCTACTGTACACACTCCTAGAGATAAGACATTTCCCATTCTTAACACTACTGTACACACTCCTAGAGGTAAGACATTTTCCATTCTGACCACTACTGTACACACTCCTAGAGATAAGAAGTTTATCATTCTGACCACTGCTTTACACACTCATGGAGATAACAAATTTCCCATTCTGACCACTATTGCACATACTGCTAGAGATAGGACATTTCCCATTCTGACCACTACTGCACATACTGCTAGAGATAGGACATTTCCCATTCTGACCACTACGGCATATACTCCTAGAGATAAGACATTTCCCATTCTGACCACTACTGTACACAGTCCTAGAGATAAGACATTTCCCATTCTGACCAATACTGTACACACTCCTAGAAATAAGACATTTCCCATTCTAACCACTTCTGTACACGCTGCTAGAGATAAGACATTTCCCATTCTGACCACTACTGTACACACTCCTAGAGATAAGACATTTCCCATTCTGACCACTACTGTACACACTCCTAGAAATAAGACATTTCCCATTCTGACCACTACTGTACACGCTGCTAGAGATAAGACATTTCCCATTCTGACCATTACTGTACACACTCATAGATATAAGACATTTCCCATTCTGACCATTACAGTACATACTCCTAGAGATAAGATATTCTCATGCTGAACACTACTGTACACACTCGTAGAGATAAGACATTTCCCATTCTGACCACTACTGTACACACTCCTAGAGTTAACACATTTCTCATTCTGACCACTGCTGTATATACGCCTAGAAATAAGACATTTCCCATTCTGAACACTACTGTACACACTGCTAGAGATAAGACATTTCCCATTCTGATCAGTAATGTACACACTCATGGAGATAAGACATTTCTCATTCTAAATACTACTGTACACACTTATGGAGATAAGACATTTCTCATTCTGACCACTACTGTACACACTCCTAGAGATAAAACATTCTGATTCTGAACACTACTGTACAGACTCATGGAGATAACAAATTTCCCATTCTGACCACTACTGCACATACTCCTAGAGATAAGACATTCTCATTCTGAACACTACTGTACACACTCCTAGAGATAAGACATTTCCCATTCTGACCACTACTGTACACACTCCTAGAGTTGAGACATTTCTCATTCTGACCACTGCTGTACATACGCCTAGAAATAAGAAATTTCCCATTCTGAAAACTACTGTACACACTCCTAGAGATAAGACATTCCCATCCTGAACACTACTGTA
This sequence comes from Lampris incognitus, assembly GCF_029633865.1. Taxonomy (NCBI): domain Eukaryota; kingdom Metazoa; phylum Chordata; class Actinopteri; order Lampriformes; family Lampridae; genus Lampris; species Lampris incognitus. The sequence goes on along the minus strand of NC_079213.1, from coordinate 47,133,900 downwards.
CACACTCCTAGAGATAAGACATTTCCCATTCTGACCACTACTGTACACACTCCTAGAGTTAAGACATTTCTCATTCTGACCACTGCTGTACATACGCCTAGAAATAAGAAATTTCCCATTCTGAAAACTACTGTACACACTCCTAGAGATAAGACATTCCCATCCTGAACACTACTGTACACACTCCTAGATATAAGACATTTCCCATTCTGAACCCTACTGTACACACTCCTAGAGATAAGACATTTCCCATTCTTAACACTACTGTACAAACTCCTAGAGATAAGACATTTCCCATTCTGACCACTACTGTACACACTCATGGAGATAAGACGTTTCCCATTCTGACCACTACTGTACACGCTCCTAGAGATAAGAAGTTTATCATTCTGACCAATGCTGTACACACTCATGGAGATAACAAATTTCCCATTCTGACCACTACTGCACATACTGCTAGAGATAGGACATTTCCCATTCTGACCACTACTGCACATACTGCTAGAGATAGGACATTTCCCATTCTGACCACTACGGCATATACTCCTAGAGATAAGACATTTCCCATTCTGACCACGATTGTACACACTCCTAGAGATAAGACATTTCCCATTCTTAACACTACTGTACAAACTCCTAGAGATAAGACATTTCCCATTCTACCCACTACTGTACACACTCCTAGAAATAGGCATTTCCCATTCTGACCACTACTGTACACGCTGCTAGAGATAAGACATTTCCCATTCTGACCACTACTGTACACACTCCTAAAGATAAGACATTTCCCATTCTGACCACTACAGTACATACTCTTAGAGATAAGACATTCTCATTCTGAACATTACTGTACACACTCCTAGAGATAAGACATTTCCCATTCTGACCACTACTGTACACACTCCTAGAGTTAAGACATTTCTCATTCTGATCAGTAATGTACAAAGTCATGGAGATAAGACATTTCTCATTTTGACCACTACTGTACACACTCATGGAGATAAGACATTTCTCATTCTGAGTACTACTGTACACACTCATGGAGATAAGACATTTCTCATTCTGACCACTTGTGTACACACTCCTAGAGATAAAACATTTCCCATTCTGACCCCTACTGTACACACTCCTAGAAATAAGACATTTCCTATTCTTAACACTACTGTACATACTCCTAGAGATAAGACATTTCCCATTCTGACCACTACTGTACACACTCATGGAGATAAGACATTTCCCATTCTGACCACTACTGTACACACTCATGGAGATAAGACATTTCCCATCTTGACCACTACTGTACACACTCCTAGAGATAAGACATGTCCCATCATGACCACTAATGTACACACTCCTTGAGATAAGACATTTCCCATTCTGACCACGATTGTACATACTCCTAGAGATAAGACATTCTCATTCTGAACACTACTGTACACACTCATGGAGATAACAAATTTCCCATTCTGACCACTACTGTAAACACTCCTAGAGAAAAGAAGTTTATCATTCTGACCACTGCTGTACACAATCATTGAGATAGGTCATTTCCCATTCTGACCACTACGGCATATACTCCTAGAGATAAGACATTTCCCATTCTGACCACTACTGTACACACTCATGGAGATAAGACATTTCCATCTTGACCACTACTGTACACACTCCTAGGGATAAGACATGTTCCATCATGACCACTAATGTACACACTCCTAGAGATAAGACATTCTCATTCTGAACACTATTGTACACACTCATGGAGATAACAAATTTCCCATTCTGACCACTACTGCACATACTCCTAGAGATAAGACATTCTCAGTCTGAACACTACTGTACACACTCCTAGAGATAAGACATTTCCCATTCTTAAAACTACTGTACATACTCCTAGAGATAAGACATTTCCCATTCTGACCACTACTGTACACACTCATGGAGATAAGACATTTCCCATTCTGACCACTACTGTACACACTCATGGAGATAAGACATTTCCCATCTTGACCACTACTGTACACACTGCTAGAGATAAGACATTTCCCATTCTGATCAGTAATGTACACACTCATGGAGATAAGACATTTCTCATTCTAAATACTACTGTACACACTTATGGAGATAAGACATTTCTCATTCTGACCACTACTGTACACACTCCTAGAGATAAAACATTCTGATTCTGAACACTACTGTACACACTCCTAGAGATAAGACATTTCCCACTCTGACCACTACTGTACACACTCCTAGAGATAAAACATTCTGATTCTGAACACTACTGTACACACTCCTAGAGATAAGACATTTCCCATTCTGACCACTACTGTACACACTCCTAGAGTTAAGACATTTCCCATTCTGACCACTACTGCACATACTGCTAGAGATAGGACATTTCCCATTCTGACCACTACGGCATATACTCCTAGAGATAAGACATTTCCCATTCTGACCACGATTGTACATACTCTTAGAGATAAGACATTTCCCATTCTACCCACTACTGTACACACTCCTAGAAATAAGACATTTCCCATTCTTAACACTACTGTACATACTCCTAGAGATAAGACATTTCCCATTCTGACCACTACTGTACACACTCATGGAGATAAGACATTTCCCATTCTGACCACTACTGCACATACTCCTAGAGATAAGACATTCTCAGTCTGAACACTACTGTACACACTCCTAGAGATAAGACATTTCCCATTCTGACCACTACTGTACACACTCCTAGAGTTAAGACATTTCTCATTCTGACCACTGCTGTACATACGCCTAGAAATAAGAAATTTCCCATTCTGAAAACTACTGTACACACTCCTAGAGATAAGACATTCCCATCCTGAACACTACTGTACACACTCCTAGATATAAGACTTTTCCCATTCTGAACCCTACTGTACACACTCCTAGAGATAAGACATTTCCCATTCTTAACACTACTGTACAAACTCCTAGAGATAAGTCATTTCCCATTCTGACCAATACTGTACACACTCATGGAGATAAGACGTTTCCCATTCTGACCACTATTGTACACACTCCTAGAAATAAGACATTTCCCATTCTGACCACTACTGTACACGCTGCTAGAGATAAGACATTTCCCATTCTGACCACTACTGCACATACTGCTAGAGATAGGACATTTCCCATTCTGACCACTACTGCACATACTGCTAGAGATAGGACATTTCCCATTCTGACCACTACGGCATATACTCCTAGAGATAAGACATTTCCCATTCTGACCACTACTGTACACACTCATGGAGATAAGACATTTTGCATTCTGACCACTACTGTACACACTCCTAGAGATAAGACATGTCCCATTCTGACCACGATTGTACACACTCCTAGAGATAAGACATTTCCCATTCTGACCAGGATTGTACATACTCCTAGAGATAAGACATTTCCCATTCTGACCACTACTGTACACACTCCTAGAAAGAAGACATTTCCCATTCTAACCACTACTGTACACGCTGCTAGAGATAAGACATTTCCCATTCTGACCACTACTGTACACACTCCTAGAGATAAGATATTTCCCATTATGACCACTACAGTACATACTCTTAGGGTTAAGACATTCTCATTCTGAACACTACTGTACACACTCCTAGAGATAAGACATTTCCCATTCTGACCACTACTGTACACACTCCTAGAGTTAAGACATTTCTCATTCTGACCACCGCTGTACATACGCCTAGAAATAAGTTATTTCCCATTATGACCCCTACTGTACACACTCCTAGAGATAAGACATTTCCCATTCTTAACACTACTGTACACACTCCTAGAGGTAAGACATTTTCCATTCTGACCACTACTGTACACACTCCTAGAGATAAGAAGTTTATCATTCTGACCACTGCTTTACACACTCATGGAGATAACAAATTTCCCATTCTGACCACTATTGCACATACTGCTAGAGATAGGACATTTCCCATTCTGACCACTACTGCACATACTGCTAGAGATAGGACATTTCCCATTCTGACCACTACGGCATATACTCCTAGAGATAAGACATTTCCCATTCTGACCACTACTGTACACAGTCCTAGAGATAAGACATTTCCCATTCTGACCATTACAGTACATACTCCTAGAAATAAGACATTTCCCATTCTAACCACTTCTGTACACGCTGCTAGAGATAAGACATTTCCCATTCTGACCACTACTGTACACACTCCTAGAGATAAGACATTTCCCATTCTGACCACTACTGTACACACTCCTAGAAATAAGACATTTCCCATTCTGACCACTACTGTACACGCTGCTAGAGATAAGACATTTCCCATTCTGACCATTACTGTACACACTCATAGATATAAGACATTTCCCATTCTGACCATTACAGTACATACTCCTAGAGATAAGATATTCTCATGCTGAACACTACTGTACACACTCGTAGAGATAAGACATTTCCCATTCTGACCACTACTGTACACACTCCTAGAGTTAACACATTTCTCATTCTGACCACTGCTGTATATACGCCTAGAAATAAGACATTTCCCATTCTGAACACTACTGTACACACTGCTAGAGATAAGACATTTCCCATTCTGATCAGTAATGTACACACTCATGGAGATAAGACATTTCTCATTCTAAATACTACTGTACACACTTATGGAGATAAGACATTTCTCATTCTGACCACTACTGTACACACTCCTAGAGATAAAACATTCTGATTCTGAACACTACTGTACAGACTCATGGAGATAACAAATTTCCCATTCTGACCACTACTGCACATACTCCTAGAGATAAGACATTCTCATTCTGAACACTACTGTACACACTCCTAGAGATAAGACATTTCCCATTCTGACCACTACTGTACACACTCCTAGAGTTGAGACATTTCTCATTCTGACCACTGCTGTACATACGCCTAGAAATAAGAAATTTCCCATTCTGAAAACTACTGTACACACTCCTAGAGATAAGACATTCCCATCCTGAACACTACTGTACACACTCCTAGAGATAAGACATTTCCCATTCTGACCACTACTGTACACACTCCTAGAGTTAAGACATTTCTCATTCTGACCACTGCTGTACATACGGCTAGAAATAAGAAATTTCCCATTCTGAAAACTACTGTACACACTCCTAGAGATAAGACATTCCCATCCTGAACACTACTGTACACACTCCTAGATATAAGACATTTCCCATTCTGAACCCTACTGTACACACTCCTAGAGATAAGACATTTCCCATTCTTAACACTACTGTACAAACTCCTAGAGATAAGACATTTCCCATTCTGACCACTACTGTACACACTCATGGAGATAAGACGTTTCCCATTCTGACCACTACTGTACACGCTCCTAGAGATAAGAAGTTTATCATTCTGACCAATGCTGTACACACTCATGGAGATAACAAATTTCCCATTCTGACCACTACTGCACATACTGCTAGAGATAGGACATTTCCCATTCTGACCACTACTGCACATACTGCTAGAGATAGGACATTTCCCATTCTGACCACTACGGCATATACTCCTAGAGATAAGACATTTCCCATTCTGACCACGATTGTACATACTCTTAGAGATAAGACATTTCCCATTCTACCCACTACTGTACACACTCCTAGAAATAGGCATTTCCCATTCTGACCACTACTGTACACGCTGCTAGAGATAAGACATTTCCCATTCTGACCACTACTGTACACACTCCTAAAGATAAGACATTTCCCATTCTGACCACTACAGTACATACTCTTAGAGATAAGACATTCTCATTCTGAACACTACTGTACACACTCCTAGAGATAAGACATTTCCCATTCTGACCACTACTGTACACACTCCTAGAGTTAAGACATTTCTCATTCTGATCAGTAATGTACAAAGTCATGGAGATAAGACATTTCTCATTTTGACCACTACTGTACACACTCATGGAGATAAGACATTTCTCATTCTGAGTACTACTGTACACACTCATGGAGATAAGACATTTCTCATTCTGACCACTTGTGTACACACTCCTAGAGATAAAACATTTCCCATTCTGACCCCTACTGTACACACTCCTAGAAATAAGACATTTCCTATTCTTAACACTACTGTACATACTCCTAGAGATAAGACATTTCCCATTCTGACCACTACTGTACACACTCATGGAGATAAGACATTTCCCATTCTGACCACTACTGTACACACTCATGGAGATAAGACATTTCCCATCTTGACCACTACTGTACACACTCCTAGAGATAAGACATGTCCCATCATGACCACTAATGTACACACTCCTTGAGATAAGACATTTCCCATTCTGACCACGATTGTACATACTCCTAGAGATAAGACATTCTCATTCTGAACACTACTGTACACACTCATGGAGATAACAAATTTCCCATTCTGACCACTACTGTAAACACTCCTAGAGAAAAGAAGTTTATCATTCTGACCACTGCTGTACACAATCATTGAGATAGGTCATTTCCCATTCTGACCACTACGGCATATACTCCTAGAGATAAGACATTTCCCATTCTGACCACTACTGTACACACTCATGGAGATAAGACATTTCCATCTTGACCACTACTGTACACACTCCTAGGGATAAGACATGTTCCATCATGACCACTAATGTACACACTCCTAGAGATAAGACATTCTCATTCTGAACACTATTGTACACACTCATGGAGATAACAAATTTCCCATTCTGACCACTACTGCACATACTCCTAGAGATAAGACATTCTCAGTCTGAACACTACTGTACACACTCCTAGAGTTAAGACATTTCCCATTCTGACCACTACTGTACACACTCCTAGAGTTAAGACATTTCTCATTCTGACCACCGCTGTACATACGCCTAGAAATAAGTTATTTCCCATTATGACCCCTACTGTACACACTCCTAGAGATAAGACATTTCCCATTCTTAACACTACTGTACACACTCCTAGAGGTAAGACATTTTCCATTCTGACCACTACTGTACACACTCCTAGAGATAAGAAGTTTATCATTCTGACCACTGCTTTACACACTCATGGAGATAACAAATTTCCCATTCTGACCACTATTGCACATACTGCTAGAGATAGGACATTTCCCATTCTGACCACTACTGCACATACTGCTAGAGATAGGACATTTCCCATTCTGACCACTACGGCATATACTCCTAGAGATAAGACATTTCCCATTCTGACCACTACTGTACACAGTCCTAGAGATAAGACATTTCCCATTCTGACCATTACAGTACATACTCCTAGAAATAAGACATTTCCCATTCTAACCACTTCTGTACACGCTGCTAGAGATAAGACATTTCCCATTCTGACCACTACTGTACACAGTCCTAGAGATAAGACATTTCCCATTCTGACCATTACAGTACATACTCCTAGATATAAGACATTTCCCATTCTGACCATTACAGTACATACTCCTAGAGATAAGATATTCTCATGCTGAACACTACTGTACACACTCGTAGAGATAAGACATTTCCCATTCTGACCACTACTGTACACACTCCTAGAGTTAACACATTTCTCATTCTGACCACTGCTGTATATACGCCTAGAAATAAGACATTTCCCATTCTGAACACTACTGTACACACTGCTAGAGATAAGACATTTCCCATTCTGATCAGTAATGTACACACTCATGGAGATAAGACATTTCTCATTCTAAATACTACTGTACACACTTATGGAGATAAGACATTTCTCATTCTGACCACTACTGTACACACTCCTAGAGATAAAACATTCTGATTCTGAACACTACTGTACAGACTCATGGAGATAACAAATTTCCCATTCTGACCACTACTGCACATACTCCTAGAGATAAGACATTCTCATTCTGAACACTACTGTACACACTCCTAGAGATAAGACATTTCCCATTCTGACCACTACTGTACACACTCCTAGAGTTGAGACATTTCTCATTCTGACCACTGCTGTACATACGCCTAGAAATAAGAAATTTCCCATTCTGAAAACTACTGTACACACTCCTAGAGATAAGACATTCCCATCCTGAACACTACTGTACACACTCCTAGAGATAAGACATTTCCCATTCTGACCACTACTGTACACACTCCTAGAGTTAAGACATTTCTCATTCTGACCACTGCTGTACATACGGCTAGAAATAAGAAATTTCCCATTCTGAAAACTACTGTACACACTCCTAGAGATAAGACATTCCCATCCTGAACACTACTGTACACACTCCTAGATATAAGACATTTCCCATTCTGAACCCTACTGTACACACTCCTAGAGATAAGACATTTCCCATTCTTAACACTACTGTACAAACTCCTAGAGATAAGACATTTCCCATTCTGACCACTACTGTACACACTCATGGAGATAAGACGTTTCCCATTCTGACCACTACTGTACACGCTCCTAGAGATAAGAAGTTTATCATTCTGACCAATGCTGTACACACTCATGGAGATAACAAATTTCCCATTCTGACCACTACTGCACATACTGCTAGAGATAGGACATTTCCCATTCTGACCACTACTGCACATACTGCTAGAGATAGGACATTTCCCATTCTGACCACTACGGCATATACTCCTAGAGATAAGACATTTCCCATTCTGACCACGATTGTACATACTCTTAGAGATAAGACATTTCCCATTCTACCCACTACTGTACACACTCCTAGAAATAGGCATTTCCCATTCTGACCACTACTGTACACGCTGCTAGAGATAAGACATTTCCCATTCTGACCACTACTGTACACACTCCTAAAGATAAGACATTTCCCATTCTGACCACTACAGTACATACTCTTAGAGATAAGACATTCTCATTCTGAACACTACTGTACACACTCCTAGAGATAAGACATTTCCCATTCTGACCACTACTGTACACACTCCTAGAGTTAAGACATTTCTCATTCTGATCAGTAATGTACAAAGTCATGGAGATAAGACATTTCTCATTTTGACCACTACTGTACACACTCATGGAGATAAGACATTTCTCATTCTGAGTACTACTGTACACACTCATGGAGATAAGACATTTCTCATTCTGACCACTTGTGTACACACTCCTAGAGATAAAACATTTCCCATTCTGACCCCTACTGTACACACTCCTAGAAATAAGACATTTCCTATTCTTAACACTACTGTACATACTCCTAGAGATAAGACATTTCCCATTCTGACCACTACTGTACACACTCATGGAGATAAGACATTTCCCATTCTGACCACTACTGTACACACTCATGGAGATAAGACATTTCCCATCTTGACCACTACTGTACACACTCCTAGAGATAAGACATGTCCCATCATGACCACTAATGTACACACTCCTTGAGATAAGACATTTCCCATTCTGACCACGATTGTACATACTCCTAGAGATAAGACATTCTCATTCTGAACACTACTGTACACACTCATGGAGATAACAAATTTCCCATTCTGACCACTACTGTAAACACTCCTAGAGAAAAGAAGTTTATCATTCTGACCACTGCTGTACACAATCATTGAGATAGGTCATTTCCCATTCTGACCACTACGGCATATACTCCTAGAGATAAGACATTTCCCATTCTGACCACTACTGTACACACTCATGGAGATAAGACATTTCCATCTTGACCACTACTGTACACACTCCTAGGGATAAGACATGTTCCATCATGACCACTAATGTACACACTCCTAGAGATAAGACATTCTCATTCTGAACACTATTGTACACACTCATGGAGATAACAAATTTCCCATTCTGACCACTACTGCACATACTCCTAGAGATAAGACATTCTCAGTCTGAACACTACTGTACACACTCCTAGAGATAAGACATTTCCCATTCTGACCACTACTGTACACACTCCTAGAGTTAAGACATTTCTCATTCTGACCACTGCTGTACATACGCCTAGAAATAAGAAATTTCCCATTCCGAAAACTACTGTACACACTCCTAGAGATAAGACATTCCCATCCTGAACACTACTGTACACACTCCTAGATATAAGACTTTTCCCATTCTGAACCCTACTGTACACACTCCTAGAGATAAGACATTTCCCATTCTTAACACTACTGTACAAACTCCTAGAGATAAGTCATTTCCCATTCTGACCACTACGGCATATACTCCTAGAGATAAGACATTTCCCATTCTGACCACGATTGTACATATTCTTAGAGATAAGACATTTCCCATTCTACCCACTACTGTACACACTCCTAGAAATAAGACATTTCCCATTCTGACCACTACTGTACACGCTGCTAGAAATAAGACATTTCCCATTCTGACCACTACTGTACACACTCCTAAAGATAAGACATTTCCCATTCTGACCACTACAGTACATACTCTTAGAGATAAGACATTCTCATTCTGAACACTACTGTACACACTCATGGAGATAACAAATTTCCCATTCTGACCACTACTGCACATACTGCTAGAGATAGGACATTTCCCATTCTGACCACTACTGCACATACTGCTAGAGATAGGACATTTCCCATTCTGACCACTACGGCATATACTCCTAGAGATAAGAAATTTCCCATTCTGACCACGATTGTACATACTCTTAGAGATAAGACATTTCCCATTCTACCCACTACTGTACACACTCCTAGAAATAAGACATTTCCCATTCTGACCACTACTGTACACGCTGCTAGAGATAAGACATTTCCCATTCTGACCACTACTGTACACACTCCTAGAGATAAGACATTTCCCATTCTGACCACTAATGTACACACTCCTAGAAATAAGACATTTCCCATTCTGACCACTACTGTACACGCTGCTAGAGATAAGACATTTCCCATTCTGACCATTACTGTACACACTCCTAGAGATAAGACATTTCCCATTCTGACCATTACAGTACATACTCCTAGAGATAAGATATTCTCATGCTGAACACTACTGTACACACTCGTAGAGATAAGACATTTCCCATTCTGACCACTACTGTACACACTCCTAGAGTTAAGACATTTCTCATTCTGACCACTGCTGTATATACGCCTAGAAATAAGACATTTCCCATTCTGAACACTACTGTACACACTGCTAGAGATAAGACATTTCCCATTCTGATCAGTAATGTACACACTCATGGAGATAAGACATTTCTCATTCTAAATACTACTGTACACACTTATGGAGATAAGACATTTCTCATTCTGACCACTACTGTACACACTCCTAGAGATAAAACATTCTGATTCTGAACACTACTGTACACACTCATGGAGATAACAAATTTCCCATTCTGACCACTACTGCACATACTCCTAGACATAAGACATTCTCATTCTGAACACTACTGTACACACTCCTAGAGATAAGACATTTCCCATTCTGACCACTACTGTACACACTCCTAGAGTTGAGACATTTCTCATTCTGACCACTGCTGTACATACGCCTAGAAATAAGAAATTTCCCATTCTGAAAACTACTGTACACACTCCTAGAGATAAGACATTCCCATCCTGAACACTACTGTACACACTCCTAGATATAAGACATTTCCCATTCTGAACCCTACTGTACACACTCCTAGAGATAAGACACTTCCCATTCTTAACACTACTGTACAAACTCCTAGAGATAAGACATTTCCCATTCTGACCACTACTGTACACACTCATGGAGATAAGACGTTTCCCATTCTGACCACTACTGTACACACTCCTAGAGATAAGAAGTTTATCATTCTGACCACTGCTGTACACACTCATGGAGATAACAAATTTCCCATTCTGACCACTACTGTAAACACTCCTAGAGAAAAGAAGTTTATCATTCTGACCACTGCTGTACACAATCATTGAGATAGGTCATTTCCCATTCTGACCACTACGGCATATACTCCTAGAGATAAGACATTTCCCATTCTGACCACTACTGTACACACTCATGGAGATAAGACATTTCCATCTTGACCACTACTGTACACACTCCTAGGGATAAGACATGTTCCATCATGACCACTAATGTACACACTCCTAGAGATAAGACATTCTCATTCTGAACACTATTGTACACACTCATGGAGATAACAAATTTCCCATTCTGACCACTACTGCACATACGCCTAGAGATAAGACATTCTCAGTCTGAACACTACTGTACACACTCCTAGAGATAAGACATTTCCCATTCTGACCACTACTGTACACACTCCTAGAGTTAAGACATTTCTCATTCTGACCACTGCTGTACATACGCCTAGAAATAAGAAATTTCCCATTCCGAAAACTACTGTACACACTCCTAGAGATAAGACATTCCCATCCTGAACACTACTGTACACACTCCTAGATATAAGACTTTTCCCATTCTGAACCCTACTGTACACACTCCTAGAGATAAGACATTTCCCATTCTTAACACTACTGTACAAACTCCTAGAGATAAGTCATTTCCCATTCTGACCACTACGGCATATACTCCTAGAGATAAGACATTTCCCATTCTGACCACGATTGTACATATTCTTAGAGATAAGACATTTCCCATTCTACCCACTACTGTACACACTCCTAGAAATAAGACATTTCCCATTCTGACCACTACTGTACACGCTGCTAGAAATAAGACATTTCCCATTCTGACCACTACTGTACACACTCCTAAAGATAAGACATTTCCCATTCTGACCACTACAGTACATACTCTTAGAGATAAGACATTCTCATTCTGAACACTACTGTACACACTCCTAGAGATAAGACATTTCCCATTCTGACCACTACTGTACACACTCCTAGAGTTAAGACATTTCTCATTCTGATCAGTAATGTACAAAGTCATGGAGATAAGACATTTCTCATTTTGACCACTACTGTACACACTCATGGAGATAAGACATTTCTCATTCTGAGTACTACTGTACACACTCATGGAGATAAGACATTTCTAATTCTGACCACTTGTGTACACACTCCTAGAGATAAAACATTTCCCATTCTGACCCCTACTGTACACACTCCTAGAAATAAGACATTTCCCATTCTTAACACTACTGTACATACTCCTAGAGATAAGACATTTCCCATTCTGACCACTACTGTACACACTCATGGAGATAAGACATTTCCCATTCTGACCACTACTGTACACACTCATGGAGATAAGACATTTCCCATCTTGACCACTACTGTACACACTGCTAGAGATAAGACATTTCCCATTCTGATCAGTAATGTACACACTGCTAGAGATAAGACATTTCCCATTCTGATCAGTAATGTACACACTCATGGAGATAAGACATTTCTCATTCTGACCACTACTGTACACACTCCTAGAGATAAAACATTCTGATTCTGAACACTACTGTACACACTCCTAGAGATAAGACATTTCCCACTCTGACCACTACTGTACACACTCCTAGAGATAAAACATTCTGATTCTGAACACTACTGTACACACTCCTAGAGATAAGACATTTCCCATTCTGACCACTACTGTACACACTCCTAGAGTTAAGACATTTCCCATTCTGACCACTACTGCACATACTGCTAGAGATAGGACATTTCCCATTCTGACCACTACGGCATATACTCCTAGAGATAAGACATTTCCCATTCTGACCACGATTGTACATACTCTTAGAGATAAGACATTTCCCATTCTACCCACTACTGTACACACTCCTAGAAATAAGACATTTCCCATTCTTAACACTACTGTACATACTCCTAGAGATAAGACATTTCCCATTCTGACCACTACTGTACACACTCATGGAGATAAGACATTTCCCATTCTGACCACTACTGCACATACTCCTAGAGATAAGACATTCTCAGTCTGAACACTACTGTACACACTCCTAGAGATAAGACATTTCCCATTCTGACCACTACTGTACACACTCCTAGAGTTAAGACATTTCTCATTCTGACCACTGCTGTACATACGCCTAGAAATAAGAAATTTCCCATTCTGAAAACTACTGTACACACTCCTAGAGATAAGACATTCCCATCCTGAACACTACTGTACACACTCCTAGATATAAGACTTTTCCCATTCTGAACCCTACTGTACACACTCCTAGAGATAAGACATTTCCCATTCTTAACACTACTGTACAAACTCCTAGAGATAAGTCATTTCCCATTCTGACCAATACTGTACACACTCATGGAGATAAGACGTTTCCCATTCTGACCACTACTGTACACACTCCTAGAAATAAGACATTTCCCATTCTGACCACTACTGTACACGCTGCTAGAGATAAGACATTTCCCATTCTGACCACTACTGCACATACTGCTAGAGATAGGACATTTCCCATTCTGACCACTACTGCACATACTGCTAGAGATAGGACATTTCCCATTCTGACCACTACGGCATATACTCCTAGAGATAAGACATTTCCCATTCTGACCACTACTGTACACACTCATGGAGATAAGACATTTTGCATTCTGACCACTACTGTACACACTCCTAGAGATAAGACATGTCCCATTCTGACCACGATTGTACACACTCCTAGAGATAAGACATTTCCCATTCTGACCAGGATTGTACATACTCCTAGAGATAAGACATTTCCCATTCTGACCACTACTGTACACACTCCTAGAAAGAAGACATTTCCCATTCTAACCACTACTGTACACGCTGCTAGAGATAAGACATTTCCCATTCTGACCACTACTGTACACACTCCTAGAGATAAGATATTTCCCATTATGACCACTACAGTACATACTCTTAGGGTTAAGACATTCTCATTCTGAACACTACTGTACACACTCCTAGAGATAAGACATTTCCCATTCTGACCACTACTGTACACACTCCTAGAGTTAAGACATTTCTCATTCTGACCACCGCTGTACATACGCCTAGAAATAAGTTATTTCCCATTATGACCCCTACTGTACACACTCCTAGAGATAAGACATTTCCCATTCTTAACACTACTGTACACACTCCTAGAGGTAAGACATTTTCCATTCTGACCACTACTGTACACACTCCTAGAGATAAGAAGTTTATCATTCTGACCACTGCTTTACACACTCATGGAGATAACAAATTTCCCATTCTGACCACTATTGCACATACTGCTAGAGATAGGACATTTCCCATTCTGACCACTACTGCACATACTGCTAGAGATAGGACATTTCCCATTCTGACCACTACGGCATATACTCCTAGAGATAAGACATTTCCCATTCTGACCACTACTGTACACAGTCCTAGAGATAAGACATTTCCCATTCTGACCAATACTGTACACACTCCTAGAAATAAGACATTTCCCATTCTAACCACTTCTGTACACGCTGCTAGAGATAAGACATTTCCCATTCTGACCACTACTGTACACACTCCTAGAGATAAGACATTTCTCATTCTGACCACTACTGTACACACTCCTAGAGATAAAACATTCTGATTCTGAACACTACTGTACAGACTCATGGAGATAACAAATTTCCCATTCTGACCACTACTGCACATACTCCTAGAGATAAGACATTCTCATTCTGAACACTACTGTACACACTCCTAGAGATAAGACATTTCCCATTCTGACCACTACTGTACACACTCCTAGAGTTGAGACATTTCTCATTCTGACCACTGCTGTACATACGCCTAGAAATAAGAAATTTCCCATTCTGAAAACTACTGTACACACTCCTAGAGATAAGACATTCCCATCCTGAACACTACTGTACACACTCCTAGATATAAGACATTTCCCATTCTGACCACTACTGTACACACTCATGGAGATAAGACGTTTCCCATTCTGACCACTACTGTACACACTCCTAGAGATAAGAAGTTTATCATTCTGACCACTGCTGTACACACTCATGGAGATAACAAATTTCCCATTCTGACCACTACTGCACATACTGCTAGAGATAGGACATTTCCCATTCTGACCACTACTGCACATACTGCTAGAGATAGGACATTTCCCATTCTGACCACTACGGCATATACTCCTAGAGATAAGAAATTTCCCATTCTGACCACGATTGTACATACTCTTAGAGATAAGACATTTCCCATTCTACCCACTACTGTACACACTCCTAGAAATAAGACATTTCCCATTCTGACCACTACTGTACACGCTGCTAGAGATAAGACATTTCCCATTCTGACCACTACTGTACACACTCCTAGAAATAAGACATTTCCCATTCTGACCACTACTGTACACGCTGCTAGAGATAAGACATTTCCCATTCTGACCATTACTGTACACACTCCTAGAGATAAGACATTTCCCATGCTGACCATTACAGTACATACTCCTAGAGATAAGATATTCTCATGCTGAACACTACTGTACACACTCGTAGAGATAAGACATTTCCCATTCTGACCACTACTGTACACACTCCTAGAGTTAAGACATTTCTCATTCTGACCACTGCTGTATATACGCCTAGAAATAAGACATTTCCCATTCTGAACACTACTGTACACACTGCTAGAGATAAGACATTTCCCATTCTGATCAGTAATGTACACACTCATGGAGATAAGACATTTCTCATTCTAAATACTACTGTACACACTTATGGAGATAAGACATTTCTCATTCTGACCACTACTGTACACATTCCTAGAGATAAAACATTCTGATTCTGAACACTACTGTACACACTCATGGAGATAACAAATTTCCCATTCTGACCACTACTGCACATACTCCTAGACATAAGACATTCTCATTCTGAACACTACTGTACACACTCCTAGAGATAAGACATTTCCCATTCTGACCACTACTGTACACACTCCTAGAGTTGAGACATTTCTCATTCTGACCACTGCTGTACATACGCCTAGAAATAAGAAATTTCCCATTCTGAAAACTACTGTACACACTCCTAGAGATAAGACATTCCCATCCTGAACACTACTGTACACACTCCTAGATATAAGACATTTCCCATTCTGAACCCTACTGTACACACTCCTAGAGATAAGACATTTCCCATTCTTAACACTACTGTACAAACTCCTAGAGATAAGACATTTCCCATTCTGACCACTACTGTACACACTCATGGAGATAAGACGTTTCCCATTCTGACCACTACTGTACACACTCCTAGAGATAAGAAGTTTATCATTCTGACCACTGCTGTACACACTCATGGAGATAACAAATTTCCCATTCTGACCACTACTGCACATACTGCTAGAGATAGGACATTTCCCATTCTGACCACTACTGCACATACTGCTAGAGATAGGACATTTCCCATTCTGACCACTACGGCATATACTCCTAGAGATAAGACATTTCCCATTCTGACCACGATTGTACATACTCTTAGAGATAAGACATTTCCCATTCTACCCACTACTGTACACACTCCTAGAAATAAGACATTTCCCATTCTGACCACTACTGTACACGCTGCTAGAGATAAGACATTTCCCATTCTGACCACTACTGTACACACTCCTAAAGATAAGACATTTCCCATTCTGACCACTACAGTACATACTCTTAGAGATAAGACATTCTCATTCTGAACACTACTGTACACACTCCTAGAGATAAGACATTTCCCATTCTGACCACTACTGTACACACTCCTAGAGTTAAGACATTTCTCATTCTGATCAGTAATGTACAAAGTCATGGAGATAAGACATTTCTCATTTTGACCACTACTGTACACACTCATGGAGATAAGACATTTCTCATTCTGAGTACTACTGTACACACTCATGGAGATAAGACATTTCTCATTCTGACCACTTGTGTACACACTCCTAGAGATAAAACATTTCCCATTCTGACCCCTACTGTACACACTCCTAGAAATAAGACATTTCCCATTCTTAACACTACTGTACATACTCCTAGAGATAAGACATTTCCCATTCTGACCACTACTGTACACACTCATGGAGATAAGACATTTCCCATTCTGACCACTACTGTACACACTCATGGAGATAAGACATTTCCCATCTTGACCACTACTGTACACACTCCTAGAGATAAGACATGTCCCATCATGACCACTAATGTACACACTCCTAGAGATAAGACATTTCCCATTCTGACCACGATTGTACATACTCCTAGAGATAAGACATTCTCATTCTGAACACTACTGTACACACTCATGGAGATAACAAATTTCCCATCTTGACCACTACTGTACACACTCCTAGAGATAAGACATGTCCCATCATGACCACTAAGGTACACACTCCTAGAGATAAGACATTCTCATTCTGAACACTATTGTACACACTCATGGAGATAACAAATTTCCCATTCTGACCACTACTGCACATACTCCTAGAGATAAGACATTCTCAGTCTGAACACTACTGTACACACTCCTAGAGATAAGACATTTCCCATTCTGACCACTACTGTACACACTCCTAGAGTTAAGACATTTCTCATTCTGACCACTGCTGTACATACGCCTAGAAATAAGAAATTTCCCATTCTGAAAACTACTGTACACACTCCTAGAGATAATACATTCCCATCCTGAACACTACTGTACCCACTCCTAGATATAAGACTTTTCCCATTCTGAACCCTACTGTACACACTCCTAGAGATAAGACATTTCCCATTCTTAACACTACTGTACAAACTCCTAGAGATAAGTCATTTCCCATTCTGACCACTACGGCATATACTCCTAGAGATAAGACATTTCCCATTCTGACCACGATTGTACATACTCTTAGAGATAAGACATTTCCCATTCTACCCACTACTGTACACACTCCTAGAAATAAGACATTTCCCATTCTGACCACTACTGTACACGCTGCTAGAGATAAGACATTTCCCATTCTGACCACTACTGTACACACTCCTAAAGATAAGACATTTCCCATTCTGACCACTACAGTACATACTCTTAGAGATAAGACATTCTCATTCTGAACACTACTGTACACACTCCTAGAGATAAGACATTTCCCATTCTGACCACTACTGTACACACTCCTAGAGTTAAGACATTTCTTATTCTGATCAGTAATGTACAAAGTCATGGAGATAAGACATTTCTCATTTTGACCACTACTGTACACACTCATGGAGATAAGACATTTCTCATTCTGAGTACTACTGTACACACTCATGGAGATAAGACATTTCTCATTCTGACCACTTGTGTACACACTCCTAGAGATAAAACATTTCCCATTCTGACCCCTACTGTACACACTCCTAGAAATAAGACATTTCCCATTCTTAACACTACTGTACATACTCCTAGAGATAAGACATTTCCCATTCTGACCACGATTGTACATACTCATGGAGATAACAAATTTCCCATTCTGACCACTACTGTAAACACTCCTAGAGAAAAGAAGTTTATCATTCTGACCACTGCTGTACACAATCATTGAGATAGGTCATTTCCCATTCTGACCACTACGGCATATACTCCTAGAGATAAGACATTTCCCATTCTGACCACTACTGTGCACACTCATGGAGATAAGACATTTCCCATTCTGACCACTACTGTACACACTCCTAGAGTTGAGACATTTCTCATTCTGACCACTGCTGTACATACGCCTAGAAATAAGAAATTTCCCATTCTGAAAACTACTGTACACACTCCTAGAGATAAGACATTCCCATCCTGAACACTACTGTACACACTCCTAGATATAAGACATTTCCCATTCTGAACCCTACTGTACACACTCCTAGAGATAAGACATTTCCCATTCTTAACACTACTGTACAAACTCCTAGAGATAAGACATTTCCCATTCTGACCACTACTGTACACACTCATGGAGATAAGACGTTTCCCATTCTGACCACTACTGTACACACTCCTAGAGATAAGAAGTTTATCATTCTGACCACTGCTGTACACACTCATGGAGATAACAAATTTCCCATTCTGACCACTACTGCACATACTGCTAGAGATAGGACATTTCCCATTCTGACCACTACTGCACATACTGCTAGAGATAGGACATTTCCCATTCTGACCACTACGGCATATACTCCTAGAGATAAGAAATTTCCCATTCTGACCACGATTGTACATACTCTTAGAGATAAGACATTTCCCATTCTACCCACTACTGTACACACTCCTAGAAATAAGACATTTCCCATTCTGACCACTACTGTACACGCTGCTAGAGATAAGACATTTCCCATTCTGACCACTACTGTACACACTCCTAGAGATAAGACATTTCCCATTCTGACCACTACTGTACACACTCCTAGAAATAAGACATTTCCCATTCTGACCACTACTGTACACGCTGCTAGAGATAAGACATTTCCCATTCTGACCATTACTGTACACACTCCTAGAGATAAGACATTTCCCATTCTGACCATTACAGTACATACTCCTAGAGATAAGATATTTCCCATTATGACCACTACAGTACATACTCTTAGGGTTAAGACATTCTCATTCTGAACACTACTGTACACACTCCTAGAGATAAGACATTTCCCATTCTGACCACTACTGTACACACTCCTAGAGTTAAGACATTTCTCATTCTGACCACCGCTGTACATACGCCTAGAAATAAGTTATTTCCCATTATGACCCCTACTGTACACACTCCTAGAGATAAGACATTTCCCATTCTTAACACTACTGTACACACTCCTAGAGGTAAGACATTTTCCATTCTGACCACTACTGTACACACTCCTAGAGATAAGAAGTTTATCATTCTGACCACTGCTTTACACACTCATGGAGATAACAAATTTCCCATTCTGACCACTATTGCACATACTGCTAGAGATAGGACATTTCCCATTCTGACCACTACTGCACATACTGCTAGAGATAGGACATTTCCCATTCTGACCACTACGGCATATACTCCTAGAGATAAGACATTTCCCATTCTGACCACTACTGTACACAGTCCTAGAGATAAGACATTTCCCATTCTGACCAATACTGTACACACTCCTAGAAATAAGACATTTCCCATTCTAACCACTTCTGTACACGCTGCTAGAGATAAGACATTTCCCATTCTGACCACTACTGTACACACTCCTAGAGATAAGACATTTCCCATTCTGACCACTACTGTACACACTCCTAGAAATAAGACATTTCCCATTCTGACCACTACTGTACACGCTGCTAGAGATAAGACATTTCCCATTCTGACCATTACTGTACACACTCATAGATATAAGACATTTCCCATTCTGACCATTACAGTACATACTCCTAGAGATAAGATATTCTCATGCTGAACACTACTGTACACACTCGTAGAGATAAGACATTTCTCATTCTGACCACTGCTGTATATACGCCTAGAAATAAGACATTTCCCATTCTGAACACTACTGTACACACTGCTAGAGATAAGACATTTCCCATTCTGATCAGTAATGTACACACTCATGGAGATAAGACATTTCTCATTCTAAATACTACTGTACACACTTATGGAGATAAGACATTTCTCATTCTGACCACTACTGTACACACTCCTAGAGATAAAACATTCTGATTCTGAACACTACTGTACAGACTCATGGAGATAACAAATTTCCCATTCTGACCACTACTGCACATACTCCTAGAGATAAGACATTCTCATTCTGAACACTACTGTACACACTCCTAGAGATAAGACATTTCCCATTCTGACCACTACTGTACACACTCCTAGAGTTGAGACATTTCTCATTCTGACCACTGCTGTACATACGCCTAGAAATAAGAAATTTCCCATTCTGAAAACTACTGTACACACTCCTAGAGATAAGACATTCCCATCCTGAACACTACTGTACACACTCCTAGATATAAGACATTTCCCATTCTGACCACTACTGTACACACTCATGGAGATAAGACGTTTCCCATTCTGACCACTACTGTACACACTCCTAGAGATAAGAAGTTTATCATTCTGACCACTGCTGTACACACTCATGGAGATAACAAATTTCCCATTCTGACCACTACTGCACATACTGCTAGAGATAGGACATTTCCCATTCTGACCACTACTGCACATACTGCTAGAGATAGGACATTTCCCATTCTGACCACTACGGCATATACTCCTAGAGATAAGAAATT
Organism: Lampris incognitus; assembly: GCF_029633865.1. Classification (NCBI taxonomy): domain Eukaryota; kingdom Metazoa; phylum Chordata; class Actinopteri; order Lampriformes; family Lampridae; genus Lampris; species Lampris incognitus. Next base: position 47,111,671 of record NC_079213.1, on the reverse strand, counting down.
TCCCATTCTGACCACGATTGTACATACTCTTAGAGATAAGACATTTCCCATTCTACCCACTACTGTACACACTCCTAGAAATAAGACATTTCCCATTCTGACCACTACTGTACACGCTGCTAGAGATAAGACATTTCCCATTCTGACCACTACTGTACACACTCCTAGAGATAAGACATTTCCCATTCTGACCACTAATGTACACACTCCTAGAAATAAGACATTTCCCATTCTGACCACTACTGTACACGCTGCTAGAGATAAGACATTTCCCATTCTGACCATTACTGTACACACTCCTAGAGATAAGACATTTCCCATTCTGACCATTACAGTACATACTCCTAGAGATAAGATATTCTCATGCTGAACACTACTGTACACACTCGTAGAGATAAGACATTTCCCATTCTGACCACTACTGTACACACTCCTAGAGTTAAGACATTTCTCATTCTGACCACTGCTGTATATACGCCTAGAAATAAGACATTTCCCATTCTGAACACTACTGTACACACTGCTAGAGATAAGACATTTCCCATTCTGATCAGTAATGTACACACTCATGGAGATAAGACATTTCTCATTCTAAATACTACTGTACACACTTATGGAGATAAGACATTTCTCATTCTGACCACTACTGTACACACTCCTAGAGATAAAACATTCTGATTCTGAACACTACTGTACACACTCATGGAGATAACAAATTTCCCATTCTGACCACTACTGCACATACTCCTAGACATAAGACATTCTCATTCTGAACACTACTGTACACACTCCTAGAGATAAGACATTTCCCATTCTGACCACTACTGTACACACTCCTAGAGTTGAGACATTTCTCATTCTGACCACTGCTGTACATACGCCTAGAAATAAGAAATTTCCCATTCTGAAAACTACTGTACACACTCCTAGAGATAAGACATTCCCATCCTGAACACTACTGTACACACTCCTAGATATAAGACATTTCCCATTCTGAACCCTACTGTACACACTCCTAGAGATAAGACACTTCCCATTCTTAACACTACTGTACAAACTCCTAGAGATAAGACATTTCCCATTCTGACCACTACTGTACACACTCATGGAGATAAGACGTTTCCCATTCTGACCACTACTGTACACACTCCTAGAGATAAGAAGTTTATCATTCTGACCACTGCTGTACACACTCATGGAGATAACAAATTTCCCATTCTGACCACTACTGCACATACTGCTAGAGATAGGACATTTCCCATTCTGACCACTACTGCACATACTGCTAGAGATAGGACATTTCCCATTCTGACCACTACGGCATATACTCCTAGAGATAAGACATTTCCCATTCTGACCACGATTGTACATACTCTTAGAGATAAGACATTTCCCATTCTACCCACTACTGTACACACTCCTAGAAATAAGACATTTCCCATTCTGACCACTACTGTACACGCTGCTAGAGATAAGACATTTCCCATTCTGACCACTACTGTACACACTCCTAAAGATAAGACATTTCCCATTCTGACCACTACAGTACATACTCTTAGAGATAAGACATTCTCATTCTGAACACTACTGTACACACTCCTAGAGATAAGACATTTCCCATTCTGACCACTACTGTACACACTCCTAGAGTTAAGACATTTCTCATTCTGATCAGTAATGTACAAAGTCATGGAGATAAGACATTTCTCATTTTGACCACTACTGTACACACTCATGGAGATAAGACATTTCTCATTCTGAGTACTACTGTACACACTCATGGAGATAAGACATTTCTCATTCTGACCACTTGTGTACACACTCCTAGAGATAAAACATTTCCCATTCTGACCCCTACTGTACACACTCCTAGAAATAAGACATTTCCCATTCTTAACACTACTGTACATACTCCTAGAGATAAGACATTTCCCATTCTGACCACTACTGTACACACTCATGGAGATAAGACATTTCCCATTCTGACCACTACTGTACACACTCATGGAGATAAGACATTTCCCATCTTGACCACTACTGTACACACTCCTAGAGATAAGACATGTCCCATCATGACCACTAATGTACACACTCCTAGAGATAAGACATTTCCCATTCTGACCACGATTGTACATACTCCTAGAGATAAGACATTCTCATTCTGAACACTACTGTACACACTCATGGAGATAACAAATTTCCCATCTTGACCACTACTGTACACACTCCTAGAGATAAGACATGTCCCATCATGACCACTAATGTACACACTCCTAGAGATAAGACATTCTCATTCTGAACACTATTGTACACACTCATGGAGATAACAAATTTCCCATTCTGACCACTACTGCACATACTCCTAGAGATAAGACATTCTCAGTCTGAACACTACTGTACACACTCCTAGAGATAAGACATTTCCCATTCTGACCACTACTGTACACACTCCTAGAGTTAAGACATTTCTCATTCTGACCACTGCTGTACATACGCCTAGAAATAAGAAATTTCCCATTCTGAAAACTACTGTACACACTCCTAGAGATAATACATTCCCATCCTGAACACTACTGTACCCACTCCTAGATATAAGACTTTTCCCATTCTGAACCCTACTGTACACACTCCTAGAGATAAGACATTTCCCATTCTTAACACTACTGTACAAACTCCTAGAGATAAGTCATTTCCCATTCTGACCACTACGGCATATACTCCTAGAGATAAGACATTTCCCATTCTGACCACGATTGTACATACTCTTAGAGATAAGACATTTCCCATTCTACCCACTACTGTACACACTCCTAGAAATAAGACATTTCCCATTCTGACCACTACTGTACACGCTGCTAGAGATAAGACATTTCCCATTCTGACCACTACTGTACACACTCCTAAAGATAAGACATTTCCCATTCTGACCACTACAGTACATACTCTTAGAGATAAGACATTCTCATTCTGAACACTACTGTACACACTCCTAGAGATAAGACATTTCCCATTCTGACCACTACTGTACACACTCCTAGAGTTAAGACATTTCTTATTCTGATCAGTAATGTACAAAGTCATGGAGATAAGACATTTCTCATTTTGACCACTACTGTACACACTCATGGAGATAAGACATTTCTCATTCTGAGTACTACTGTACACACTCATGGAGATAAGACATTTCTCATTCTGACCACTTGTGTACACACTCCTAGAGATAAAACATTTCCCATTCTGACCCCTACTGTACACACTCCTAGAAATAAGACATTTCCCATTCTTAACACTACTGTACATACTCCTAGAGATAAGACATTTCCCATTCTGACCACGATTGTACATACTCCTAGAGATAAGACATTCTCATTCTGAACACTACTGTACACACTCATGGAGATAACAAATTTCCCATTCTGACCACTACTGTAAACACTCCTAGAGAAAAGAAGTTTATCATTCTGACCACTGCTGTACACAATCATTGAGATAGGTCATTTCCCATTCTGACCACTACGGCATATACTCCTAGAGATAAGACATTTCCCATTCTGACCACTACTGTGCACACTCATGGAGATAAGACATTTCCCATTCTGACCACTACTGTACACACTCCTAGAGTTGAGACATTTCTCATTCTGACCACTGCTGTACATACGCCTAGAAATAAGAAATTTCCCATTCTGAAAACTACTGTACACACTCCTAGAGATAAGACATTCCCATCCTGAACACTACTGTACACACTCCTAGATATAAGACATTTCCCATTCTGAACCCTACTGTACACACTCCTAGAGATAAGACATTTCCCATTCTTAACACTACTGTACAAACTCCTAGAGATAAGACATTTCCCATTCTGACCACTACTGTACACACTCATGGAGATAAGACGTTTCCCATTCTGACCACTACTGTACACACTCCTAGAGATAAGAAGTTTATCATTCTGACCACTGCTGTACACACTCATGGAGATAACAAATTTCCCATTCTGACCACTACTGCACATACTGCTAGAGATAGGACATTTCCCATTCTGACCACTACTGCACATACTGCTAGAGATAGGACATTTCCCATTCTGACCACTACGGCATATACTCCTAGAGATAAGAAATTTCCCATTCTGACCACGATTGTACATACTCTTAGAGATAAGACATTTCCCATTCTACCCACTACTGTACACACTCCTAGAAATAAAACATTTCCCATTCTGACCACTACTGTACACGCTGCTAGAGATAAGACATTTCCCATTCTGACCACTACTGTACACACTCCTAGAGATAAGACATTTCCCATTCTGACCACTACTGTACACACTCCTAGAAATAAGACATTTCCCATTCTGACCACTACTGTACACGCTGCTAGAGATAAGACATTTCCCATTCTGACCATTACTGTACACACTCCTAGAGATAAGACATTTCCCATTCTGACCATTACAGTACATACTCCTAGAGATAAGATATTCTCATGCTGAACACTACTGTACACACTCGTAGAGATAAGACATTTCCCATTCTGACCACTACTGTACACACTCCTAGAGTTAAGACATTTCTCATTCTGACCACTGCTGTATATACGCCTAGAAATAAGACATTTCCCATTCTGAACACTACTGTACACACTGCTAGAGATAAGACATTTCCCATTCTGATCAGTAATGTACACACTCATGGAGATAAGACATTTCTCATTCTAAATACTACTGTACACACTTATGGAGATAAGACATTTCTCATTCTGACCACTACTGTACACACTCCTAGAGATAAAACATTCTGATTCTGAACACTACTGTACACACTCATGGAGATAACAAATTTCCCATTCTGACCACTACTGCACATACTCCTAGACATAAGACATTCTCATTCTGAACACTACTGTACACACTCCTAGAGATAAGACATTTCCCATTCTGACCACTACTGTACACACTCCTAGAGTTGAGACATTTCTCATTCTGACCACTGCTGTACATACGCCTAGAAATAAGAAATTTCCCATTCTGAAAACTACTGTACACACTCCTAGAGATAAGACATTCCCATCCTGAACACTACTGTACACACTCCTAGATATAAGACATTTCCCATTCTGAACCCTACTGTACACACTCCTAGAGATAAGACATTTCCCATTCTTAACACTACTGTACAAACTCCTAGAGATAAGACATTTCCCATTCTGACCACTACTGTACACACTCATGGAGATAAGACGTTTCCCATTCTGACCACTACTGTACACACTCCTAGAGATAAGAAGTTTATCATTCTGACCACTGCTGTACACACTCATGGAGATAACAAATTTCCCATTCTGACCACTACTGCACATACTGCTAGAGATAGGACATTTCCCATTCTGACCACTACTGCACATACTGCTAGAGATAGGACATTTCCCATTCTGACCACTACGGCATATACTCCTAGAGATAAGACATTTCCCATTCTGACCACGATTGTACATACTCTTAGAGATAAGACATTTCCCATTCTACCCACTACTGTACACACTCCTAGAAATAAGACATTTCCCATTCTGACCACTACTGTACACGCTGCTAGAGATAAGACATTTCCCATTCTGACCACTACTGTACACACTCCTAAAGATAAGACATTTCCCATTCTGACCACTACAGTACATACTCTTAGAGATAAGACATTCTCATTCTGAACACTACTGTACACACTCCTAGAGATAAGACATTTCCCATTCTGACCACGATTGTACATACTCCTAGAGATAAGACATTCTCATTCTGAACACTACTGTACACACTCATGGAGATAACAAATTTCCCATCTTGACCACTACTGTACACACTCCTAGAGATAAGACATGTCCCATCATGACCACTAATGTACACACTCCTAGAGATAAGACATTCTCATTCTGAACACTATTGTACACACTCATGGAGATAACAAATTTCCCATTCTGACCACTACTGCACATACTCCTAGAGATAAGACATTCTCAGTCTGAACACTACTGTACACACTCCTAGAGATAAGACATTTCCCATTCTGACCACTACTGTACACACTCCTAGAGTTAAGACATTTCTCATTCTGACCACTGCTGTACATACGCCTAGAAATAAGAAATTTCCCATTCTGAAAACTACTGTACACACTCCTAGAGATAATACATTCCCATCCTGAACACTACTGTACCCACTCCTAGATATAAGACTTTTCCCATTCTGAACCCTACTGTACACACTCCTAGAGATAAGACATTTCCCATTCTTAACACTACTGTACAAACTCCTAGAGATAAGTCATTTCCCATTCTGACCACTACGGCATATACTCCTAGAGATAAGACATTTCCCATTCTGACCACGATTGTACATACTCTTAGAGATAAGACATTTCCCATTCTACCCACTACTGTACACACTCCTAGAAATAAGACATTTCCCATTCTGACCACTACTGTACACGCTGCTAGAGATAAGACATTTCCCATTCTGACCACTACTGTACACACTCCTAAAGATAAGACATTTCCCATTCTGACCACTACAGTACATACTCTTAGAGATAAGACATTCTCATTCTGAACACTACTGTACACACTCCTAGAGATAAGACATTTCCCATTCTGACCACTACTGTACACACTCCTAGAGTTAAGACATTTCTTATTCTGATCAGTAATGTACAAAGTCATGGAGATAAGACATTTCTCATTTTGACCACTACTGTACACACTCATGGAGATAAGACATTTCTCATTCTGAGTACTACTGTACACACTCATGGAGATAAGACATTTCTCATTCTGACCACTTGTGTACACACTCCTAGAGATAAAACATTTCCCATTCTGACCCCTACTGTACACACTCCTAGAAATAAGACATTTCCCATTCTTAACACTACTGTACATACTCCTAGAGATAAGACATTTCCCATTCTGACCACGATTGTACATACTCCTAGAGATAAGACATTCTCATTCTGAACACTACTGTACACACTCATGGAGATAACAAATTTCCCATTCTGACCACTACTGTAAACACTCCTAGAGAAAAGAAGTTTATCATTCTGACCACTGCTGTACACAATCATTGAGATAGGTCATTTCCCATTCTGACCACTACGGCATATACTCCTAGAGATAAGACATTTCCCATTCTGACCACTACTGTGCACACTCATGGAGATAAGACATTTCCCATTCTGACCACTACTGTACACACTCCTAGAGTTGAGACATTTCTCATTCTGACCACTGCTGTACATACGCCTAGAAATAAGAAATTTCCCATTCTGAAAACTACTGTACACACTCCTAGAGATAAGACATTCCCATCCTGAACACTACTGTACACACTCCTAGATATAAGACATTTCCCATTCTGAACCCTACTGTACACACTCCTAGAGATAAGACATTTCCCATTCTTAACACTACTGTACAAACTCCTAGAGATAAGACATTTCCCATTCTGACCACTACTGTACACACTCATGGAGATAAGACGTTTCCCATTCTGACCACTACTGTACACACTCCTAGAGATAAGAAGTTTATCATTCTGACCACTGCTGTACACACTCATGGAGATAACAAATTTCCCATTCTGACCACTACTGCACATACTGCTAGAGATAGGACATTTCCCATTCTGACCACTACTGCACATACTGCTAGAGATAGGACATTTCCCATTCTGACCACTACGGCATATACTCCTAGAGATAAGAAATTTCCCATTCTGACCACGATTGTACATACTCTTAGAGATAAGACATTTCCCATTCTACCCACTACTGTACACACTCCTAGAAATAAAACATTTCCCATTCTGACCACTACTGTACACGCTGCTAGAGATAAGACATTTCCCATTCTGACCACTACTGTACACACTCCTAGAGATAAGACATTTCCCATTCTGACCACTACTGTACACACTCCTAGAAATAAGACATTTCCCATTCTGACCACTACTGTACACGCTGCTAGAGATAAGACATTTCCCATTCTGACCATTACTGTACACACTCCTAGAGATAAGACATTTCCCATTCTGACCATTACAGTACATACTCCTAGAGATAAGATATTCTCATGCTGAACACTACTGTACACACTCGTAGAGATAAGACATTTCCCATTCTGACCACTACTGTACACACTCCTAGAGTTAAGACATTTCTCATTCTGACCACTGCTGTATATACGCCTAGAAATAAGACATTTCCCATTCTGAACACTACTGTACACACTGCTAGAGATAAGACATTTCCCATTCTGATCAGTAATGTACACACTCATGGAGATAAGACATTTCTCATTCTAAATACTACTGTACACACTTATGGAGATAAGACATTTCTCATTCTGACCACTACTGTACACACTCCTAGAGATAAAACATTCTGATTCTGAACACTACTGTACACACTCATGGAGATAACAAATTTCCCATTCTGACCACTACTGCACATACTCCTAGACATAAGACATTCTCATTCTGAACACTACTGTACACACTCCTAGAGATAAGACATTTCCCATTCTGACCACTACTGTACACACTCCTAGAGTTGAGACATTTCTCATTCTGACCACTGCTGTACATACGCCTAGAAATAAGAAATTTCCCATTCTGAAAACTACTGTACACACTCCTAGAGATAAGACATTCCCATCCTGAACACTACTGTACACACTCCTAGATATAAGACATTTCCCATTCTGAACCCTACTGTACACACTCCTAGAGATAAGACATTTCCCATTCTTAACACTACTGTACAAACTCCTAGAGATAAGACATTTCCCATTCTGACCACTACTGTACACACTCATGGAGATAAGACGTTTTCCATTCTGACCACTACTGTACACACTCCTAGAGATAAGAAGTTTATCATTCTGACCACTGCTGTACACACTCATGGAGATAACAAATTTCCCATTCTGACCACTACTGCACATACTGCTAGAGATAGGACATTTCCCATTCTGACCACTACTGCACATACTGCTAGAGATAGGACATTTCCCATTCTGACCACTACGGCATATACTCCTAGAGATAAGACATTTCCCATTCTGACCACGATTGTACATACTCTTAGAGATAAGACATTTCCCATTCTACCCACTACTGTACACACTCCTAGAAATAAGACATTTCCCATTCTGACCACTACTGTACACGCTGCTAGAGATAAGACATTTCCCATTCTGACCACTACTGTACACACTCCTAAAGATAAGACATTTCCCATTCTGACCACTACAGTACATACTCTTAGAGATAAGACATTCTCATTCTGAACACTACTGTACACACTCCTAGAGATAAGACATTTCCCATTCTGACCACTACTGTACACACTCCTAGAGTTAAGACATTTCTCATTCTGATCAGTAATGTACAAAGTCATGGAGATAAGACATTTCTCATTTTGACCACTACTGTACACACTCATGGAGATAAGACATTTCTCATTCTGAGTACTACTGTACACACTCATGGAGATAAGACATTTCTCATTCTGACCACTTGTGTACACACTCCTAGAGATAAAACATTTCCCATTCTGACCCCTACTGTACACACTCCTAGAAATAAGACATTTCCCATTCTTAACACTACTGTACATACTCCTAGAGATAAGACATTTCCCATTCTGACCACTACTGTACACACTCATGGAGATAAGACATTTCCCATTCTGACCACTACTGTACACACTCATGGAGATAAGACATTTCCCATCTTGACCACTACTGTACACACTCCTAGAGATAAGACATGTCCCATCATGACCACTAATGTACACACTCCTAGAGATAAGACATTTCCCATTCTGACCACGATTGTACATACTCCTAGAGATAAGACATTCTCATTCTGAACACTACTGTACACACTCATGGAGATAACAAATTTCCCATCTTGACCACTACTGTACACACTCCTAGAGATAAGACATGTCCCATCATGACCACTAATGTACACACTCCTAGAGATAAGACATTCTCATTCTGAACACTATTGTACACACTCATGGAGATAACAAATTTCCCATTCTGACCACTACTGCACATACTCCTAGAGATAAGACATTCTCAGTCTGAACACTACTGTACACACTCCTAGAGATAAGACATTTCCCATTCTGACCACTACTGTACACACTCCTAGAGTTAAGACATTTCTCATTCTGACCACTGCTGTACATACGCCTAGAAATAAGAAATTTCCCATTCTGAAAACTACTGTACACACTCCTAGAGATAATACATTCCCATCCTGAACACTACTGTACCCACTCCTAGATATAAGACTTTTCCCATTCTGAACCCTACTGTACACACTCCTAGAGATAAGACATTTCCCATTCTTAACACTACTGTACAAACTCCTAGAGATAAGTCATTTCCCATTCTGACCACTACGGCATATACTCCTAGAGATAAGACATTTCCCATTCTGACCACGATTGTACATACTCTTAGAGATAATACATTTCCCATTCTACCCACTACTGTACACACTCCTAGAAATAAGACATTTCCCATTCTGACCACTACTGTACACGCTGCTAGAGATAAGACATTTCCCATTCTGACCACTACTGTACACACTCCTAAAGATAAGACATTTCCCATTCTGACCACTACAGTACATACTCTTAGAGATAAGACATTCTCATTCTGAACACTACTGTACACACTCCTAGAGATAAGACATTTCCCATTCTGACCACTACTGTACACACTCCTAGAGTTAAGACATTTCTTATTCTGATCAGTAATGTACAAAGTCATGGAGATAAGACATTTCTCATTTTGACCACTACTGTACACACTCATGGAGATAAGACATTTCTCATTCTGAGTACTACTGTACACACTCATGGAGATAAGACATTTCTCATTCTGACCACTTGTGTACACACTCCTAGAGATAAAACATTTCCCATTCTGACCCCTACTGTACACACTCCTAGAAATAAGACATTTCCCATTCTTAACACTACTGTACATACTCCTAGAGATAAGACATTTCCCATTCTGACCACGATTGTACATACTCCTAGAGATAAGACATTCTCATTCTGAACACTACTGTACACACTCATGGAGATAACAAATTTCCCATTCTGACCACTACTGTAAACACTCCTAGAGAAAATAAGTTTATCATTCTGACCACTGCTGTACACAATCATTGAGATAGGTCATTTCCCATTCTGACCACTACGGCATATACTCCTAGAGATAAGACATTTCCCATTCTGACCACTACTGTGCACACTCATGGAGATAAGACATTTCCCATCTTGACCACGACTGTACACACTCCTAGAGATAAGACATGTCCCATCATGACAACTAATGTACACACTCCTAGAGATAAGACATTCTCATTCTGAACACTATTGTACACACTCATGGAGATAAGACATTTCCCATTCTGACCACTACTGTACACACTCATGGAGATAAGACGTTTCCCATTCTGACCACTACTGTACACGCTCCTAGAGATAAGAAGTTTATCATTCTGACCACTGCTGTACACACTCATGGAGATAACAAATTTCCCATTCTGACCACTACTGCACATACTGCTAGAGATAGGACATTTCCCATTCTGACCACTACTGCACATACTGCTAGAGATAGGACATTTCCCATTCTGACCACTACGGCATATACTCCTAGAGATAAGACATTTCCCATTCTGACCACTACTGTACACACTCATGGAGATAAGACATTTCCCATCTTGACCACTACTGTACACACTCCTAGAGATAAGACATGTCCCATCATGACCACTAATGTACACACTCCTAGAGATAAGACATTCTCATTCTGAACACTATTGTACACACTCATGGAGATAACAAATTTCCCATTCTGACCACTACTGCACATACTCCTAGAGATAAGACATTCTCAGTCTGAACACTACTGTACACACTCCTAGAGATAAGACATTTCCCATTCTGACCACGATTGTACATACTCCTAGAGATAAGACATTCTCATTCTGAACACTACTGTACACACTCATGGAGATAACAAATTTCCCATTCTGACCACTACTGTAAACACTCCTAGAGAAAAGAAGTTTATCATTCTGACCACTGCTGTACACACTCATTGAGATAGGTCATTTCCCATTCTGACCACTACGGCATATACTCCTAGAGATAAGACATTTCCCATTCTGACCACTACTGTACACACTCATGGAGATAAGACATTTCCCATCTTGACCACTACTGTACACACTCCTAGAGATAAGACATGTCCCATCATGACCACTAATGTACACACTCCTAGAGATAAGACATTCTCATTCTGAACACTATTGTACACACTCATGGAGATAAGACATTTCTCATTCTGACCACTACTGTACACACTCCTAGAGATAAAACATTCTGATTCTGAACACTACTGTACACACTCATGGAGATAACAAATTTCCCATTCTGACCACTACTGCACATACTCCTAGAGATAAGACATTCTCATTCTGAACACTACTGTACACACTCCTAGAGATAAGACATTTCCCATTCTGACCACTACTGTACACACTCCTAGAGTTGAGACATTTCTCATTCTGACCACTGCTGTACATACGCCTAGAAATAAGAAATTTCCCATTCTGAAAACTACTGTACAAACTCCTAGAGATAAGACATTCCCATCCTGAACACTACTGTACACACTCCTAGATATAAGACATTTCCCATTCTGAACCCTACTGTACACACTCCTAGAGATAAGACATTTCCCATTCTTAACACTACTGTACAAACTCCTAGAGATAAGACATTTCCCATTCTGACCACTACTGTACAAATTCATGGAGATAAGACGTTTCCCATTCTGACCACTACTGTACACACTCCTAGAGATAAGAAGTTTATCATTCTGACCACTGCTGTACACACTCATGGAGATAACACATTTCCCATTCTGACCACTACTGCACATACTGCTAGAGATAGGACATTTCCCATTCTGACCACTACTGCACATATTGCTAGAGATAGGACATTTCCCATTCTGACCACTACGGCATATACTCCTAGAGTTAAGACATTTCTCATTCTGACCACTGCTGTACATACGCCTAGAAATAAGACATTTCCCATTCTGAACACTACTGTACACACTGCTAGAGATAAGACATTTCCCATTCTGATCAGTAATGTACACACTCATGGAGATAAGACATTTCTCATTCTAAATACTACTGTACACACTTATGGAGATAAGACATTTCTCATTCTGACCACTACTGTACACACTCCTAGATATAAAACATTCTGATTCTGAACACTACTGTACACACTCATGGAGATAACAAATTTCCCATTCTGACCACTACTGCACATACTCCTAGAGATAAGACATTCTCATTCTGAACACTACTGTACACACTCCTAGAGATAAGACATTTCCCATTCTGACCACTACTGTACACACTCCTAGAGTTAAGACATTTCTCATTCTGACCACTGCTGTACATACGCCGAGAAATAAGAAATTTCCCATTCTGAAAACTACTGTACACACTCCTAGAGATAAGACATTCCCATCCTGAACACTACTGTACACACTCCTAGATATAAGACATTTCCCATTCTGAACCCTACTGTACACACTCCTAGAGATAAGACATTTCCCATTCTTAACACTACTGTACAAACTCCTAGAGATAAGACATTTCCCATTCTGACCACTACTGTACACACTCATGGAGATAAGACGTTTCCCATTCTGACCACTACTGTACACGCTCCTAGAGATAAGAAGTTTATCATTCTGACCACTGCTGTACACACTCATGGAGATAACAAATTTCCCATTCTGACCACTTCTGCACATACTGCTAGAGATAGGACATTTCCCATTCTGACCACTACTGCACATACTGCTAGAGATAGGACATTTCCCATTCTGACCACTACTGCACATACTGCTAGAGATAAGACATTTCCCATTCTGACCACTACTGTACACACTCATGGAGATAAGACGTTTCCCATTCTGACCACTACTGTACACGCTCCTAGAGATAAGAAGTTTATCATTCTGACCACTGCTGTACACACTCATGGAGATAACAAATTTCCCATTCTGACCACTACTGTAAACACTCCTAGAGAAAAGAAGTTTATCATTCTGACCACAACTGCACATACTGCTAGAGATAGGACATTTCCCATTCTGACCACTACGGCATATACTCCTAGAGATAAGACATTTCCCATTCTGACCACGAGTGTACATACTCCTAGAGATAAGACATTTCCCATTCTGACCACTACTGTACACACTCCTAGAAATAAGACATTTCCCATTCTAACCACTACTGTACACGCTGCTAGAGATAAGACATTTCCCATTCTGACCACTACTGTACACACTCCTAGAGATAAGACATTTCCCATTCTGACCACTACTGTACACACTCCTAGAAATAAGACATTTCCCATTCTGACCACTACTGTACACGCTGCTAGAGATAAGACATTTCCCATTCTGACCATTACTGTACACACTCCTAGAGATAAGACATTTCCCATTCTGACCATTACAGTACATACTCCTAGAGATAAGATATTCTCATGCTGAACACTACTGTACACACTCCTAGAGATAAGACATTTCCCATTCTGACCACTACTGTACACACTCCTAGAGTTAAGACATTTCTCATTCTGACCACTGCTGTACATACGCCTAGAAATAAGACATTTCCCATTCTGAACACTACTGTACACACTGCTAGAGATAAGACATTTCCCATTCTGATCAGTAATGTACACACTCATGGAGATAAGACATTTCTCATTCTGACCACTACTGTACACACTCCTAGAGATAAAACATTCTGATTCTGAACACTACTGTACACACTCATGGAGATAACAAATTTCCCATTCTGACCATTACTGCACATACTCCTAGAGATAAGACATTCTCATTCTGAACACTACTGTACACACTCCTAGAGATAAGACATTTCCCATTCTGACCACTACTGTACACACTCCTAGAGTTAAGACATTTCTCATTCTGACCACTGCTGTACATACGCCGAGAAATAAGAAATTTCCCATTCTGAAAACTACTGTACACACTCCTAGAGATAAGACATTCCCATCCTGAACACTACTGTACACACTCCTAGATATAAGACATTTCCCATTCTGAACCCTACTGTACACACTCCTAGAGATAAGACATTTCCCATTCTTAACACTACTATACAAACTCCTAGAGATAAGACATTTCCCATTCTGACCACTACTGTACACACTCATGGAGATAAGACGTTTCCCATTCTGACCACTACTGTACACGCTCCTAGAGATAAGAAGTTTATCATTCTGACCACTGCTGTACACACTCATGGAGATAACAAATTTCCCATTCTGACCACTACTGCACATACTGCTAGAGATAGGACATTTCCCATTCTGACCACTACTGCACATACTGCTAGAGATAGGACATTTCCCATTCTGACCACTACGGCATATACTCCTAGAGATAAGACATTTCCCATTCTGACCACTACTGTACACACTCATGGAGATAAGACATTTCCCATCTTGACCACTACTGTACACACTCCTAGAGATAAGACATGTCCCATCATGACCACTAATGTACACACTCCTAGAGATAAGACATTCTCATTCTGAACACTATTGTACACACTCATGGAGATAACAAATTTCCCATTCTGACCACTACTGCACATACTCCTAGAGATAAGACATTCTCAGTCTGAACACTACTGTACACACTCCTAGAGATAAGACATTTCCCATTCTGACCACGATTGTACATACTCCTAGAGATAAGACATTCTCATTCTGAACACTACTGTACACACTCATGGAGATAACAAATTTCCCATTCTGACCACTACTGTAAACACTCCTAGAGAAAAGAAGTTTATCATTCTGACCACTGCTGTACATACGCCTAGAAATAAGACATTTCCCATTCTGAACACTACTGTACACACTGCTAGAGATAAGACATTCTCATTCTGAACACTATTGTACACACTCATGGAGATAAGACATTTCTCATTCTGACCACTACTGTACACACTCCTAGAGATAAAACATTCTGATTCTGAACACTACTGTACACACTCATGGAGATAACAAATTTCCCATTCTGACCACTACTGCACATACTCCTAGAGATAAGACATTCTCATTCTGAACACTACTGTACACACTCCTAGAGATAAGACATTTCCCATTCTGACCACTACTGTACACACTCCTAGAGTTGAGACATTTCTCATTCTGACCACTGCTGTACATACGCCTAGAAATAAGAAATTTCCCATTCTGAAAACTACTGTACAAACTCCTAGAGATAAGACATTCCCATCCTGAACACTACTGTACACACTCCTAGATATAAGACATTTCCCATTCTGAACCCTACTGTACACACTCCTAGAGATAAGACATTTCCCATTCTTAACACTACTGTACAAACTCCTAGAGATAAGACATTTCCCATTCTGACCACTACTGTACAAATTCATGGAGATAAGACGTTTCCCATTCTGACCACTACTGTACACACTCCTAGAGATAAGAAGTTTATCATTCTGACCACTGCTGTACACACTCATGGAGATAACACATTTCCCATTCTGACCACTACTGCACATACTGCTAGAGATAGGACATTTCCCATTCTGACCACTACTGCACATATTGCTAGAGATAGGACATTTCCCATTCTGACCACTACGGCATATACTCCTAGAGTTAAGACATTTCTCATTCTGACCACTGCTGTACATACGCCTAGAAATAAGACATTTCCCATTCTGAACACTACTGTACACACTGCTAGAGATAAGACATTTCCCATTCTGATCAGTAATGTACACACTCATGGAGATAAGACATTTCTCATTCTAAATACTACTGTACACACTTATGGAGATAAGACATTTCTCATTCTGACCACTACTGTACACACTCCTAGATATAAAACATTCTGATTCTGAACACTACTGTACACACTCATGGAGATAACAAATTTCCCATTCTGACCACTACTGCACATACTCCTAGAGATAAGACATTCTCATTCTGAACACTACTGTACACACTCCTAGAGATAAGACATTTCCCATTCTGACCACTACTGTACACACTCCTAGAGTTAAGACATTTCTCATTCTGACCACTGCTGTACATACGCCGAGAAATAAGAAATTTCCCATTCTGAAAACTACTGTACACACTCCTAGAGATAAGACATTCCCATCCTGAACACTACTGTACACACTCCTAGATATAAGACATTTCCCATTCTGAACCCTACTGTACACACTCCTAGAGATAAGACATTTCCCATTCTTAACACTACTGTACAAACTCCTAGAGATAAGACATTTCCCATTCTGACCACTACTGTACACACTCATGGAGATAAGACGTTTCCCATTCTGACCACTACTGTACACGCTCCTAGAGATAAGAAGTTTATCATTCTGACCACTGCTGTACACACTCATGGAGATAACAAATTTCCCATTCTGACCACTTCTGCACATACTGCTAGAGATAGGACATTTCCCATTCTGACCACTACTGCACATACTGCTAGAGATAGGACATTTCCCATTCTGACCACTACTGCACATACTGCTAGAGATAAGACATTTCCCATTCTGACCACTACTGTACACACTCATGGAGATAAGACGTTTCCCATTCTGACCACTACTGTACACGCTCCTAGAGATAAGAAGTTTATCATTCTGACCACTGCTGTACACACTCATGGAGATAACAAATTTCCCATTCTGACCACTACTGTACACACTCCTAGAGATAAGACATTTTAATTCTGACCACTACTGTACACACTCCTAGAGATAAGAAGTTTATCATTCTGACCACTGCTTTACACACTCATGGCGATAACAAATTTCCCATTCTGACCACTACTGTAAACACTCCTAGAGAAAAGAAGTTTATCATTCTGACCACAACTGCACATACTGCTAGAGATAGGACATTTCCCATTCTGACCACTACGGCATATACTCCTAGAGATAAGACATTTCCCATTCTGACCACTACTGTACACACTCCTAGAAATAAGACATTTCCCATTCTAACCACTACTGTACACGCTGCTAGAGATAAGACATTTCCCATTCTGACCACTACTGTACACACTCCTAGAGATAAGACATTTCCCATTCTGACCACTACTGTACACACTCCTAGAAATAAGACATTTCCCATTCTGACCACTACTGTACACGCTGCTAGAGATAAGACATTTCCCATTCTGACCATTACTGTACACACTCCTAGAGATAAGACATTTCTCATTCTGACCATTACAGTACATACTCCTAGAGATAAGATATTCTCATGCTGAACACTACTGTACACACTCCTAGAGATAAGACATTTCCCATTCTGACCACTACTGTACACACTCCTAGAGTTAAGACATTTCTCATTCTGACCACTGCTGTACATACGCCTAGAAATAAGACATTTCCCATTCTGAACACTACTGTACACACTGCTAGAGATAAGACATTTCCCATTCTGATCAGTAATGTACACACTCATGGAGATAAGACATTTCTCATTCTGACCACTACTGTACACACTCCTAGAGATAAAACATTCTGATTCTGAACACTACTGTACACACTCATGGAGATAACAAATTTCCCATTCTGACCATTACTGCACATACTCCTAGAGATAAGACATTCTCATTCTGAACACTACTGTACACACTCCTAGAGATAAGACATTTCCCATTCTGACCACTACTGTACACACTCCTAGAGTTAAGACATTTCTCATTCTGACCACTGCTGTACATACGCCGAGAAATAAGAAATTTCCCATTCTGAAAACTACTGTACACACTCCTAGAGATAAGACATTCCCATCCTGAACACTACTGTACACACTCCTAGATATAAGACATTTCCCATTCTGAACCCTACTGTACACACTCCTAGAGATAAGACATTTCCCATTCTTAACACTACTATACAAACTCCTAGAGATAAGACATTTCCCATTCTGACCACTACTGTACACACTCATGGAGATAAGACGTTTCCCATTCTGACCACTACTGTACACGCTCCTAGAGATAAGAAGTTTATCATTCTGACCACTGCTGTACACACTCATGGAGATAACAAATTTCCCATTCTGACCACTACTGCACATACTGCTAGAGATAGGACATTTCCCATTCTGACCACTACTGCACATACTGCTAGAGATAGGACATTTCCCATTCTGACCACTACGGCATATACTCCTAGAGATAAGACATTTCCCATTCTGACCACTACTGTACACACTCATGGAGATAAGACATTTCCCATCTTGACCACTACTGTACACACTCCTAGAGATAAGACATGTCCCATCATGACCACTAATGTACACACTCCTAGAGATAAGACATTCTCATTCTGAACACTATTGTACACACTCATGGAGATAACAAATTTCCCATTCTGACCACTACTGCACATACTCCTAGAGATAAGACATTCTCAGTCTGAACACTACTGTACACACTCCTAGAGATAAGACATTTCCCATTCTGACCACGATTGTACATACTCCTAGAGATAAGACATTCTCATTCTGAACACTACTGTACACACTCATGGAGATAACAAATTTCCCATTCTGACCACTACTGTAAACACTCCTAGAGAAAAGAAGTTTATCATTCTGACCACTGCTGTACACACTCATTGAGATAGGTCATTTCCCATTCTGACCACTACGGCATATACTCCTAGAGATAAGACATTTCCCATTCTGACCACTACTGTACACACTCATGGAGATAAGACATTTCCCATCTTGACCACTACTGTACACACTCCTAGAGATAAGACATGTCCCATCATGACCACTAATGTACACACTCCTAGAGATAAGACATTCTCATTCTGAACACTATTGTACACACTCATGGAGATAACAAATTTCCCATTCTGACCACTACTGCACATACTGCTAGAGATAGGACATTTCCCATTCTGACCACTACGGCATATACTCCTAGAGTTAAGACATTTCCCATTCTGAACACTACTGTACACACTGCTAGAGATAAGACATTTCCCATTCTGATCAGTAATGTACACACTCATGGAGATAAGACATTTCTCATTCTAAATACTACTGTACACACTTATGGAGATAAGACATTTCTCATTCTGACCACTACTGTACACACTCCTAGAGATAAAACATTCTGATTCTGAACACTACTGTACACACTCATGGAGATAACAAATTTCCCATTCTGACCACTACTGCACATACTCCTAGAGATAAGACATTCTCATTCTGAACACTACTGTACACACTCCTAGAGATAAGACATTTCCCATTCTGACCACTACTGTACACACTCCTAGAGTTAAGACATTTCTCATTCTGACCACTGCTGTACATACGCCGAGAAATAAGAAATTTCCCATTCTGAAAACTACTGTACACACTCCTAGAGATAAGACATTCCCATCCTGAACACTACTGTACACACTCCTAGATATAAGACATTTCCCATTCTGAACCCTACTGTACACACTCCTAGAGATAAGACATTTCCCATTCTTAACACTACTGTACAAACTCCTAGAGATAAGACATTTCCCATTCTGACCACTACTGTACACACTCATGGAGATAAGACGTTTCCCATTCTGACCACTACTGTACACGCTCCTAGAGATAAGAAGTTTATCATTCTGACCACTGCTGTACACACTCATGGAGATAACAAATTTCCCATTCTGACCACTACTGCACATACTGCTAGAGATAGGACATTTCCCATTCTGACCACTACTGCACATACTGCTAGAGATAGGACATTTCCCATTCTGACCACTACTGTACACACTCATGGAGATAACAAATTTCCCATTCTGACCACTACTGCACATACTCCTAGAGATAAGACATTCTCATTCTGAACACTACTGTACACACTCATGGAGATAACAAATTTCCCATTCTGACCACTACTGTAAACACTCCTAGAGAAAAGAAGTTTATCATTCTGACCACTGCTGTACACACTCATTGAGATAGGTCATTTCCCATTCTGACCACTACGGCATATACTCCTAGAGATAAGACATTTCCCATTCTGACCACTACTGTACACACTCATGGATATAAGACATTTCCCATCTTGACCACTACTGTACACACTCCTAGAGATAAGACATGTCCCATCATGACCACTAATGTACACACTCCTAGAGATAAGACATTCTCATTCTGAACACTATTGTACACACTCATGGCGATAAGACATTTCTCATTCTGACCACTACTGTACACACTCCTAGAGATAAAACATTCTGATTCTGAACACTACTGTACACACTCATGGAGATAACAAATTTCCCATTCTGACCACTACTGCACATACTCCTAGAGATAAGACATTCTCATTCTGAACACTACTGTACACACTCATGGAGATAACAAATTTCCCATTCTGACCACTACTGTAAACACTCCTAGAGAAAAGAAGTTTATCATTCTGACCACTGCTGTACACACTCATTGAGATAGGTCATTTCCCATTCTGACCACTACGGCATATACTCCTAGAGATAAGACATTTCCCATTCTGACCACTACTGTACACACTCATGGATATAAGACATTTCCCATCTTGACCACTACTGTACACACTCCTAGAGATAAGACATGTCCCATCATGACCACTAATGTACACACTCCTAGAGATAAGACATTCTCATTCTGAACACTATTGTACACACTCATGGCGATAAGACATTTCTCATTCTGACCACTACTGTACACACTCCTAGAGATAAAACATTCTGATTCTGAACACTACTGTACACACTCATGGAGATAACAAATTTCCCATTCTGACCACTACTGCACATACTCCTAGAGATAAGACATTCTCATTCTGAACACTACTGTACACACTCCTAGAGATAAGACATTTCCCATTCTGACCACTACTGTACACACTCCTAGAGTTAAGACATTTCTCATTCTGACCACTGCTGTACATACGCCGAGAAATAAGAAATTTCCCATTCTGAAAACTACTGTACAAACTCCTAGAGATAAGACATTCCCATCCTGAACACTACTGTACACACTCCTAGATATAAGACATTTCCCATTCTGAACCCTACTGTACACACTCCTAGAGATAAGACATTTCCCATTCTTAACACTACTGTACAAACTCCTAGAGATAAGTCATTTCCCATTCTGACCACTACTGTACACACTCATGGAGATAAGACGTTTCCCATTCTGACCACTACTGTACACACTCCTAGAAATAAGACATTTCCCATTCTGACCACTACTGTACACGCTGCTAGAGATAAGACATTTCCCATTCTGACCACTACTGCACATACTGCTAGAGATAGGACATTTCCCATTCTGACCACTACTGCACATACTGCTAGAGATAGGACATTTCCCATTCTGACCACTACGGCATATACTCCTAGAGATAAGACATTTCCCATTCTGACCACTACTGTACACACTCATGGAGATAAGACATTTCGCATTCTGACCACTACTGTACACACTCCTAGAGATAAGACATGTCCCATTCTGACCACGATTGTACACACTCCTAGAGATAAGACATTTCCCATTATGACCACTACTGTACACACTCCTAGAAAGAAGACATTTCCCATTCTAACCACTACTGTACACGCTGCTAGAGATAAGACATTTCCCATTCTGACCACTACTGTACACACTCCTAGAGATAAGATATTTCCCATTATGACCACTACAGTACATACTCTTAGGGTTAAGACATTCTCATTCTGAACACTACTGTACACACTCCTAGAGATAAGACATTTCCCATTCTGACCACTACTTAACACACTCCTAGAGTTAAGACATTTCTCATTCTGACCACCGCTGTACATACGCCTAGAAATAAGTTATTTCCCATTATGACCCCTACTGTACACACTCCTAGAGATAAGACATTTCCCATTCTGAACACTACGGTACACACTCCTAGAGATAAGACATTTTCCATTCTGACCACTACTGTACACACTCCTAGAGATAAGAAGTTTATCATTCTGACCACTGCTTTACACACTCATGGCGATAACAAATTTCCCATTCTGACCACTACTGTAAACACTCCTAGAGAAAAGAAGTTTATCATTCTGACCACAACTGCACATACTGCTAGAGATAGGACATTTCCCATTCTGACCACTACGGCATATACTCCTAGAGATAAGACATTTCCCATTCTGACCACGAGTGTACATACTCCTAGAGATAAGACATTTCCCATTCTGACCACTACTGTACACACTCCTAGAAATAAGACATTTCCCATTCTAACCACTACTGTACACGCTGCTAGAGATAAGACATTTCCCATTCTGACCACTACTGTACACACTCCTAGAGATAAGACATTTCCCATTCTGACCACTACTGTACACACTCCTAGAAATAAGACATTTCCCATTCTGACCACTACTGTACACGCTGCTAGAGATAAGACATTTCCCATTCTGACCATTACTGTACACACTCCTAGAGATAAGACATTTCCCATTCTGACCATTACAGTACATACTCCTAGAGATAAGATATTCTCATGCTGAACACTACTGTACACACTCCTAGAGATAAGACATTTCCCATTCTGACCACTACTGTACACACTCCTAGAGTTAAGACATTTCTCATTCTGACCACTGCTGTACATACGCCTAGAAATAAGACATTTCCCATTCTGAACACTACTGTACACACTGCTAGAGATAAGACATTTCCCATTCTGATCAGTAATGTACACACTCATGGAGATAAGACATTTCTCATTCTGACCACTACTGTACACACTCCTAGAGATAAAACATTCTGATTCTGAACACTACTGTACACACTCATGGAGATAACAAATTTCCCATTCTGACCACTACTGCACATACTCCTAGAGATAAGACATTCTCATTCTGAACACTACTGTACACACTCCTAGAGATAAGACATTTCCCATTCTGACCACTACTGTACACACTCCTAGATATAAGACATTTCCCATTCTGAACCCTACTGTACACACTCCTAGAGATAAGACATTTCCCATTCTTAACACTACTGTACAAACTCCTAGAGATAAGACATTTCCCATTCTGACCACTACTGTACACACTCATGGAGATAAGACGTTTCCCATTCTGACCACTACTGTACACGCTCCTAGAGATAAGAAGTTTATCATTCTGACCACTGCTGTACACACTCATGGAGATAACAAATTTCCCATTCTGACCACTACTGCACATACTGCTAGAGATAGGACATTTCCCATTCTGACCACTACTGCACATACTGCTAGAGATAGTACATTTCCCATTCTGACCACTACGGCATATACTCCTAGAGATAAGACATTTCCCATTCTGACCACTACTGTACACACTCATGGAGATAAGACATTTCCCATCTTGACCACTACTGTACACACTCCTAGAGATAAGACATGTCCCATCATGACCACTAATGTACACACTCCTAGAGATAAGACATTCTCATTCTGAACACTATTGTACACACTCATGGAGATAAGACATTTCTCATTCTGACCACTACTGTACACACTCCTAGAGATAAAACATTCTGATTCTGAACACTACTGTACACACTCATGGAGATAACAAATTTCCCATTCTGACCACTACTGCACATACTCCTAGAGATAAGACATTCTCATTCTGAACACTACTGTACACACTCCTAGAGATAAGACATTTCCCATTCTGACCACTACTGTACACACTCCTAGAGTTAAGACATTTCTCATTCTGACCACTGCTGTACATACGCCGAGAAATAAGAAATTTCCCATTCTGAAAACTACTGTACAAACTCCTAGAGATAAGACATTCCCATCCTGAACACTACTGTACACACTCCTAGATATAAGACATTTCCCATTCTGAACCCTACTGTACACACTCCTAGAGATAAGACATTTCCCATTCTTAACACTACTGTACAAACTCCTAGAGATAAGACATTTCCCATTCTGACCACTACTGTACACACTCATGGAGATAAGACGTTTCCCATTCTGACCACTACTGTACACACTCCTAGAGATAAGAAGTTTATCATTCTGACCACTGCTGTACACACTCATGGAGATAACAAATTTCCCATTCTGACC
Organism: Lampris incognitus; assembly: GCF_029633865.1. Taxonomy (NCBI): domain Eukaryota; kingdom Metazoa; phylum Chordata; class Actinopteri; order Lampriformes; family Lampridae; genus Lampris; species Lampris incognitus. The sequence goes on along the minus strand of NC_079213.1, from coordinate 47,086,321 downwards.
ACTACTGCACATACTGCTAGAGATAGGACATTTCCCATTCTGATCACTACTGCACATACTGCTAGAGATAGGACATTTCCCATTCTGACCACTACGGCATATACTCCTAGAGATAAGACATTTCCCATTCTGACCACTACTGTACACACTCATGGATATAAGACATTTCCCATCTTGACCACTACTGTACACACTCCTAGAGATAAGACATGTCCCATCATGACCACTAATGTACACACTCCTAGAGATAAGACATTCTCATTCTGAACACTATTGTACACACTCATGGCGATAAGACATTTCTCATTCTGACCACTACTGTACACACTCCTAGAGATAAAACATTCTGATTCTGAACACTACTGTACACACTCATGGAGATAACAAATTTCCCATTCTGACCACTACTGCACATACTCCTAGAGATAAGACATTCTCATTCTGAACACTACTGTACACACTCCTAGAGATAAGACATTTCCCATTCTGACCACTACTGTACACACTCCTAGAGTTAAGACATTTCTCATTCTGACCACTGCTGTACATACGCCGAGAAATAAGAAATTTCCCATTCTGAAAACTACTTTACAAACTCCTAGAGATAAGACATTCCCATCCTGAACACTACTGTACACACTCATGGCGATAACAAATTTCCCATTCTGACCACTACTGTAAACACTCCTAGAGAAAAGAAGTTTATCATTCTGACCACAACTGCACATACTGCTAGAGATAGGACATTTCCCATTCTGACCACTACGGCATATACTCCTAGAGATAAGACATTTCCCATTCTGACCACGAGTGTACATACTCCTAGAGATAAGACATTTCCCATTCTGACCACTACTGTACACACTCCTAGAAATAAGACATTTCCCATTCTAACCACTACTGTACACGCTGCTAGAGATAAGACATTTCCCATTCTGACCACTACTGTACACACTCCTAGAGATAAGACATTTCCCATTCTGACCACTACTGTACACACTCCTAGAAATAAGACATTTCCCATTCTGACCACTACTGTACACGCTGCTAGAGATAAGACATTTCCCATTCTGACCATTACTGTACACACTCCTAGAGATAAGACATTTCCCATTCTGACCATTACAGTACATACTCCTAGAGATAAGATATTCTCATGCTGAACACTACTGTACACACTCCTAGAGATAAGACATTTCCCATTCTGACCACTACTGTACACACTCCTAGAGTTAAGACATTTCTCATTCTGACCACTGCTGTACATACGCCTAGAAATAAGACATTTCCCATTCTGAACACTACTGTACACACTGCTAGAGATAAGACATTTCCCATTCTGATCAGTAATGTACACACTCATGGAGATAAGACATTTCTCATTCTGACCACTACTGTACACACTCCTAGAGATAAAACATTCTGATTCTGAACACTACTGTACACACTCATGGAGATAACAAATTTCCCATTCTGACCACTACGGCATATACTCCTAGAGATAAGACATTTCCCATTCTGACCACGAGTGTACATACTCCTAGAGATAAGACATTTCCCATTCTGACCACTACTGTACACACTCCTAGAAATAAGACATTTCCCATTCTTACCACTACTGTACACGCTGCTAGAGATAAGACATTTCCCATTCTGACCACTACTGTACACACTCCTAGAGATAAGACATTTCCCATTCTGACCACTACTGTACACACTCCTACAAATAAGACATTTCCCATTCTGACCACTACTGTACACGCTGCTAGAGATAAGACATTTCCCATTCTGACCATTACTGTACACACTCCTAGAGATAAGACATTTCCCATTCTGACCATTACAGTACATACTCCTAGAGATAAGATATTCTCATGCTGAACACTACTGTACACACTCCTAGAGATAAGACATTTCCCATTCTGACCACTACTGTACACACTCCTAGAGTTAAGACATTTCTCATTCTGACCACTGCTGTACATACGCCTAGAAATAAGACATTTCCCATTATGAACACTACTGTACACACTGCTAGAGATAAGACATTTCCCATTCTGATCAGTAATGTACACACTCATGGAGATAAGACATTTCTCATTCTGACCACTACTGTACACACTCCTAGAGATAAAACATTCTGATTCTGAACACTACTGTACACACTCATGGAGATAACAAATTTCCCATTCTGACCACTACTGCACATACTCCTAGAGATAAGACATTCTCATTCTGAACACTACTGTACACACTCCTAGAGATAAGACATTTCCCATTCTGACCACTACTGTACACACTCCTAGAGTTAAGACATTTCTCATTCTGACCACTGCTGTACATACGCCGAGAAATAAGAAATTTCCCATTCTGAAAACTACTGTACACACTCCTAGAGATAAGACATTCCCATCCTGAACACTACTGTACACACTCCTAGATATAAGACATTTCCCATTCTGAACCCTACTGTACACACTCCTAGAGATAAGACATTTCCCATTCTTAACACTACTGTACAAACTCCTAGAGATAAGACATTTCCCATTCTGACCACTACTGTACACACTCATGGAGATAAGACGTTTCCCATTCTGACCACTACTGTACACGCTCCTAGAGATAAGAAGTTTATCATTCTGACCACTGCTGTACACACTCATGGAGATAACAAATTTCCCATTCTGACCACTACTGCACATACTGCTAGAGATAGGACATTTCCCATTCTGACCACTACTGCACATACTGCTAGAGATAGGACATTTCCCATTCTGACCACTACGGCATATACTCCTAGAGATAAGACATTTCCCATTCTGACCACTACTGTACACACTCATGGAGATAAGACATTTCCCATCTTGACCACTACTGTACACACTCCTAGAGATAAGACATGTCCCATCATGACCACTAATGTACACACTCCTAGAGATAAGACATTCTCATTCTGAACACTATTGTACACACTCATGGAGATAACAAATTTCCCATTCTGACCACTACTGCACATACTCCTAGAGATAAGACATTCTCAGTCTGAACACTACTGTACACACTCCTAGAGATAAGACATTTCCCATTCTGACCACGATTGTACATACTCCTAGAGATAAGACATTCTCATTCTGAACACTACTGTACACACTCATGGAGATAACAAATTTCCCATTCTGACCACTACTGTAAACACTCCTAGAGAAAAGAAGTTTATCATTCTGACCACTGCTGTACACACTCATTGAGATAGGTCATTTCCCATTCTGACCACTACGGCATATACTCCTAGAGATAAGACATTTCCCATTCTGACCACTACTGTACACACTCATGGAGATAAGACATTTCCCATCTTGACCACTACTGTACACACTCCTAGAGATAAGACATGTCCCATCATGACCACTAATGTACACACTCCTAGAGATAAGACATTCTCATTCTGAACACTATTGTACACACTCATGGAGATAAGACATTTCTCATTCTGACCACTACTGTACACACTCCTAGAGATAAAACATTCTGATTCTGAACACTACTGTACACACTCATGGAGATAACAAATTTCCCATTCTGACCACTACTGCACATACTCCTAGAGATAAGACATTCTCATTCTGAACACTACTGTACACACTCCTAGAGATAAGACATTTCCCATTCTGACCACTACTGTACACACTCCTAGAGTTAAGACATTTCTCATTCTGACCACTGCTGTACATACGCCGAGAAATAAGAAATTTCCCATTCTGAAAACTACTGTACAAACTCCTAGAGATAAGACATTCCCATCCTGAACACTACTGTACACACTCCTAGATATAAGACATTTCCCATTCTGAACCCTACTGTACACACTCCTAGAGATAAGACATTTCCCATTCTTAACACTACTGTACAAACTCCTAGAGATAAGACATTTCCCATTCTGACCACTACTGTACACACTCATGGAGATAAGACGTTTCCCATTCTGACCACTACTGTACACACTCCTAGAGATAAGAAGTTTATCATTCTGACCACTGCTGTACACACTCATGGAGATAACAAATTTCCCATTCTGACCACTACTGCACATACTGCTAGAGATAGGACATTTCCCATTCTGATCACTACTGCACATACTGCTAGAGATAGGACATTTCCCATTCTGACCACTACGGCATATACTCCTAGAGTTAAGACATTTCTCATTCTGACCACTGCTGTACATACGCCTAGAAATAAGACATTTCCCATTCTGAACACTACTGTACACACTGCTAGAGATAAGACATTTCCCATTCTTATCAGTAATGTACACACTCATGGAGATAAGACATTTCTCATTCTAAATACTACTGTACACACTTATGGAGATAAGACATTTCTCATTCTGACCACTACTGTACACACTCCTAGAGATAAAACATTCTGATTCTGAACACTACTGTACACACTCATGGATATATCAAATTTCCCATTCTGACCACTACTGCACATACTCCTAGAGATAAGACATTCTCATTCTGAACACTACTGTACACACTCCTAGAGATAAGACATTTCCCATTCTGACCACTACTGTACACACTCCTAGAGTTAAGACATTTCTCATTCTGACCACTGCTGTACATACGCCGATAAATAAGAAATTTCCCATTCTGAAAACTACTGTACACACTCCTAGAGATAAGACATTCCCATCCTGAACACTACTGTACACACTCCTAGATATAAGACATTTCCCATTCTGAACCCTACTGTACACACTCCTAGAGATAAGACATTTCCCATTCTTAACACTACTGTACAAACTCCTAGAGATAAGACATTTCCCATTCTGACCACTACTGTACACACTCATGGAGATAAGACGTTTCCCATTCTGACCACTACTGTACACGCTCCTAGAGATAAGAAGTTTATCATTCTGACCACTGCTGTACACACTCATGGAGATAACAAATTTCCCATTCTGACCACTACTGCACATACTGCTAGACATAGGACATTTCCCATTCTGACCACTACTGCACATACTGCTAGAGATAGGACATTTCCCATTCTGACCACTACGGCATATACTCCTAGAGATAAGACATTTCCCATTCTGACCACTACTGTACACACTCATGGAGATAAGACATTTCCCATCTTGACCACTACTGTACACACTCCTAGAGATAAGACATGTCCCATCATGACCACTAATGTACACACTCCTAGAGATAAGACATTCTCATTCTGAACACTATTGTACACACTCATGGAGATAACAAATTTCCCATTCTGACCACTACTGCACATACTCCTAGAGATAAGACATTCTCAGTCTGAACACTACTGTACACACTCCTAGAGATAAGACATTTCCCATTCTGACCACGATTGTACATACTCCTAGAGATAAGACATTCTCATTCTGAACACTACTGTACACACTCATGGAGATAACAAATTTCCCATTCTGACCACTACTGTAAACACTCCTAGAGAAAAGAAGTTTATCATTCTGACCACTGCTGTACACACTCATTGAGATAGGTCATTTCCCATTCTGACCACTACGGCATATACTCCTAGAGATAAGACATTTCCCATTCTGACCACTACTGTACACACTCATGGAGATAAGACATTTCCCATCTTGACCACTACTGTACACACTCCTAGAGATAAGACATGTCCCATCATGACCACTAATGTACACACTCCTAGAGATAAGACATTCTCATTCTGAACACTATTGTACACACTCATGGAGATAAGACATTTCTCATTCTGACCACTACTGTACACACTCCTAGAGATAAGACATGTCCCATCATGACCACTAATGTACACACTCCTAGAGATAAAACATTCTGATTCTGAACACTACTGTGCACACTCATGGAGATAACACATTTCCCATTCTGACCACTACTGCACATACTCCTAGAGATAAGACATTCTCATTCTGAACACTACTGTACACACTCCTAGAGATAAGACATTTCCCATTCTGACCACTACTGTACACACTCCTAGAGTTAAGACATTTCCCATTCTGACCACTGCTGTACATACGCCGAGAAATAAGAAATTTCCCATTCTGAAAACTACTGTACAAACTCCTAGAGATAAGAGATTCCCATCCTGAACACTACTGTACACACTCCTAGATATAAGACATTTCCCATTCTGAACCCTACTGTACACACTCCTAGAGATAAGACATTTCCCATTCTTAACACTACTGTACAAACTCCTAGAGATATGACATTTCCCATTCTGACCACTACTGTACACACTCATGGAGATAAGACGTTTCCCATTCTGACCACTACTGTACACACTCCTAGAGATAAGAAGTTTATCATTCTGACCACTGCTGTACACACTCATGGAGATAACAAATTTCCCATTCTGACCACTACTGCACATACTGCTAGAGATAGGACATTTCCCATTCTGACCACTACTGCACATACTGCTAGAGATAGGACATTTCCCATTCTGACCACTACGGCATATACTCCTAGAGATAAGACATTTCCCATTCTGACCACTACTGTACACACTCATGGAGATAAGACATTTCCCATCTTGACCACTACTGTACACACTCCTAGAGATAAGACATGTCCCATCATGACCACTAATGTACACACTCCTAGAGATAAGACATTCTCATTCTGAACACTATTGTACACACTCATGGAGATAACAAATTTCCCATTCTGACCACTACTGCACATACTCCTAGAGATAAGACATTGTCAGTCTGAACACTACTGTACACACTCCTAGAGATAAGACATTTCCCATTCTGACCACGATTGTACATACTCCTAGAGATAAGACATTCTCATTCTGAACACTACTGTACACACTCATGGAGATAACAAATTTCCCATTCTGACCACTACTGTAAACACTCCTAGAGAAAAGAAGTTTATCATTCTGACCACTGCTGTACAAACTCATTGAGATAGGTCATTTCCCATTCTGACCACTACGGCATATACTCCTAGAGATAAGACATTTCCCATTCTGACCACTACTGTACACACTCATGGAGATAAGACATTTCCCATCTTGACCACTACTGTACACACTCCTAGAGATAAGACATGTCCCATCATGACCACTAATGTACACACTCCTAGAGATAAGACATTCTCATTCTGACCACTACTGTACACACTCCTAGAGATAAGACATGTCCTATCATGACCACTAATGTACACACTCCTAGAGATAAAACATTCTGATTCTGAACACTACTGTACACACTCATGGAGATAACAAATTTCCCATTCTGACCACTACTGCACATACTCCTAGAGATAAGACATTCTCATTCTGAACACTACTGTACACACTCCTAGAGATAAGACATTTCCCATTCTGACCACTACTGTACACACTCCTAGAGTTAAGACATTTCTCATTCTGACCACTGCTGTACATACGCCGATAAATAAGAAATTTCCCATTCTGAAAACTACTGTACACACTCCTAGAGATAAGACATTCCCATCCTGAACACTACTGTACACACTCCTAGATATAAGACATTTCCCATTCTGAACCCTACTGTACACACTCCTAGAGATAAGACATTTCCCATTCTTAACACTACTGTACAAACTCCTAGAGATAAGACATTTCCCATTCTGACCACTACTGTACACACTCATGGAGATAAGACGTTTCCCATTCTGACCACTACTGTACACGCTCCTAGAGATAAGAAGTTTATCATTCTGACCACTGCTGTACACACTCATGGAGATAACAAATTTCCCATTCTGACCACTACTGCACATACTGCTAGACATAGGACATTTCCCATTCTGACCACTACTGCACATACTGCTAGAGATAGGACATTTCCCATTCTGACCACTACGGCATATACTCCTAGAGATAAGACATTTCCCATTCTGACCACTACTGTACACACTCATGGAGATAAGACATTTCCCATCTTGACCACTACTGTACACACTCCTAGAGATAAGACATGTCCCATCATGACCACTAATGTACACACTCCTAGAGATAAGACATTCTCATTCTGAACACTATTGTACACACTCATGGAGATAACAAATTTCCCATTCTGACCACTACTGCACATACTCCTAGAGATAAGACATTCTCAGTCTGAACACTACTGTACACACTCCTAGAGATAAGACATTTCCCATTCTGACCACGATTGTACATACTCCTAGAGATAAGACATTCTCATTCTGAACACTACTGTACACACTCATGGAGATAACAAATTTCCCATTCTGACCACTACTGTAAACACTCCTAGAGAAAAGAAGTTTATCATTCTGACCACTGCTGTACACACTCATTGAGATAGGTCATTTCCCATTCTGACCACTACGGCATATACTCCTAGAGATAAGACATTTCCCATTCTGACCACTACTGTACACACTCATGGAGATAAGACATTTCCCATCTTGACCACTACTGTACACACTCCTAGAGATAAGACATGTCCCATCATGACCACTAATGTACACACTCCTAGAGATAAGACATTCTCATTCTGAACACTATTGTACACACTCATGGAGATAAGACATTTCTCATTCTGACCACTACTGTACACACTCCTAGAGATAAGACATGTCCCATCATGACCACTAATGTACACACTCCTAGAGATAAAACATTCTGATTCTGAACACTACTGTGCACACTCATGGAGATAACACATTTCCCATTCTGACCACTACTGCACATACTCCTAGAGATAAGACATTCTCATTCTGAACACTACTGTACACACTCCTAGAGATAAGACATTTCCCATTCTGACCACTACTGTACACACTCCTAGAGTTAAGACATTTCCCATTCTGACCACTGCTGTACATACGCCGAGAAATAAGAAATTTCCCATTCTGAAAACTACTGTACAAACTCCTAGAGATAAGACATTCCCATCCTGAACACTACTGTACACACTCCTAGATATAAGACATTTCCCATTCTGAACCCTACTGTACACACTCCTAGAGATAAGACATTTCCCATTCTTAACACTACTGTACAAACTCCTAGAGATATGACATTTCCCATTCTGACCACTACTGTACACACTCATGGAGATAAGACGTTTCCCATTCTGACCACTACTGTACACACTCCTAGAGATAAGAAGTTTATCATTCTGACCACTGCTGTACACACTCATGGAGATAACAAATTTCCCATTCTGACCACTACTGCACATACTGCTAGAGATAGGACATTTCCCATTCTGACCACTACTGCACATACTGCTAGAGATAGGACATTTCCTATTCTGACCACTACGGCATATACTCCTAGAGATAAGACATTTCCCATTCTGACCACTACTGTACACACTCATGGAGATAAGACATTTCCCATCTTGACCACTACTGTACACACTCCTAGAGATAAGACATGTCCCATCATGACCACTAATGTACACACTCCTAGAGATAAGACATTCTCATTCTGAACACTATTGTACACACTCATGGAGATAACAAATTTCCCATTCTGACCACTACTGCACATACTCCTAGAGATAAGACATTGTCAGTCTGAACACTACTGTACACACTCCTAGAGATAAGACATTTCCCATTCTGACCACGATTGTACATACTCCTAGAGATAAGATATTCTCATTCTGAACACTACTGTACACACTCATGGAGATAACAAATTTCCCATTCTGACCACTACTGTAAACACTCCTAGAGAAAAGAAGTTTATCATTCTGACCACTGCTGTACAAACTCATTGAGATAGGTCATTTCCCATTCTGACCACTACGGCATATACTCCTAGAGATAAGACATTTCCCATTCTGACCACTACTGTACACACTCATGGAGATAAGACATTTCCCATCTTGACCACTACTGTACACACTCCTAGAGATAAGACATGTCCCATCATGACCACTAATGTACACACTCCTAGAGATAAGACATTCTCATTCTGACCACTACTGTACACACTCCTAGAGATAAGACATGTCCTATCATGACCACTAATGTACACACTCCTAGAGATAAAACATTCTGATTCTGAACACTACTGTACACACTCATGGAGATAACAAATTTCCCATTCTGACCACTACTGCACATACTCCTAGAGATAAGACATTCTCATTCTGAACACTACTGTACACACTCCTAGAGATAAGACATTTCCCATTCTGACCACTACTGTACACACTCCTAGAGTTAAGACATTTCTCATTCTGACCACTGCTGTACATACGCCGATAAATAAGAAATTTCCCATTCTGAAAACTACTGTACACACTCCTAGAGATAAGACATTCCCATCCTGAACACTACTGTACACACTCCTAGATATAAGACATTTCCCATTCTGAACCCTACTGTACACACTCCTAGAGATAAGACATTTCCCATTCTTAACACTACTGTACAAACTCCTAGAGATAAGACATTTCCCATTCTGACCACTACTGTACACACTCATGGAGATAAGACGTTTCCCATTCTGACCACTACTGTACACGCTCCTAGAGATAAGAAGTTTATCATTCTGACCACTGCTGTACACACTCATGGAGATAACAAATTTCCCATTCTGACCACTACTGCACATACTGCTAGACATAGGACATTTCCCATTCTGACCACTACTGCACATACTGCTAGAGATAGGACATTTCCCATTCTGACCACTACGGCATATACTCCTAGAGATAAGACATTTCCCATTCTGACCACTACTGTACACACTCATGGAGATAAGACATTTCCCATCTTGACCACTACTGTACACACTCCTAGAGATAAGACATGTCCCATCATGACCACTAATGTACACACTCCTAGAGATAAGACATTCTCATTCTGAACACTATTGTACACACTCATGGAGATAACAAATTTCCCATTCTGACCACTACTGCACATACTCCTAGAGATAAGACATTCTCAGTCTGAACACTACTGTACACACTCCTAGAGATAAGACATTTCCCATTCTGACCACGATTGTACATACTCCTAGAGATAAGACATTCTCATTCTGAACACTACTGTACACACTCATGGAGATAACAAATTTCCCATTCTGACCACTACTGTAAACACTCCTAGAGAAAAGAAGTTTATCATTCTGACCACTGCTGTACACACTCATTGAGATAGGTCATTTCCCATTCTGACCACTACGGCATATACTCCTAGAGATAAGACATTTCCCATTCTGACCACTACTGTACACACTCATGGAGATAAGACATTTCCCATCTTGACCACTACTGTACACACTCCTAGAGATAAGACATGTCCCATCATGACCACTAATGTACACACTCCTAGAGATAAGACATTCTCATTCTGAACACTATTGTACACACTCATGGAGATAAGACATTTCTCATTCTGACCACTACTGTACACACTCCTAGAGATAAGACATGTCCCATCATGACCACTAATGTACACACTCCTAGAGATAAAACATTCTGATTCTGAACACTACTGTGCACACTCATGGAGATAACACATTTCCCATTCTGACCACTACTGCACATACTCCTAGAGATAAGACATTCTCATTCTGAACACTACTGTACACACTCCTAGAGATAAGACATTTCCCATTCTGACCACTACTGTACACACTCCTAGAGTTAAGACATTTCCCATTCTGACCACTGCTGTACATACGCCGAGAAATAAGAAATTTCCCATTCTGAAAACTACTGTACAAACTCCTAGAGATAAGACATTCCCATCCTGAACACTACTGTACACACTCCTAGATATAAGACATTTCCCATTCTGAACCCTACTGTACACACTCCTAGAGATAAGACATTTCCCATTCTTAACACTACTGTACAAACTCCTAGAGATATGACATTTCCCATTCTGACCACTACTGTACACACTCATGGAGATAAGACGTTTCCCATTCTGACCACTACTGTACACACTCCTAGAGATAAGAAGTTTATCATTCTGACCACTGCTGTACACACTCATGGAGATAACAAATTTCCCATTCTGACCACTACTGCACATACTGCTAGAGATAGGACATTTCCCATTCTGACCACTACTGCACATACTGCTAGAGATAGGACATTTCCCATTCTGACCACTACGGCATATACTCCTAGAGATAAGACATTTCCCATTCTGACCACTACTGTACACACTCATGGAGATAAGACATTTCCCATCTTGACCACTACTGTACACACTCCTAGAGATAAGACATGTCCCATCATGACCACTAATGTACACACTCCTAGAGATAAGACATTCTCATTCTGAACACTATTGTACACACTCATGGAGATAACAAATTTCCCATTCTGACCACTACTGCACATACTCCTAGAGATAAGACATTGTCAGTCTGAACACTACTGTACACACTCCTAGAGATAAGACATTTCCCATTCTGACCACGATTGTACATACTCCTAGAGATAAGACATTCTCATTCTGAACACTACTGTACACACTCATGGAGATAACAAATTTCCCATTCTGACCACTACTGTAAACACTCCTAGAGAAAAGAAGTTTATCATTCTGACCACTGCTGTACAAACTCATTGAGATAGGTCATTTCCCATTCTGACCACTACGGCATATACTCCTAGAGATAAGACATTTCCCATTCTGACCACTACTGTACACACTCATGGAGATAAGACATTTCCCATCTTGACCACTACTGTACACACTCCTAGAGATAAGACATGTCCCATCATGACCACTAATGTACACACTCCTAGAGATAAGACATTCTCATTCTGACCACTACTGTACACACTCCTAGAGATAAGACATGTCCTATCATGACCACTAATGTACACACTCCTAGAGATAAAACATTCTGATTCTGAACACTACTGTACACACTCATGGAGATAACAAATTTCCCATTCTGACCACTACTGCACATACTCCTAGAGATAAGACATTCTCATTCTGAACACTACCGTACACACTCCTAGAGATAAGACATTTCCCATTCTGACCACTACTGTACACACTCCTAGAGTTAAGATATTTCTCATTCTGACCACTGCTGTACATACGCCGAGAAATAAGAAATTTCCCATTCTGAAAACTACTGTACAAACTCCTAGAGATAAGACATTCCCATCCTGAACACTACTGTACACACTCCTAGATATAAGACATTTCCCATTCTGAACCCTACTGTACACACTCCTAGAGATAAGACATTTCCCATTCTTAACACTACTGTACAAACTCCTAGAGATAAGACATTTCCCATTCTGACCACTACTGTACACACTCATGGAGATAAGACGTTTCCCATTCTGACCACTACTGTACACACTCCTAGAGATAAGAAGTTTATCATTCTGACCACTGCTGTACACACTCATGGAGATAACAAATTTCCCATTCTGACCACTACTGCACATACTGCTAGAGATAGGACATTTCCCATTCTGACCACTACTGCACATACTGCTAGAGATAGGACATTTCCCATTCTGACCACTACGGCATATACTCCTAGAGATAAGACATTTCCCATTCTGACCACTACTGTACACACTCATGGAGATAAGACATTTCCCATCTTGACCACTACTGTACACACTCCTAGAGATAAGACATGTCCCATCATGACCACTAATGTACACACTCCTAGAGATAAGACATTCTCATTCTGAACACTATTGTACACACTCATGGAGATAACAAATTTCCCATTCTGACCACTACTGCACATACTCCTAGAGATAAGACATTCTCATTCTGAACACTACTGTACACACTCCTAGAGATAAGACATTTCCCATTCTGACCACTACTGCATATACGCCTAGAAATAAGACATTTCCCATTCTGAAAACTACTGTACACACTCCTAGAGATAAGACATTCCCATCCTGAACACTACTGTACACACTCCTAGATATAAGACTTTTCCCATTCTGAACCCTACTGTACACACTCCTAGAGATAAGACATTTCCCATTCTTAACACTACTGTACAAACTCCTAGAGATAAGTCATTTCCCATTCTGACCACTACTGTACACACTCATGGAGATAAGACGTTTCCCATTCTGACCACTACTGTACACACTCCTAGAAATAAGACATTTCCCATTCTGACCACTACTGTACACGCTGCTAGAGATAAGACATTTCCCATTCTGACCACTACTGCACATACTGCTAGAGATAGGACATTTCCCATTCTGACCACTACTGCACATACTGCTAGAGATAGGACATTTCCCATTCTGACCACTACGGCATATACTCCTAGAGATAAGACATTTCCCATTCTGACCACTACTGTACACACTCATGGAGATAAGACATTTCCCATTCTGACCACTACTGTACACACTCCTAGAGATAAGATATTTCCCATTATGACCACTACAGTACATACTCTTAGAGATAAGACATTCTCATTCTGAACACTACTGTACACACTCCTAGAGATAAGACATTTCCCATTCTGACCACTACTGTACACACTCCTAGAGTTAAGACATTTCTCATTCTGACCACCGCTGTACATACGCCTAGAAATAAGTTATTTCCCATTATGACCCCTACTGTACACACTCCTAGAGATAAGACATTTCCCATTCTTAACACTACTGTACACACTCCTAGAGATAAGACATTTCCCATTCTGACCACTACTGTACACACTCCTAGAGATAAGAAGTTTATCATTCTGACCACTACTGCACATACTGCTAGAGATAGGACATTTCCCATTCTGACCACTACGGCATATACTCCTAGAGATAAGACATTTCCCATTCTGACCACGAGTGTACATACTCCTAGAGATAAGACATTTCCCATTCTGACCACTACTGTACACACTCCTAGAAATAAGACGTTTCCCATTCTGACCACTACTGTACACACTCCTAGAGATAAGAAGTTTATCATTCTGAACACTGCTGTACACACTCATGGAGATAACAAATTTCCCATTCTGACCACTACTGCACATACTGCTAGAGATAGGACATTTCCCATTCTGACCACTACTGCACATACTGCTAGAGATAGGACATTTCCCATTCTGACCACTACGGCATATACTCCTAGAGATAAGACATTTCCCATTCTGACCACTACTGTACACACTCATGGAGATAAGACATTTCCCATCTTGACCACTACTGTACACACTCCTAGAGATAAGACATGTCCCATCATGACCACTAATGTACACACTCCTAGAGATAAGACATTCTCATTCTGAACACTATTGTACACACTCATGGAGATAACAAATTTCCCATTCTGACCACTACTGCACATACTCCTAGAGATAACACATTCTCATTCTGAACACTACTGTACACACTCCTAGAGATAAGACATTTCCCATTCTGACCACTACTGCACATACGCCTAGAAATAAGACATTTCCCATTCTGAAAACTACTGTACACACTCCTAGAAACAAGACATTTCCCATTCTTAACACTACTGTACATACTCCTAGAGATAAGACATTTCCCATTCTGATCACTACTGTACACACTCATGGAGATAAGACATTTCCCATTCTGACCACTACTGTACACACTCATGGAGATAAGACATTTCCCATCTTGACCACTACTGTACACACTCCTAGAGATAAGACATGTCCCATCATGACCACTAATGTACACACTCCTAGAGATAAGACATTTCCCATTCTGACCACGATTGTACATACTCCTAGAGATAAGACATTCTCATTCTGAACACTACTGTACACACTCATGGAGATAACAAATTTCCCATTCTGACCACTACTGTAAACACTCCTAGAGAAAAGAAATTTATCATTCTGACCACTGCTGTACACACTCATTGAGATAGGTCATTTCCCATTCTGACCACTACGGCATATACTCCTAGAGATAAGACATTTCCCATTCTGACCACTACTGTACACACTCATGGAGATAAGACATTTCCCATCTTGACCACTACTGTACACACTCCTAGAGATAAGACATGTCCCATCATGACCACTAATGTACACACTCCTAGAGATAAGACATTCTCATTCTGAACACTATTGTACACACTCATGGAGATAACAAATTTCCCATTCTGACCACTACTGCACATACTCCAAGAGATAAGACATTCTCAGTCTGAACACTACTGTACACACTCCTAGAGATAAGACATTTCCCATTCTGACCACTACTGTACACACTCCTAGAGTTAAGACATTTCTCATTTTGACCACTGCTGTACATACGCCTAGAAATAAGAAATTTCCCATTCTGAAAACTACTGTACACACTCCTAGAGATAAGACATTCCCATCCTGAACACTACTGTACACACTCCTAGATATAAGACTTTTCCCATTCTGAACCCTACTGTACACACTCCTAGAGATAAGACATTTCCCATTCTTAACACTACTGTACAAACTCCTAGAGATAAGTCATTTCCCATTCTGACCACTACTGTCCACACTCATGGAGATAAGACGTTTCCCATTCTGACCACTACTGTACACACTCCTAGAAATAAGACATTTTCCATTCTGACCACTACTGTACACGCTGCTAGAGATAAGACATTTCCCATTCTGACCACTACTGCACATACTGCTAGAGATAGGACATTTCCCATTCTGACCACTACTGCACATACTGCTAGAGATAGGACATTTCCCATTCTGACCACTACGGCATATACTCCTAGAGATAAGACATTTCTCATTCTGACCACTACTGTACACACTCATGGAGATAAGACATTTCGCATTCTGACCACTACTGTACACACTCCTAGAGATAAGACATGTCCCATTCTGACCACGATTGTACACACTCCTAGAGATAAGACATTTCCCATTCTGACCAGGATTGTACATACTCCTAGAGATAAGACATTTCCCATTCTGACCACTACTGTACACACTCCTAGAAAGAAGACATTTCCCATTCTAACCACTACTGTACACGCTGCTAGAGATAAGACATTTCCCATTCTGACCACTACTGTACACACTCCTAGAGATAAGATATTTCCCATTATGACCACTACAGTACATACTCTTAGGGTTAAGACATTCTCATTCTGAACACTACTGTACACACTCCTAGAGATAAGACATTTCCCATTCTGACCACTACTGTACACACTCCTAGAGTTAAGACATTTCTCATTCTGACCACCGCTGTACATACGCCTAGAAATAAGTTATTTCCCATTATGACCCCTACTGTACACACTCCTAGAGATAAGACATTTCCCATTCTTAACACTACTGTACACACTCCTAGAGATAAGACATTTTCCATTCTGACCACTACTGTACACACTCCTAGAGATAAGAAGTTTATCATTCTGACCACTGCTTTACACACTCATGGCGATAACAAATTTCCCATTCTGACCACTACTGTAAACACTCCTAGAGAAAAGAAGTTTATCATTCGGACCACAACTGCACATACTGCTAGAGATAGGACATTTCCCATTCTGACCACTACGGCATATACTCCTAGAGATAAGACATTTTCCATTCTGACCACTACTGTACACACTCCTAGAAATAAGACATATCCCATTCTAACCAAAACTGTACACGCTGCTAGAGATAAGACATTTCCCATTCTGACCACTACTGTACACACTCCTAGAGATAAGACATTTCCCATTCTGACCACTACTGTACACACTCCTACAAATAAGACATTTCCCATTCTGACCACTACTGTACACGCTGCTAGAGATAAGACATGTCCCATTCTGACCATTACTGTACACACTCCTAGAGATAAGACATTTCCCATTCTGACCATTACAGTACATACTCCTAGAGATAAGATATTCTCATGCTGAACACTACTGTACACACTCCTAGAGATAAGACATTTCCCATTCTGACCACTACTGTACACACTCCTAGAGATAAGACATTTCCCATTCTGACCACTACTGTACACACTCCTAGAGATAAGACATTCCCATCCTGAACACTACTGTACACGCTGCTAGAGATAAGACATGTCCCATTCTGACCATTACTGTACACACTCCTAGAGATAAGACATTTCCCATTCTGACCATTACACGCTGCTAGAGATAAGACATTTCCCATTCTGACCACTACTGCACATACTGCTAGAGATAGGACATTTCCCATTCTGACCACTACTGCACATACTGCTAGAGATAGGACATTTCCCATTCTGACCACTACGGCATATACTCCTAGAGATAAGACATTTCTCATTCTGACCACTACTGTACACACTCATGGAGATAAGACATTTCGCATTCTGACCACTACTGTACACACTCCTAGAGATAAGACATGTCCCATTCTGACCACGATTGTACACACTCCTAGAGATAAGACATTTCCCATTCTGACCAGGATTGTACATACTCCTAGAGATAAGACATTTCCCATTCTGACCACTACTGTACACACTCCTAGAGATAAGACATTCCCATCCTGAACACTACTGTACACGCTGCTAGAGATAAGACATGTCCCATTCTGACCATTACTGTACACACTCCTAGAAATAAGACATTTTCCATTCTGACCACTACTGTACACGCTGCTAGAGATAAGACATTTCCCATTCTGACCACTACTGCACATACTGCTAGAGATAGGACATTTCCCATTCTGACCACTACTGCACATACTGCTAGAGATAGGACATTTCCCATTCTGACCACTACGGCATATACTCCTAGAGATAAGACATTTCTCATTCTGACCACTACTGTACACACTCATGGAGATAAGACATTTCGCATTCTGACCACTACTGTACACACTCCTAGAGATAAGACATGTCCCATTCTGACCACGATTGTACACACTCCTAGAGATAAGACATTTCCCATTCTGACCAGGATTGTACATACTCCTAGAGATAAGACATTTCCCATTCTGACCACTACTGTACACACTCCTAGAAAGAAGACATTTCCCATTCTAACCACTACTGTACACGCTGCTAGAGATAAGACATTTCCCATTCTGACCACTACTGTACACACTCCTAGAGATAAGATATTTCCCATTATGACCACTACAGTACATACTCTTAGGGTTAAGACATTCTCATTCTGAACACTACTGTACACACTCCTAGAGATAAGACATTTCCCATTCTGACCACTACTGTACACACTCCTAGAGTTAAGACATTTCTCATTCTGACCACCGCTGTACATACGCCTAGAAATAAGTTATTTCCCATTATGACCCCTACTGTACACACTCCTAGAGATAAGACATTTCCCATTCTTAACACTACTGTACACACTCCTAGAGATAAGACATTTTCCATTCTGACCACTACTGTACACACTCCTAGAGATAAGAAGTTTATCATTCTGACCACTGCTTTACACACTCATGGCGATAACAAATTTCCCATTCTGACCACTACTGTAAACACTCCTAGAGAAAAGAAGTTTATCATTCGGACCACAACTGCACATACTGCTAGAGATAGGACATTTCCCATTCTGACCACTACGGCATATACTCCTAGAGATAAGACATTTTCCATTCTGACCACTACTGTACACACTCCTAGAAATAAGACATATCCCATTCTAACCAAAACTGTACACGCTGCTAGAGATAAGACATTTCCCATTCTGACCACTACTGTACACACTCCTAGAGATAAGACATTTCCCATTCTGACCACTACTGTACACACTCCTACAAATAAGACATTTCCCATTCTGACCACTACTGTACACGCTGCTAGAGATAAGACATGTCCCATTCTGACCATTACTGTACACACTCCTAGAGATAAGACATTTCCCATTCTGACCATTACAGTACATACTCCTAGAGATAAGATATTCTCATGCTGAACACTACTGTACACACTCCTAGAGATAAGACATTTCCCATTCTGACCACTACTGTACACACTCCTAGAGTTAAGACATTTCTCATTCTGACCACTGCTGTACATACGCCTAGAAATAAGACATTTCCCATTCTGAACACTACTGTACACACTGCTAGAGATAAGACATTTCCCATTCTGATCAGTAATGTACACACTCATGGAGATAAGACATTTCTCATTCTAAATACTACTGTACACACTTATGGAGATAAGACATTTCTCATTCTAAATACTACTGTACACACTTATGGAGATAAGACATTTCTCATTCTGACCACTACTGTACACACTCCTAGAGATAAAACATTCTGATTCTGAACACTACTGTACACACTCATGGAGATAACAAATTTCCCATTCTGACCACTACTGCACATACTCCTAGAGATAAGACATTCTCATTCTGAACACTACTGTACACACTCCTAGAGATAAGACATTTCCCATTCTGACCACTACTGTACACACTCCTAGAGTTAAGACATTTCTCATTCTGACCACTGCTGTACATACGCCGAGAAATAAGAAATTTCCCATTCTGAAAACTACTGTACACACTCCTAGAGATAAGACATTCCCATCCTGAACACTACTGTACACACTCCTAGATATAAGACATTTCCCATTCTGAACCCTACTGTACAAACTCCTAGAGATAAGACATTTCCCATTCTTAACACTACTGTACAAACTCCTAGAGATAAGACATTTCCCATTCTGACCACTACTGTACACACTCATGGAGATAAGACGTTTCCCATTCTGACCACTACTGTACACACTCCTAGAGATAAGAAGTTTATCATTCTGACCACTGCTGTACACACTCATGGAGATAACAAATTTCCCATTCTGACCACTACTGCACATACTGCTAGAGATAGGACATTTCCCATTCTGACCACTACTGCACATACTGCTAGAGATAGGACATTTCCCATTCTGACCACTACGGCATATACTCCTAGAGATAAGACATTTCCCATTCTGACCACTACTGTACACACTCATGGAGATAAGACATTTCCCATCTTGACCACTACTGTACACACTCCTAGAGATAAGACATGTCCCATCATGACCACTAATGTACACACTCCTAGAGATAAGACATTCTCATTCTGAACACTATTGTACACACTCATGGAGATAACAAATTTCCCATTCTGACCACTACTGCACATACTCCTAGAGATAAGACATTCTCATTCTGAACACTATTGTACACACTCCTAGAGATAAGACATTTCCCATTCTGACCACTACTGCATATACGCCTAGAAATAAGACATTTCCCATTCTGAAAACTACTGTACACACTCCTAGAGATAAGACATTCCCATCCTGAACACTACTGTACACACTCCTAGATATAAGACTTTTCCCATTCTGAACCCTACTGTACACACTCCTAGAGATAAGACATTTCCCATTCTTAACACTACTGTACAAACTCCTAGAGATAAGTCATTTCCCATTCTGACCACTACTGTACACACTCATGGAGATAAGACGTTTCCCATTCTGACCACTACTGTACACACTCCTAGAAATAAGACATTTCCCATTCTGACCACTACTGTACACGCTGCTAGAGATAAGACATTTCCCATTCTGACCACTACTGCACATACTGCTAGAGATAGGACATTTCCCATTCTGACCACTACTGCACATACTGCTAGAGATAGGACATTTCCCATTCTGACCACTACGGCATATACTCCTAGAGATAAGACATTTCCCATTCTGACCACTACTGTACACACTCATGGAGATAAGACATTTCCCATTCTGACCACTACTGTACACACTCCTAGAGATAAGACATGTCCCATTCTGACCACGATTGTACACACTCCTAGAGATAAGACATTTCCCATTCTGACCAGGATTGTACATACTCCTAGAGATAAGACATTTCCCATTCTGACCACTACTGTACACACTCCTAGAAATAAGACATTTCCCATTCTAACCACTACTGTACACGCTGCTAGAGATAAGACATTTCCCATTCTGACCACTACTGTACACACTCCTAGAGATAAGATATTTCCCATTATGACCACTACAGTACATACTCTTAGAGATAAGACATTCTCATTCTGAACACTACTGTACACACTCCTAGAGATAAGACATTTCCCATTCTGACCACTACTGTACACACTCCTAGAGTTAAGACATTTCTCATTCTGACCACCGCTGTACATACGCCTAGAAATAAGTTATTTCCCATTATGACCCCTACTGTACACACTCCTAGAGATAAGACATTTCCCATTCTTAACACTACTGTACACACTCCTAGAGATAAGACATTTCCCATTCTGACCACTACTGTACACACTCCTAGAGATAAGAAGTTTATCATTCTGACCACTACTGCACATACTGCTAGAGATAGGACATTTCCCATTCTGACCACTACGGCATATACTCCTAGAGATAAGACATTTCCCATTCTGACCACGAGTGTACATACTCCTAGAGATAAGACATTTCCCATTCTGACCACTACTGTACACACTCCTAGAAATAAGACGTTTCCCATTCTGACCACTACTGTACACACTCCTAGAGATAAGAAGTTTATCATTCTGAACACTGCTGTACACACTCATGGAGATAACAAATTTCCCATTCTGACCACTACTGCATATACTGCTAGAGATAGGACATTTCCCATTCTGACCACTACTGCACATACTGCTAGAGATAGGACATTTCCCATTCTGACCACTACGGCATATACTCCTAGAGATAAGACATTTCCCATTCTGACCACTACTGTACACACTCATGGAGATAAGACATTTCCCATCTTGACCACTACTGTACACACTCCTAGAGATAAGACATGTCCCATCATGACCAATAATGTACACACTCCTAGAGATAAGACATTCTCATTCTGAACACTATTGTACACACTCATGGAGATAACAAATTTCCCATTCTGACCACTACTGCACATACTCCTAGAGATAACACATTCTCATTCTGAACACTACTGTACACACTCCTAGAGATAAGACATTTCCCATTCTGACCACTACTGCACATACGCCTAGAAATAAGACATTTCCCATTCTGAAAACTACTGTACACACTCCTAGAAACAAGACATTTCCCATTCTTAACACTACTGTACATACTCCTAGAGATAAGACATTTCTCATTCTGACCACTACTGTACACACTCATGGAGATAAGACATTTCCCATTCTGACCACTACTGTACACACTCATGGAGATAAGACATTTCCCATCTTGACCACTACTGTACACACTCCTAGAGATAAGACATGTCCCATCATGACCACTAATGTACACACTCCTAGAGATAAGACATTTCCCATTCTGACCACGATTGTACATACTCCTAGAGATAAGACATTCTCATTCTGAACACTACTGTACACACTCATGGAGATAACAAATTTCCCATTCTGACCACTACTGTAAACACTCCTAGAGAAAAGAAATTTATCATTCTGACCACTGCTGTACACACTCATTGAGATAGGTCATTTCCCATTCTGACCACTACGGCATATACTCCTAGAGATAAGACATTTCCCATTCTGACCACTACTGCACACACTCATGGAGATAAGACATTTCCCATCTTGACCACTACTGTACACACTCCTAGAGATAAGACATGTCCCATCATGACCACTAATGTACACACTCCTAGAGATAAGACATTCTCATTCTGAACACTATTGTACACACTCATGGAGATAACAAATTTCCCATTCTGACCACTACTGCACATACTCCAAGAGATAAGACATTCTCAGTCTGAACACTACTGTACACACTCCTAGAGATAAGACATTTCCCATTCTGACCACTACTGTACACACTCCTAGAGTTAAGACATTTCTCATTCTGACCACTGCTGTACATACGCCTAGAAATAAGAAATTTCCCATTCTGAAAACTACTGTACACACTCCTAGAGATAAGACATTCCCATCCTGAACACTACTGTACACACTCCTAGATATAAGACTTTTCCCATTCTGAACCCTACTGTACACACTCCTAGAGATAAGACATTTCCCATTCTTAACACTACTGTACAAACTCCTAGAGATAAGTCATTTCCCATTCTGACCACTACTGTCCACACTCATGGAGATAAGACGTTTCCCATTCTGACCACTACTGTACACACTCCTAGAAATAAGACATTTTCCATTCTGACCACTACTGTACACGCTGCTAGAGATAAGACATTTCCCATTCTGACCACTACTGCACATACTGCTAGAGATAGGACATTTCCCATTCTGACCACTACTGCACATACTGCTAGAGATAGGACATTTCCCATTCTGACCACTACGGCATATACTCCTAGAGATAAGACATTTCTCATTCTGACCACTACTGTACACACTCATGGAGATAAGACATTTCGCATTCTGACCACTACTGTACACACTCCTAGAGATAAGACATGTCCCATTCTGACCACGATTGTACACACTCCTAGAGATAAGACATTTCCCATTCTGACCAGGATTGTACATACTCCTAGAGATAAGACATTTCCCATTCTGACCACTACTGTACACACTCCTAGAAAGAAGACATTTCCCATTCTAACCACTACTGTACACGCTGCTAGAGATAAGACATTTCCCATTCTGACCACTACTGTACACACTCCTAGAGATAAGATATTTTCCATTATGACCACTACAGTACATACTCTTAGAGATAAGACATTCTCATTCTGAACACTACTGTACACACTCCTAGAGATAAGACATTTCCCATTCTGACCACTACTGTACACACTCCTAGAGTTAAGACATTTCTCATTCTGACCACCGCTGTACATACGCCTAGAAATAAGTTATTTCCCATTATGACCCCTACTGTACACACTCCTAGAGATAAGACATTTCCCATTCTTAACACTACTGTACACACTCCTAGAGATAAGACATTTTCCATTCTGACCACTACTGTACACACTCCTAGAGATAAGAAGTTTATCATTCTGACCACTGCTTTACACACTCATGGCGATAACAAATTTCCCATTCTGAC
Source organism: Lampris incognitus (assembly GCF_029633865.1). Classification (NCBI taxonomy): domain Eukaryota; kingdom Metazoa; phylum Chordata; class Actinopteri; order Lampriformes; family Lampridae; genus Lampris; species Lampris incognitus. Next base: position 47,061,309 of record NC_079213.1, on the reverse strand, counting down.
CACTACTGTAAACACTCCTAGAGAAAAGAAGTTTATCATTCGGACCACAACTGCACATACTGCTAGAGATAGGACATTTCCCATTCTGACCACTACGGCATATACTCCTAGAGATAAGACATTTTCCATTCTGACCACTACTGTACACACTCCTAGAAATAAGACATATCCCATTCTAACCAAAACTGTACACGCTGCTAGAGATAAGACATTTCCCATTCTGACCACTACTGTACACACTCCTAGAGATAAGACATTTCCCATTCTGACCACTACTGTACACACTCCTACAAATAAGACATTTCCCATTCTGACCACTACTGTACACGCTGCTAGAGATAAGACATTTCCCATTCTGACCATTACTGTACACACTCCTAGAGATAAGACATTTCCCATTCTGACCATTACAGTACATACTCCTAGAGATAAGATATTCTCATGCTGAACACTACTGTACACACTCCTAGAGATAAGACATTTCCCATTCTGACCACTACTGTACACACTCCTAGAGTTAAGACATTTCTCATTCTGACCACTGCTGTACATACGCCTAGAAATAAGACATTTCCCATTCTGAACACTACTGTACACACTGCTAGAGATAAGACATTTCCCATTCTGATCAGTAATGTACACACTCATGGAGATAAGACATTTCTCATTCTAAATACTACTGTACACACTTATGGAGATAAGACATTTCTCATTCTAAATACTACTGTACACACTTATGGAGATAAGACATTTCTCATTCTGACCACTACTGTACACACTCCTAGAGATAAAACATTCTGATTCTGAACACTACTGTACACACTCATGGAGATAACAAATTTCCCATTCTGACCACTACTGCACATACTCCTAGAGATAAGACATTCTCATTCTGAACACTACTGTACACACTCCTAGAGATAAGACATTTCCCATGCTGACCACTACTGTACACACTCCTAGAGTTAAGACATTTCTCATTCTGACCACTGCTGTACATACGCCGAGAAATAAGAAATTTCCCATTCTGAAAACTACTGTACACACTCCTAGAGATAAGACATTCCCATCCTGAACACTACTGTACACACTCCTAGATATAAGACATTTCCCATTCTGAACCCTACTGTACAAACTCCTAGAGATAAGACATTTCCCATTATTAACACTACTGTACAAACTCCTAGAGATAAGACATTTCCCATTCTGACCACTACTGTACACACTCATGGAGATAAGACGTTTCCCATTCTGACCACTACTGTACACACTCCTAGAGATAAGAAGTTTATCATTCTGACCACTGCTGTACACACTCATGGAGATAACAAATTTCCCATTCTGACCACTACTGCACATACTGCTAGAGATAGGACATTTCCCATTCTGACCACTACGGCATATACTCCTAGAGATAAGACATTTCCCATTCTTACCACTACTGTACACACTCATGGAGATAAGACATTTCCCATCTTGACCACTACTGTACACACTCCTAGAGATAAGACATGTCCCATCATGACCACTAATGTACACACTCCTAGAGATAAGACATTCTCATTCTGAACACTATTGTACACACTCATGGAGATAACAAATTTCCCATTCTGACCACTACTGCACATACTCCTAGAGATAAGACATTCTCATTCTGAACACTACTGTACACACTCCTAGAGATAAGACATTTCCCATTCTGACCACTACTGCATATACGCCTAGAAATAAGACATTTCCCATTCTGAAAACTACTGTACACACTCCTAGAGATAAGACATTCCCATCCTGAACACTACTGTACACACTCCTAGATATAAGACTTTTCCCATTCTGAACCCTACTGTACACACTCCTAGAGATAAGACATTTCCCATTCTTAACACTACTGTACAAACTCCTAGAGATAAGTCATTTCCCATTCTGACCACTACTGTACACACTCATGGAGATAAGACGTTTCCCATTCTGACCACTACTGTACACACTCCTAGAAATAAGACATTTCCCATTCTGACCACTACTGTACACGCTGCTAGAGATAAGACATTTCCCATTCTGACCACTACTGCACATACTGCTAGAGATAGGACATTTCCCATTCTGACCACTACTGCACATACTGCTAGAGATAGGACATTTCCCATTCTGACCACTACGGCATATACTCCTAGAGATAAGACATTTCCCATTCTGACCACTACTGTACACACTCATGGAGATAAGACATTTCCCATTCTGACCACTACTGCACACACTCCTAGAGATAAGACATGTCCCATTCTGACCACGATTGTACACACTCCTAGAGATAAGACATTTCCCATTCTGACCAGGATTGTACATACTCCTAGAGATAAGACATTTCCCATTCTGACCACTATTGTACACACTCCTAGAAATAAGACATTTCCCAATCTAACCACTACTGTACACGCTGCTAGAGATAAGACATTTCCCATTCTGACCACTACTGTACACACTCCTAGAGATAAGATATTTCCCATTATGACCACTACAGTACATACTCTTAGAGATAAGACATTCTCATTCTGAACACTACTGTACACACTCCTAGAGATAAGACATTTCCCATTCTGACCACTACTGTACACACTCCTAGAGTTAAGACATTTCTCATTCTGACCACCGCTGTACATACGCCTAGAAATAAGTTATTTCCCATTATGACCCCTACTGTACAGACTCCTAGAGATAAGACATTTCCCATTCTTAACACTACTGTACACACTCCTAGAGATAAGACATTCCCATTCTGACCACTACTGTACACACTCCTAGAGATAAGAAGTTTATCATTCTGACCACTGCTTTACACACTCATGGAGATAACAAATTTCCCATTCTGACCACTACTGTAAACACTCCTAGAGAAAAGAAGTTTATCATTCTGACCACTACTGCACATACTGCTAGAGATAGGACATTTCCCATTCTGACCAGTACGGCATATACTCCTAGAGATAAGACATTTCCCATTCTGACCACGAGTGTACATACTCCTAGAGATAAGACATTTCCCATTCTGACCACTACTGTACACACTCCTAGAAATAAGACGTTTCCCATTCTGACCACTACTGTACACACTCCTAGAGATAAAAAGTTTATCATTCTGACCACTGCTGTACACACTCATGGAGATAACAAATTTCCCATTCTGACCACTACTGCACATACTGCTAGAGATAGGACATTTCCCATTCTGACCACTACTGCACATACTGCTAGAGATAGGACATTTCCCATTCTGACCACTACGGCATATACTCCTAGAGATAAGACATTTCCCATTCTGACCACTACTGTACACACTCATGGAGATAAGACATTTCCCATCTTGACCACTACTGTACACACTCCTAGAGATAAGACATGTCCCATCATGACCACTAATGTACACACTCCTAGAGATAAGACATTCTCATTCTGAACACTATTGTACACACTCATGGAGATAACAAATTTCCCATTCTGACCACTACTGCACATACTCCTAGAGATAACACATTCTCATTCTGAACACTACTGTACACACTCCTAGAGATAAGACATTTCCCATTCTGACCACTACTGCACATACGCCTAGAAATAAGACATTTCCCATTCTGAAAACTACTGTACACACTCCTAGAAATAAGACATTTCCCATTCTTAACACTACTGTACATACTCCTAGAGATAAGACATTTCCCATTCTGACCACTACTGTACACACTCATGGAGATAAGACATTTCCCATTCTGACCACTACTGTACACACTCATGGAGATAAGACATTTCCCATCTTGACCACTACTGTACACACTCCTAGAGATAAGACATGTCCCATCATGACCACTAATGTACAAACTCCTAGAGATAAGACATTTCCCATTCTGACCACGATTGTACATACTCCTAGAGATAAGACATTCTCATTCTGAACACTACTGTACACACTCATGGAGATAACAAATTTCCCATTCTGACCACTACTGTAAACACTCCTAGAGAAAAGAAGTTTATCATTCTGACCACTGCTGTACACACTCATTGAGATAGGTCATTTCCCATTCTGACCACTACGGCATATACTCCTAGAGATAAGACATTTCCCATTCTGACCACTACTGTACACACTCATGGAGATAAGACATTTCCCATCTTGACCACTACTGTACACACTCCTAGAGATAAGACATGTCCCATCATGACCACTAATGTACACACTCCTAGAGATAAGACATTCTCATTCTGAACACTATTGTACAAACTCATGGAGATAACAAATTTCCCATTCTGACCACTACTGCACATACTCCTAGAGATAAGACATTCTCAGTCTGAACACTACTGTACACACTCCTAGAGATAAGACATTTCCCATTCTGACCACTACTGTACACACTCCTAGAGTTAAGACATTTCTCATTCTGACCACTGCTGTACATACGCCTAGAAATAAGAAATTTCCCATTCTGAAAACTACTGTACACACTCCTAGAGATAAGACATTCCCATCCTGAACACTACTGTACACACTCCTAGATATAAGACTTTTCCCATTCTGAACCCTACTGTACACACTCCTAGAGATAAGACATTTCCCATTCTGACCACTACTGTACACACTCCTACAAATAAGACATTTCCCATTCTGACCACTACTGTACACGCTGCTAGAGATAAGACATTTCCCATTCTGACCATTACTGTACACACTCCTAGAGATAAGACATTTCCCATTCTGACCATTACAGTACATTCTCCTAGAGATAAGATATTCTCATGCTGAACACTACTGTACACACTCCTAGAGATAAGACATTTCCCATTCTGACCACTACTGTACACACTCCTAGAGTTAAGACATTTCTCATTCTGACCACTGCTGTACATACGCCTAGAAATAAGACATTTCCCATTCTGAACACTACTGTACACACTGCTAGAGATAAGACATTTCCCATTCTGATCAGTAATGTACACACTCATGGAGATAAGACATTTCTCATTCTAAATACTACTGTACACACTTATGGAGATAAGACATTTCTCATTCTGACCACTACTGTACACACTCCTAGAGATAAAACATTCTGATTCTGAACACTACTGTACACACTCATGGAGATAACAAATTTCCCATTCTGACCACTACTGCACATACTCCTAGAGATAAGACATTCTCATTCTGAACACTACTGTACACACTCCTAGAGATAAGACATTTCCCATTCTGACCACTACTGTACACACTCCTAGAGTTAAGACATTTCTCATTCTGACCACTGCTGTACATACGCCGAGAAATAAGAAATTTCCCATTCTGAAAACTACTGTACACACTCCTAGAGATAAGACATTCCCATCCTGAACACTACTGTACACACTCCTAGATATAAGACATTTCCCATTCTGAACCCTACTGTACACACTCCTAGAGATAAGACATTTCCCATTCTTAACACTACTGTACAAACTCCTAGAGATAAGACATTTCCCATTCTGACCACTACTGTACACACTCATGGAGATAAGACGTTTCCCATTCTGACCACTACTGTACACACTCCTAGAGATAAGAAGTTTATCATTCTGACCACTGCTGTACACACTCATGGAGATAACAAATTTCCCATTCTGACCACTACTGCATATACTGCTAGAGATAGGACATTTCCCATTCTGACCACTACTGCACATACTGCTAGAGATAGGACATTTCCCATTCTGACCACTACGGCATATACTCCTAGAGATAAGACATTTCCCATTCTGACCACTACTGTACAGACTCATGGAGATAAGACATTTCCCATCTTGACCACTACTGTACAAACTCCTAGAGATAAGACATGTCCCATCATGACCACTAATGTACACACTCCTAGAGATAAGACATTCTCATTCTGAACACTATTGTACACACTCATGGAGATAACAAATTTCCCATTCTGACCACTACTGCACATACTCCTAGAGATAAGACATTCTCATTCTGAACACTACTGTACACACTCCTAGAGATAAGACATTTCCCATTCTGACCACTACTGCATATACGCCTAGAAATAAGACATTTCCCATTCTGAAAACTACTGTACACACTCCTAGAGATAAGACATTCCCATCCTGAACACTACTGTACACACTCCTAGATATAAGACTTTACCCATTCTGAACCCTACTGTACACACTCCTAGAGATAAGACATTTCCCATTCTTAACACTACTGTACAAACTCCTAGAGATAAGTCATTTCCCATTCTGACTACTACTGTACACACTCATGGAGATAAGGCGTTTCCCATTCTGACCACTACTGTACACACTCCTAGAAATAAGACATTTCCCATTCTGACCACTACTGTACACGCTGCTAGAGATAAGACATTTCCCATTCTGACCACTACTGCACATACTGCTAGAGATAGGACATTTCCCATTCTGACCACTACTGCACATACTGCTAGAGATAGGACATTTCCCATTCTGACCACTACGGCATATACTCCTAGAGATAAGACATTTCCCATTCTGACCACTACTGTACACACTCATGGAGATAAGACATTTCCCATCTTGACCACTACTGTACACACTCCTAGAGATAAGACATGTCCCATCATGACCACTAATGTACACACTCCTAGAGATAAGACATTCTCATTCTGAACACTATTGTACACACTCATGGAGATAACAAATTTCCCATTCTGACCACTACTGCACATACTCCTAGAGATAAGACATTCTCAGTCTGAACACTACTGTACACACTCCTAGAGATAAGACATTTCCCATTCTGACCACTACTGTACACACTCCTAGAGTTAAGACATTTCTCATTCTGACCACTGCTGTACATACGCCTAGAAATAAGAAATTTCCCATTCTGAAAACTACTGTACACACTCCTAGAGATAAGACATTCCCATCCTGAACACTACTGTACACACTCCTAGATATAAGACTTTTCCCATTCTGAACCCTACTGTACACACTCCTAGAGATAAGACATTTCCCATTCTGACCACTACTGTACACACTCCTACAAATAAGACATTTCCCATTCTGACCACTACTGTACACGCTGCTAGAGATAAGACATTTCCCATTCTGACCATTACTGTACACACTCCTAGAGATAAGACATTTCCCATTCTGACCATTACAGTACATACTCCTAGAGATAAGATATTCTCATGCTGAACACTACTGTACACGCTGCTAGAGATAAGACATTTCCCATTCTGACCACTACTGCACATACTGCTAGAGATAGGACATTTCCCATTCTGACCACTACTGCACATACTGCTAGAGATAGGACATTTCCCATTCTGACCACTACGGCATATACTCCTAGAGATAAGACATTTCCCATTCTGACCACTACTGTACACACTCATGGAGATAAGACATTTCCCATCTTGACCACTACTGTACACACTCCTAGAGATAAGACATGTCCCATCATGACCACTAATGTACACACTCCTAGAGATAAGACATTCTCATTCTGAACACTATTGTACACACTCATGGAGATAACAAATTTCCCATTCTGACCACTACTGCACATACTCCTAGAGATAAGACATTCTCAGTCTGAACACTACTGTACACACTCCTAGAGATAAGACATTTCCCATTCTGACCACTACTGTACACACTCCTAGAGTTAAGACATTTCTCATTCTGACCACTGCTGTACATACGCCTAGAAATAAGAAATTTCCCATTCTGAAAACTACTGTACACACTCCTAGAGATAAGACATTCCCATCCTGAACACTACTGTACACACTCCTAGATATAAGACTTTTCCCATTCTGAACCCTACTGTACACACTCCTAGAGATAAGACATTTCCCATTCTGACCACTACTGTACACACTCCTACAAATAAGACATTTCCCATTCTGACCACTACTGTACACGCTGCTAGAGATAAGACATTTCCCATTCTGACCATTACTGTACACACTCCTAGAGATAAGACATTTCCCATTCTGACCATTACAGTACATACTCCTAGAGATAAGATATTCTCATGCTGAACACTACTGTACACACTCCTAGAGATAAGACATTTCCCATTCTGACCACTACTGTACACACTCCTAGAGATAAGACATGTCCCATTCTGACCACGATTGTACACACTCCTAGAGATAAGACATTTCCCATTCTGACCAGGATTGTACATACTCCTAGAGATAAGACATTTCCCATTCTGACCACTATTGTACACACTCCTAGAAATAAGACATTTCCCATTCTAACCACTACTGTACACGCTGCTAGAGATAAGACATTTCCCATTCTGACCACTACTGTACACACTCCTAGAGATAAGATATTTCCCATTATGACCACTACAGTACATACTCTTAGAGATAAGACATTCTCATTCTGAACACTACTGTACACACTCCTAGAGATAAGACATTTCCCATTCTGACCACTACTGTACACACTCCTAGAGTTAAGACATTTCTCATTCTGACCACCGCTGTACATACGCCTAGAAATAAGTTATTTCCCATTATGACCCCTACTGTACAGACTCCTAGAGATAAGACATTTCCCATTCTTAACACTACTGTACACACTCCTAGAGATAAGACATTTCCCATTCTGACCACTACTGTACACACTCCTAGAGATAAGAAGTTTATCATTCTGACCACTGCTTTACACACTCATGGAGATAACAAATTTCCCATTCTGACCACTACTGTAAACACTCCTAGAGAAAAGAAGTTTATCATTCTGACCACTACTGCACATACTGCTAGAGATAGGACATTTCCCATTCTGACCAGTACGGCATATACTCCTAGAGATAAGACATTTCCCATTCTGACCACGAGTGTACATACTCCTAGAGATAAGACATTTCCCATTCTGACCACTACTGTACACACTCCTAGAAATAAGACGTTTCCCATTCTGACCACTACTGTACACACTCCTAGAGATAAGAAGTTTATCATTCTGACCACTGCTGTACACACTCATGGAGATAACAAATTTCCCATTCTGACCACTACTGCACATACTGCTAGAGATAGGACATTTCCCATTCTGACCACTACTGCACATACTGCTAGAGATAGGACATTTCCCATTCTGACCACTACGGCATATACTCCTAGAGATAAGACATTTCCCATTCTGACCACTACTGTACACACTCATGGAGATAAGACATTTCCCATCTTGACCACTACTGTACACACTCCTAGAGATAAGACATGTCCCATCATGACCACTAATGTACACACTCCTAGAGATAAGACATTCTCATTCTGAACACTATTGTACACACTCATGGAGATAACAAATTTCCCATTCTGACCACTACTGCACATACTCCTAGAGATAACACATTCTCATTCTGAACACTACTGTACACACTCCTAGAGATAAGACATTTCCCATTCTGACCACTACTGCACATACGCCTAGAAATAAGACATTTCCCATTCTGAAAACTACTGTACACACTCCTAGAAATAAGACATTTCCCATTCTTAACACTACTGTACATACTCCTAGAGATAAGACATTTCCCATTCTGACCACTACTGTACACACTCATGGAGATAAGACATTTCCCATTCTGACCACTACTGTACACACTCATGGAGATAAGACATTTCCCATCTTGACCACTACTGTACACACTCCTAGAGATAAGACATGTCCCATCATGACCACTAATGTACAAACTCCTAGAGATAAGACATTTCCCATTCTGACCACGATTGTACATACTCCTAGAGATAAGACATTCTCATTCTGAACACTACTGTACACACTCATGGAGATAACAAATTTCCCATTCTGACCACTACTGTAAACACTCCTAGAGAAAAGAAGTTTATCATTCTGACCACTGCTGTACACACTCATTGAGATAGGTCATTTCCCATTCTGACCACTACGGCATATACTCCTAGAGATAAGACATTTCCCATTCTGACCACTACTGTACACACTCATGGAGATAAGACATTTCCCATCTTGACCACTACTGTACACACTCCTAGAGATAAGACATGTCCCATCATGACCACTAATGTACACACTCCTAGAGATAAGACATTCTCATTCTGAACACTATTGTACAAACTCATGGAGATAACAAATTTCCCATTCTGACCACTACTGCACATACTCCTAGAGATAAGACATTCTCAGTCTGAACACTACTGTACACACTCCTAGAGATAAGACATTTCCCATTCTGACCACTACTGTACACACTCCTAGAGTTAAGACATTTCTCATTCTGACCACTGCTGTACATACGCCTAGAAATAAGAAATTTCCCATTCTGAAAACTACTGTACACACTCCTAGAGATAAGACATTCCCATCCTGAACACTACTGTACACACTCCTAGATATAAGACTTTTCCCATTCTGAACCCTACTGTACACACTCCTAGAGATAAGACATTTCCCATTCTGACCACTACTGTACACACTCCTACAAATAAGACATTTCCCATTCTGACCACTACTGTACACGCTGCTAGAGATAAGACATTTCCCATTCTGACCATTACTGTACACACTCCTAGAGATAAGACATTTCCCATTCTGACCATTACAGTACATTCTCCTAGAGATAAGATATTCTCATGCTGAACACTACTGTACACACTCCTAGAGATAAGACATTTCTCATTCTGACCACTGCTGTACATACGCCTAGAAATAAGACATTTCCCATTCTGAACACTACTGTACACACTGCTAGAGATAAGACATTTCCCATTCTGATCAGTAATGTACACACTCATGGAGATAAGACATTTCTCATTCTAAATACTACTGTACACACTTATGGAGATAAGACATTTCTCATTCTGACCACTACTGTACACACTCCTAGAGATAAAACATTCTGATTCTGAACACTACTGTACACACTCATGGAGATAACAAATTTCCCATTCTGACCACTACTGCACATACTCCTAGAGATAAGACATTCTCATTCTGAACACTACTGTACACACTCCTAGAGATAAGACATTTCCCATTCTGACCACTACTGTACACACTCCTAGAGTTAAGACATTTCTCATTCTGACCACTGCTGTACATACGCCGAGAAATAAGAAATTTCCCATTCTGAAAACTACTGTACACACTCCTAGAGATAAGACATTCCCATCCTGAACACTACTGTACACACTCCTAGATATAAGACATTTCCCATTCTGAACCCTACTGTACACACTCCTAGAGATAAGACATTTCCCATTCTTAACACTACTGTACAAACTCCTAGAGATAAGACATTTCCCATTCTGACCACTACTGTACACACTCATGGAGATAAGACGTTTCCCATTCTGACCACTACTGTACACACTCCTAGAGATAAGAAGTTTATCATTCTGACCACTGCTGTACACACTCATGGAGATAACAAATTTCCCATTCTGACCACTACTGCATATACTGCTAGAGATAGGACATTTCCCATTCTGACCACTACTGCACATACTGCTAGAGATAGGACATTTCCCATTCTGACCACTACGGCATATACTCCTAGAGATAAGACATTTCCCATTCTGACCACTACTGTACAGACTCATGGAGATAAGACATTTCCCATCTTGACCACTACTGTACAAACTCCTAGAGATAAGACATGTCCCATCATGACCACTAATGTACACACTCCTAGAGATAAGACATTCTCATTCTGAACACTATTGTACACACTCATGGAGATAACAAATTTCCCATTCTGACCACTACTGCACATACTCCTAGAGATAAGACATTCTCATTCTGAACACTACTGTACACACTCCTAGAGATAAGACATTTCCCATTCTGACCACTACTGCATATACGCCTAGAAATAAGACATTTCCCATTCTGAAAACTACTGTACACACTCCTAGAGATAAGACATTCCCATCCTGAACACTACTGTACACACTCCTAGATATAAGACTTTACCCATTCTGAACCCTACTGTACACACTCCTAGAGATAAGACATTTCCCATTCTTAACACTACTGTACAAACTCCTAGAGATAAGTCATTTCCCATTCTGACTACTACTGTACACACTCATGGAGATAAGACGTTTCCCATTCTGACCACTACTGTACACACTCCTAGAAATAAGACATTTCCCATTCTGACCACTACTGTACACGCTGCTAGAGATAAGACATTTCCCATTCTGACCACTACTGCACATACTGCTAGAGATAGGACATTTCCCATTCTGACCACTACTGCACATACTGCTAGAGATAGGACATTTCCCATTCTGACCACTACGGCATATACTCCTAGAGATAAGACATTTCCCATTCTGACCACTACTGTACACACTCATGGAGATAAGACATTTCCCATCTTGACCACTACTGTACACACTCCTAGAGATAAGACATGTCCCATCATGACCACTAATGTACACACTCCTAGAGATAAGACATTCTCATTCTGAACACTATTGTACACACTCATGGAGATAACAAATTTCCCATTCTGACCACTACTGCACATACTCCTAGAGATAAGACATTCTCAGTCTGAACACTACTGTACACACTCCTAGAGATAAGACATTTCCCATTCTGACCACTACTGTACACACTCCTAGAGTTAAGACATTTCTCATTCTGACCACTGCTGTACATACGCCTAGAAATAAGAAATTTCCCATTCTGAAAACTACTGTACACACTCCTAGAGATAAGACATTCCCATCCTGAACACTACTGTACACACTCCTAGATATAAGACTTTTCCCATTCTGAACCCTACTGTACACACTCCTAGAGATAAGACATTTCCCATTCTGACCACTACTGTACACACTCCTACAAATAAGACATTTCCCATTCTGACCACTACTGTACACGCTGCTAGAGATAAGACATTTCCCATTCTGACCATTACTGTACACACTCCTAGAGATAAGACATTTCCCATTCTGACCATTACAGTACATACTCCTAGAGATAAGATATTCTCATGCTGAACACTACTGTACACGCTGCTAGAGATAAGACATTTCCCATTCTGACCACTACTGCACATACTGCTAGAGATAGGACATTTCCCATTCTGACCACTACTGCACATACTGCTAGAGATAGGACATTTCCCATTCTGACCACTACGGCATATACTCCTAGAGATAAGACATTTCCCATTCTGACCACTACTGTACACACTCATGGAGATAAGACATTTCCCATCTTGACCACTACTGTACACACTCCTAGAGATAAGACATGTCCCATCATGACCACTAATGTACACACTCCTAGAGATAAGACATTCTCATTCTGAACACTATTGTACACACTCATGGAGATAACAAATTTCCCATTCTGACCACTACTGCACATACTCCTAGAGATAAGACATTCTCAGTCTGAACACTACTGTACACACTCCTAGAGATAAGACATTTCCCATTCTGACCACTACTGTACACACTCCTAGAGTTAAGACATTTCTCATTCTGACCACTGCTGTACATACGCCTAGAAATAAGAAATTTCCCATTCTGAAAACTACTGTACACACTCCTAGAGATAAGACATTCCCATCCTGAACACTACTGTACACACTCCTAGATATAAGACTTTTCCCATTCTGAACCCTACTGTACACACTCCTAGAGATAAGACATTTCCCATTCTGACCACTACTGTACACACTCCTACAAATAAGACATTTCCCATTCTGACCACTACTGTACACGCTGCTAGAGATAAGACATTTCCCATTCTGACCATTACTGTACACACTCCTAGAGATAAGACATTTCCCATTCTGACCATTACAGTACATACTCCTAGAGATAAGATATTCTCATGCTGAACACTACTGTACACACTCCTAGAGATAAGACATTTCCCATTCTGACCACTACTGTACACACTCCTAGAGATAAGACATGTCCCATTCTGACCACGATTGTACACACTCCTAGAGATAAGACATTTCCCATTCTGACCAGGATTGTACATACTCCTAGAGATAAGACATTTCCCATTCTGACCACTATTGTACACACTCCTAGAAATAAGACATTTCCCATTCTAACCACTACTGTACACGCTGCTAGAGATAAGACATTTCCCATTCTGACCACTACTGTACACACTCCTAGAGATAAGATATTTCCCATTATGACCACTACAGTACATACTCTTAGAGATAAGACATTCTCATTCTGAACACTACTGTACACACTCCTAGAGATAAGACATTTCCCATTCTGACCACTACTGTACACACTCCTAGAGTTAAGACATTTCTCATTCTGACCACCGCTGTACATACGCCTAGAAATAAGTTATTTCCCATTATGACCCCTACTGTACAGACTCCTAGAGATAAGACATTTCCCATTCTTAACACTACTGTACACACTCCTAGAGATAAGACATTTCCCATTCTGACCACTACTGTACACACTCCTAGAGATAAGAAGTTTATCATTCTGACCACTGCTTTACACACTCATGGAGATAACAAATTTCCCATTCTGACCACTACTGTAAACACTCCTAGAGAAAAGAAGTTTATCATTCTGACCACTACTGCACATACTGCTAGAGATAGGACATTTCCCATTCTGACCAGTACGGCATATACTCCTAGAGATAAGACATTTCCCATTCTGACCACGAGTGTACATACTCCTAGAGATAAGACATTTCCCATTCTGACCACTACTGTACACACTCCTAGAAATAAGACGTTTCCCATTCTGACCACTACTGTACACACTCCTAGAGATAAGAAGTTTATCATTCTGACCACTGCTGTACACACTCATGGAGATAACAAATTTCCCATTCTGACCACTACTGCACATACTGCTAGAGATAGGACATTTCCCATTCTGACCACTACTGCACATACTGCTAGAGATAGGACATTTCCCATTCTGACCACTACGGCATATACTCCTAGAGATAAGACATTTCCCATTCTGACCACTACTGTACACACTCATGGAGATAAGACATTTCCCATCTTGACCACTACTGTACACACTCCTAGAGATAAGACATGTCCCATCATGACCACTAATGTACACACTCCTAGAGATAAGACATTCTCATTCTGAACACTATTGTACACACTCATGGAGATAACAAATTTCCCATTCTGACCACTACTGCACATACTCCTAGAGATAACACATTCTCATTCTGAACACTACTGTACACACTCCTAGAGATAAGACATTTCCCATTCTGACCACTACTGCACATACGCCTAGAAATAAGACATTTCCCATTCTGAAAACTACTGTACACACTCCTAGAAATAAGACATTTCCCATTCTTAACACTACTGTACATACTCCTAGAGATAAGACATTTCCCATTCTGACCACTACTGTACACACTCATGGAGATAAGACATTTCCCATTCTGACCACTACTGTACACACTCATGGAGATAAGACATTTCCCATCTTGACCACTACTGTACACACTCCTAGAGATAAGACATGTCCCATCATGACCACTAATGTACACACTCCTAGAGATAAGACATTTCCCATTCTGACCACGATTGTACATACTCCTAGAGATAAGACATTCTCATTCTGAACACTACTGTACACACTCATGGAGATAACAAATTTCCCATTCTGACCACTACTGTAAACACTCCTAGAGAAAAGAAGTTTATCATTCTGACCACTGCTGTACACACTCATTGAGATAGGTCATTTCCCATTCTGACCACTACGGCATATACTCCTAGAGATAAGACATTTCCCATTCTGACCACTACTGTACACACTCATGGAGATAAGACATTTCCCATCTTGACCACTACTGTACAAACTCCTAGAGATAAGACATGTCCCATCATGACCACTAATGTACACACTCCTAGAGATAAGACATTCTCATTCTGAACACTATTGTACAAACTCATGGAGATAACAAATTTCCCATTCTGACCACTACTGCACATACTCCTAGAGATAAGACATTCTCAGTCTGAACACTACTGTACACACTCCTAGAGATAAGACATTTCCCATTCTGACCACTACTGTACACACTCCTAGAGTTAAGACATTTCTCATTCTGACCACTGCTGTACATACGCCTAGAAATAAGAAATTTCCCATTCTGAAAACTACTGTACACACTCCTAGAGATAAGACATTCCCATCCTGAACACTACTGTACACACTCCTAGATATAAGACTTTTCCCATTCTGAACCCTACTGTACACACTCCTAGAGATAAGACATTTCCCATTCTGACCACTACTGTACACACTCCTACAAATAAGACATTTCCCATTCTGACCACTACTGTACACGCTGCTAGAGATAAGACATTTCCCATTCTGACCATTACTGTACACACTCCTAGAGATAAGACATTTCCCATTCTGACCATTACAGTACATTCTCCTAGAGATAAGATATTCTCATGCTGAACACTACTGTACACACTCCTAGAGATAAGACATTTCCCATTCTGACCACTACTGTACACACTCCTAGAGTTAAGACATTTCTCATTCTGACCACTGCTGTACATACGCCTAGAAATAAGACATTTCCCATTCTGAACACTACTGTACACACTGCAAGAGATAAGACATTTCCCATTCTGATCAGTAATGTACACACTCATGGAGATAAGACATTTCTCATTCTAAATACTACTGTACACACTTATGGAGATAAGACATTTCTCATTCTGACCACTACTGTACACACTCCTAGAGATAAAACATTCTGATTCTGAACACTACTGTACACACTCATGGAGATAACAAATTTCCCATTCTGACCACTACTGCACATACTCCTAGAGATAAGACATTCTCATTCTGAACACTACTGTACAAACTCCTAGAGATAAGACATTTCCCATTCTGACCACTACTGTACACACTCCTAGAGTTAAGACATTTCTCATTCTGACCACTGCTGTACATACGCCGAGAAATAAGAAATTTCCCATTCTGAAAACTACTGTACACACTCCTAGAGATAAGACATTCCCATCCTGAACACTACTGTACACACTCCTAGATATAAGACATTTCCCATTCTGAACCCTACTGTACACACTCCTAGAGATAAGACATTTCCCATTCTTAACACTACTGTACAAACTCCTAGAGATAAGACATTTCCCATTCTGACCACTACTGTACACACTCATGGAGATAAGACGTTTCCCATTCTGACCACTACTGTACACACTCCTAGAGATAAGAAGTTTATCATTCTGACCACTGCTGTACACACTCATGGAGATAACAAATTTCCAATTCTGACCACTACTGCACATACTGCTAGAGATAGGACATTTCCCATTCTGACCACTACTGCACATACTGCTAGAGATAGGACATTTCCCATTCTGACCACTACGGCATATACTCCTAGAGATAAGACATTTCCCATTCTGACCACTACTGTACAGACTCATGGAGATAAGACATTTCCCATCTTGACCACTACTGTACAAACTCCTAGAGATAAGACATGTCCCATCATGACCACTAATGTACACACTCCTAGAGATAAGACATTCTCATTCTGAACACTATTGTACACACTCATGGAGATAACAAATTTCCCATTCTGACCACTACTGCACATACTCCTAGAGATAAGACATTCTCATTCTTAACACTACTGTACACACTCCTAGAGATAAGACATTTCCCATTCTGACCACTACTGCATATACGCCTAGAAATAAGACATTTCCCATTCTGAAAACTACTGTACACACTCCTAGAGATAAGACATTCCCATCCTGAACACTACTGTACACACTCCTAGATATAAGACTTTACCCATTCTGAACCCTACTGTACACACTCCTAGAGATAAGACATTTCCCATTCTTAACACTACTGTACAAACTCCTAGAGATAAGTCATTTCCCATTCTGACCACTACTGTACACACTCATGGAGATAAGACGTTTCCCATTCTGACCACTACTGTACACACTCCTAGAAATAAGACATTTCCCATTCTGACCACTACTGTACACGCTGCTAGAGATAAGACATTTCCCATTCTGACCACTACTGCACATACTGCTAGAGATAGGACATTTCCCATTCTGACCACTACTGCACATACTGCTAGAGATAGGACATTTCCCATTCTGACCACTACGGCATATACTCCTAGAGATAAGACATTTCCCATTCTGACCACTACTGTACACACTCATGGAGATAAGACATTTCCCATCTTGACCACTACTGTACACACTCCTAGAGATAAGACATGTCCCATCATGACCACTAATGTACACACTCCTAGAGATAAGACATTCTCATTCTGAACACTATTGTACACACTCATGGAGATAACAAATTTCCCATTCTGACCACTACTGCACATACTCCTAGAGATAAGACATTCTCAGTCTGAACACTACTGTACACACTCCTAGAGATAAGACATTTCCCATTCTGACCACTACTGTACACACTCCTAGAGTTAAGACATTTCTCATTCTGACCACTGCTGTACATACGCCTAGAAATAAGACATTTCCCATTCTGAACACTACTGTACACACTGCAAGAGATAAGACATTTCCCATTCTGATCAGTAATGTACACACTCATGGAGATAAGACATTTCTCATTCTAAATACTACTGTACACACTTATGGAGATAAGACATTTCTCATTCTGACCACTACTGTACACACTCCTAGAGATAAAACATTCTGATTCTGAACACTACTGTACACACTCATGGAGATAACAAATTTCCCATTCTGACCACTACTGCACATACTCCTAGAGATAAGACATTCTCATTCTGAACACTACTGTACACACTCCTAGAGATAAGACATTTCCCATTCTGACCACTACTGTACACACTCCTAGAGTTAAGACATTTCTCATTCTGACCACTGCTGTACATACGCCGAGAAATAAGAAATTTCCCATTCTGAAAACTACTGTACACACTCCTAGAGATAAGACATTCCCATCCTGAACACTACTGTACACACTCCTAGATATAAGACATTTCCCATTCTGAACCCTACTGTACACACTCCTAGAGATAAGACATTTCCCATTCTTAACACTACTGTACAAACTCCTAGAGATAAGACATTTCCCATTCTGACCACTGCTGTACACACTCATGGAGATAAGACGTTTCCCATTCTGACCACTACTGTACACACTCCTAGAGATAAGAAGTTTATCATTCTGACCACTGCTGTACACACTCATGGAGATAACAAATTTCCCATTCTGACCACTACTGCACATACTGCTAGAGATAGGACATTTCCCATTCTGACCACTACTGCACATACTGCTAGAGATAGGACATTTCCCATTCTGACCACTACGGCATATACTCCTAGAGATAAGACATTTCCCATTCTGACCACTACTGTACAGACTCATGGAGATAAGACATTTCCCATCTTGACCACTACTGTACAAACTCCTAGAGATAAGACATGTCCCATCATGACCACTAATGTACACACTCCTAGAGATAAGACATTCTCATTCTGAACACTATTGTACACACTCATGGAGATAACAAATTTCCCATTCTGACCACTACTGCACATACTCCTAGAGATAAGACATTCTCATTCTGAACACTACTGTACACACTCCTAGAGATAAGACATTTCCCATTCTGACCACTACTGCATATACGCCTAGAAATAAGACATTTCCCATTCTGAAAACTACTGTACACACTCCTAGAGATAAGACATTCCCATCCTGAACACTACTGTACACACTCCTAGATATAAGACTTTACCCATTCTGAACCCTACTGTACACACTACTAGAGATAAGACATTTCCCATTCTTAACACTACTGTACAAACTCCTAGAGATAAGTCATTTCCCATTCTGACCACTACTGTACACACTCATGGAGATAAGACGTTTCCCATTCTGACCACTACTGTACACACTCCTAGAAATAAGACATTTCCCATTCTGACCACTACTGTACACGCTGCTAGAGATAAGACATTTCCCATTCTGACCACTACTGCACATACTGCTAGAGATAGGACATTTCCCATTCTGACCACTACTGCACATACTGCTAGAGATAGGACATTTCCCATTCTGACCACTACGGCATATACTCCTAGAGATAAGACATTTCCCATTCTGACCACTACTGTACACACTCATGGAGATAAGACATTTCCCATTCTGACCACTACTGTACACACTCCTAGAGATAAGACATGTCCCATTCTGACCACGATTGTACACACTCCTAGAGATAAGACATTTCCCATTCTGACCAGGATTGTACATACTCCTAGAGATAAGACATTTCCCATTCTGACCACTATTGTACACACTCCTAGAAATAAGCCATTTCCCATTCTAACCACTACTGTACACGCTGCTAGAGATAAG
This sequence comes from Lampris incognitus, assembly GCF_029633865.1. Lineage (NCBI taxonomy): Eukaryota > Metazoa > Chordata > Actinopteri > Lampriformes > Lampridae > Lampris > Lampris incognitus. The sequence continues at coordinate 47,040,835 of NC_079213.1, read as the reverse complement.
ACATTTCCCATTCTGACCACTACTGTACACACTCCTAGAGATAAGATATTTCCCATTATGACCACTACAGTACATACTCTTAGAGATAAGACATTCTCATTCTGAACACTACTGTAAACACTCCTAGAGATAACAAATTTCCCATTCTGACCACTACTGCATATACTGCTAGAGATAGGACATTTCCCATTCTGACCACTACTGCACATACTGCTAGAGATAGGACATTTCCCATTCTGACCACTACGGCATATACTCCTAGAGATAAGACATTTCCCATTCTGACCACTACTGTACAGACTCATGGAGATAAGACATTTCCCATCTTGACCACTACTGTACAAACTCCTAGAGATAAGACATGTCCCATCATGACCACTAATGTACACACTCCTAGAGATAAGACATTCTCATTCTGAACACTATTGTACACACTCATGGAGATAACAAATTTCCCATTCTGACCACTACTGCACATACTCCTAGAGATAAGACATTCTCTTTCTGAACACTACTGTACACACTCCTAGAGATAAGACATTTCCCATTCTGACCACTACTGCATATACGCCTAGAAATAAGACATTTCCCATTCTGAAAACTACTGTACACACTCCTAGAGATAAGACATTCCCATCCTGAACACTACTGTACACACTCCTAGATATAAGACTTTACCCATTCTGAACCCTACTGTACACACTCCTAGAGATAAGACATTTCCCATTCTTAACACTACTGTACAAACTCCTAGAGATAAGTCATTTCCCATTCTGACCACTACTGTACACACTCATGGAGATAAGACGTTTCCCATTCTGACCACTACTGTACACACTCATAGAAATAAGACATTTCCCATTCTGACCACTACTGTACACGCTGCTAGAGATAAGACATTTCCCATTCTGACCACTACTGCACATACTGCTAGAGATAAGACATTTCCCATTCTGACCACTACTGTACACACTCATGGAGATAAGACATTTCCCATCTTGACCACTACTGTACACACTCCTAGAGATAAGACATGTCCCATCATGACCACTAATGTACACACTCCTAGAGATAAGACATTCTCATTCTGAACACTATTGTACACACTCATGGAGATAACAAATTTCCCATTCTGACCACTACTGCACATACTCCTAGAGATAAGACATTCTCAGTCTGAACACTACTGTACACACTCCTAGAGATAAGACATTTCCCATTCTGACCACTACTGTACACACTCCTAGAGTTAAGACATTTCTCATTCTGACCACTGCTGTACATACGCCTAGAAATAAGAAATTTCCCATTCTGAAAACTACTGTACACACTCCTAGAGATAAGACATTCCCATCCTGAACACTACTGTACACACTCCTAGATATAAGACTTTTCCCATTCTGAACCCTACTGTACACACTCCTAGAGATAAGACATTTCCCATTCTGACCACTACTGTACACACTCCTACAAATAAGACATTTCCCATTTTGACCACTACTGTACACGCTGCTAGAGATAAGACATTTCCCATTCTGACCATTACTGTACACACTCCTAGAGATAAGACATTTCCCATTCTGACCATTACAGTACATACTCCTAGAGATAAGATATTCTCATGCTGAACACTACTGTACACACTCCTAGAGATAAGACATTTCCCATTCTGACCACTACTGTACACACTCCTAGAGATAAGACATGTCCCATTCTGACCACGATTGTACACACTCCTAGAGATAAGACATTTCCCATTCTGACCAGGATTGTACATACTCCTAGAGATAAGACATTTCCCATTCTGACCACTATTGTACACACTCCTAGAAATAAGACATTTCCCATTCTAACCACTACTGTACACGCTGCTAGAGATAAGACATTTCCCATTCTGACCACTACTGTACACACTCCTAGAGATAAGATATTTCCCATTATGACCACTACAGTACATACTCTTAGAGATAAGACATTCTCATTCTGAACACTACTGTACACACTCCTAGAGATAAGACATTTCCCATTCTGACCACTACTGTACACACTCCTAGAGTTAAGACATTTCTCATTCTGACCACCGCTGTACATACGCCTAGAAATAAGTTATTTCCCATTATGACCCCTACTGTACAGACTCCTAGAGATAAGACATTTCCCATTCTTAACACTACTGTACACACTCCTAGAGATAAGACATTTCCCATTCTGACCACTACTGTACACACTCCTAGAGATAAGAAGTTTATCATTCTGACCACTGCTTTACACACTCATGGAGATAACAAATTTCCCATTCTGACCACTACTGTAAACACTCCTAGAGAAAAGAAGTTTATCATTCTGACCACTACTGCACATACTGCTAGAGATAGGACATTTCCCATTCTGACTAGTACGGCATATACTCCTAGAGATAAGACATTTCCCATTCTGACCACGAGTGTACATACTCCTAGAGATAAGACATTTCCCATTCTGACCACTACTGTACACACTCCTAGAAATAAGACGTTTCCCATTCTGACCACTACTGTACACACTCCTAGAGATAAGAAGTTTATCATTCTGACCACTGCTGTACACACTCATGGAGATAACAAATTTCCCATTCTGACCACTACTGCACATACTGCTAGAGATAGGACATTTCCCATTCTGACCACTACTGCACATACTGCTAGAGATAGGACATTTCCCATTCTGACCACTACGGCATATACTCCTAGAGATAAGACATTTCCCATTCTGACCACTACTGTACACACTCATGGAGATAAGACATTTCCCATCTTGACCACTACTGTACACACTCCTAGAGATAAGACATGTCCCATCATGACCACTAATGTACACACTCCTAGAGATAAGACATTCTCATTCTGAACACTATTGTACACACTCATGGAGATAACAAATTTCCCATTCTGACCACTACTGCACATACTCCTAGAGATAACACATTCTCATTCTGAACACTACTGTACACACTCCTAGAGATAAGACATTTCCCATTCTGACCACTACTGCACATACGCCTAGAAATAAGACATTTCCCATTCTGAAAACTACTGTACACACTCCTAGAAATAAGACATTTCCCATTCTTAACACTACTGTACATACTCCTAGAGATAAGACATTTCCCATTCTGACCACTACTGTACACACTCATGGAGATAAGACATTTCCCATTCTGACCACTACTGTACACACTCATGGAGATAAGACATTTCCCATCTTGACCACTACTGTACACACTCCTAGAGATAAGACATGTCCCATCATGACCACTAATGTACACACTCCTAGAGATAAGACATTTCCCATTCTGACCACGATTGTACATACTCCTAGAGATAAGACATTCTCATTCTGAACACTACTGTACACACTCATGGAGATAACAAATTTCCCATTCTGACCACTACTGTAAACACTCCTAGAGAAAAGAAGTTTATCATTCTGACCACTGCTGTACACACTCATTGAGATAGGTCATTTCCCATTCTGACCACTACGGCATATACTCCTAGAGATAAGACATTTCCCATTCTGACCACTACTGTACACACTCATGGAGATAAGACATTTCCCATCTTGACCACTACTGTACACACTCCTAGAGATAAGACATGTCCCATCATGACCACTAATGTACACACTCCTAGAGATAAGACATTCTCATTCTGAACACTATTGTACAAACTCATGGAGATAACAAATTTCCCATTCTGACCACTACTGCACATACTCCTAGAGATAAGACATTCTCAGTCTGAACACTACTGTACAGACTCCTAGAGATAAGACATTTCCCATTCTGACCACTACTGTACACACTCCTAGAGTTAAGACATTTCTCATTCTGACCACTGCTGTACATACGCCTAGAAATAAGAAATTTCCCATTCTGAAAACTACTGTACACACTCCTAGAGATAAGACATTCCCATCCTGAACACTACTGTACACACTCCTAGATATAAGACTTTTCCCATTCTGAACCCTACTGGACACACTCCTAGAGATAAGACATTTCCCATTCTGACCACTACTGTACACACTCCTACAAATAAGACATTTCCCATTCTGACCACTACTGTACACGCTGCTAGAGATAAGACATTTCCCATTCTGACCATTACTGTACACACTCCTAGAGATAAGACATTTCCCATTCTGACCATTACAGTACATTCTCCTAGAGATAAGATATTCTCATGCTGAACACTACTGTACACACTCCTAGAGATAAGACGTTTCCCATTCTGACCACTACTGTACACACTCCTAGAGTTAAGACATTTCTCATTCTGACCACTGCTGTACATACGCCTAGAAATAAGACATTTCCCATTCTGAACACTACTGTACACACTGCAAGAGATAAGACATTTCCCATTCTGATCAGTAATGTACACACTCATGGAGATAAGACATTTCTCATTCTAAATACTACTGTACACACTTATGGAGATAAGACATTTCTCATTCTGACCACTACTGTACACACTCCTAGAGATAAAACATTCTGATTCTGAACACTACTGTACACACTCATGGAGATAACAAATTTCCCATTCTGACCACTACTGCACATACTCCTAGAGATAAGACATTCTCATTCTGAACACTACTGTACACACTCCTAGAGATAAGACATTTCCCATTCTGACCACTACTGTACACACTCCTAGAGTTAAGACATTTCTCATTCTGACCACTGCTGTACATACGCCGAGAAATAAGAAATTTCCCATTCTGAAAACTACTGTACACACTCCTAGAGATAAGACATTCCCATCCTGAACACTACTGTACACACTCCTAGATATAAGACATTTCCCATTCTGAACCCTACTGTACACACTCCTAGAGATAAGACATTTCCCATTCTTAACACTACTGTACAAACTCCTAGAGATAAGACATTTCCCATTCTGACCACTACTGTACACACTCATGGAGATAAGACGTTTCCCATTCTGACCACTACTGTACACACTCCTAGAGATAAGAAGTTTATCATTCTGACCACTGCTGTACACACTCATGGAGATAACAAATTTCCCATTCTGACCACTACTGCACATACTGCTAGAGATAGGACATTTCCCATTCTGACCACTACTGCACATACTGCTAGAGATAGGACATTTCCCATTCTGACCACTACGGCATATACTCCTAGAGATAAGACATTTCCCATTCTGACCACTACTGTACAGACTCATGGAGATAAGACATTTCCCATCTTGACCACTACTGTACAAACTCCTAGAGATAAGACATGTCCCATCATGACCACTAATGTACACACTCCTAGAGATAAGACATTCTCATTCTGAACACTATTGTACACACTCATGGAGATAACAAATTTCCCATTCTGACCACTACTGCACATACTCCTAGAGATAAGACATTCTCATTCTGAACACTACTGTACACACTCCTAGAGATAAGACATTTCCCATTCTGACCACTACTGCATATACGCTTAGAAATAAGACATTTCCCATTCTGAAAACTACTGTACACACTCCTAGAGATAAGACATTCCCATCCTGAACACTACTGTACACACTCCTAGATATAAGACTTTACCCATTCTGAACCCTACTGTACACACTCCTAGAGATAAGACATTTCCCATTCTTAACACTACTGTACAAACTCCTAGAGATAAGTCATTTCCCATTCTGACCACTACTGTACAAACTCATGGAGATAAGACGTTTCCCATTCTGACCACTACTGTACACACTCCTAGAAATAAGACATTTCCCATTCTGACCACTACTGTACACGCTGCTAGAGATAAGACATTTCCCATTCTGACCACTACTGCACATACTGCTAGAGATAGGACATTTCCCATTCTGACCACTACTGCACATACTGCTAGAGATAGGACATTTCCCATTCTGACCACTACGGCATATACTCCTAGAGATAAGACATTTCCCATTCTGACCACTACTGTACACACTCATGGAGATAAGACATTTCCCATATTGACCACTACTGTACACACTCCTAGAGATAAGACATGTCCCATCATGACCACTAATGTACACACTCCTAGAGATAAGACATTCTCATTCTGAACACTATTGTACACACTCATGGAGATAACAAATTTCCCATTCTGACCACTACTGCACATACTCCTAGAGATAAGACATTCTCAGTCTGAACACTACTGTACACACTCCTAGAGATAAGACATTTCCCATTCTGACCACTACTGTACACACTCCTAGAGTTAAGACATTTCTCATTCTGACCACTGCTGTACATACGCCTAGAAATAAGAAATTTCCCATTCTGAAAACTACTGTACACACTCCTAGAGATAAGACATTCCCATCCTGAACACTACTGTACACACTCCTAGATATAAGACTTTTCCCATTCTGAACCCTACTGTACACACTCCTAGAGATAAAACATTTCCCATTCTGACCACTACTGTACACACTCCTACAAATAAGACATTTCCCATTCTGACCACTACTGTACACGCTGCTAGAGATAAGACATTTCCCATTCTGACCATTACTGTACACACTCCTAGAGATAAGACATTTCCCATTCTGACCATTACAGTACATACTCCTAGAGATAAGATATTCTCATGCTGAACACTACTGTACACACTCCTAGAGATAAGACATTTCCCATTCTGACCACTACTGTACACACTCCTAGAGTTAAGACATTTCTCATTCTGACCACTGCTGTACATACGCCTAGAAATAAGACATTTCCCATTCTGAACACTACTGTACACACTGCTAGAGATAAGACATTTCCCATTCTGATCAGTAATGTACACACTCATGGAGATAAGACATTTCTCATTCTAAATACTACTGTACACACTTATGGAGATAAGACATTTCTCATTCTGACCACTACTGTACACACTCCTAGAGATAAAACATTCTGATTCTGAACACTACTGTACACACTCATGGAGATAACAAATTTCCCATTCTGACCACTACTTCACATATTCCTAGAGATAAGACATTCTCATTCTGAACACTACTGTACACACTCCTAGAGATAAGACATTTCCCATTCTGACCACTACTGTACACACTCCTAGAGTTAAGACATTTCTCATTCTGACCACTGCTGTACATACGCCGAGAAATAAGAAATTTCCCATTCTGAAAACTACTGTACACACTCCTAGAGATAAGACATTCCCATCCTGAACACTACTGTACACACTCCTAGATATAAGACATTTCCCATTCTGAACCCTACTGTACACACTCCTAGAGATAAGACATTTCCCATTCTTAACACTACTGTACAAACTCCTACAGATAAGACATTTCCCATTCTGACCACTACTGTACACACTCATGGAGATAAGACGTTTCCCATTCTGACCACTACTGTACACACTCCTAGAGATAAGAAGTTTATCATTCTGACCACTGCTGTACACACTCATGGAGATAACAAATTTCCCATTCTGACCACTACTGCACATACTGCTAGAGATAGGACATTTCCCATTCTGACCACTACTGCACATACTGCTAGAGATAGGACATTTCCCATTCTGACCACTACGGCATATACTCCTAGAGATAAGACATTTCCCATTCTGACCACTACTGTACACACTCATGGAGATAAGACATTTCCCATCTTGACCACTACTGTACACACTCCTAGAGATAAGACATGTCCCATCATGACCACTAATGTACACACTCCTAGAGATAAGACATTCTCATTCTGAACACTATTGTACACACTCATGGAGATAACAAATTTCCCATTCTGACCACTACTGCACATACTCCTAGAGATAAGACATTCTCATTCTGAACACTACTGTACACACTCCTAGAGATAAGACATTTCCCATTCTGACCACTACTGCATATACGCCTAGAAATAAGACATTTCCCATTCTGAAAACTACTGTACACACTCCTAGAGATAAGACATTCCCATCCTGAACACTACTGTACACACTCCTAGATATAAGACTTTTCCCATTCTGAACCCTACTGTACACACTCCTAGAGATAAGACATTTCCCATTCTTAACACTACTGTACAAACTCCTAGAGATAAGTCATTTCCCATTCTGACCACTACTGTACACACTCATGGAGATAAGACGTTTCCCATTCTGACCACTACTGTACACACTCCTAGAAATAAGACATTTCCCATTCTGACCACTACTGTACACGCTGCTAGAGATAAGACATTTCCCATTCTGACCACTACTGCACATACTGCTAGAGATAGGACATTTCCCATTCTGACCACTACTGCACATACTGCTAGAGATAGGACATTTCCCATTCTGACCACTACGGCATATACTCCTAGAGATAAGACATTTCCCATTCTGACCACTACTGTACACACTCATGGAGATAAGACATTTCCCATTCTGACCACTACTGTACACACTCCTAGAGATAAGACATGTCCCATTCTGACCACGATTGTACACACTCCTAGAGATAAGACATTTCCCATTCTGACCAGGATTGTACATACTCCTAGAGATAAGACATTTCCCATTCTGACCACTATTGTACACACTCCTAGAAATAAGACATTTCCCATTCTAACCACTACTGTACACGCTGCTAGAGATAAGACATTTCCCATTCTGACCACTACTGTACACACTCCTAGAGATAAGATATTTCCCATTATGACCACTACAGTACATACTCTTAGAGATAAGACATTCTCATTCTGAACACTACTGTACACACTCCTAGAGATAAGACATTTCCCATTCTGACCACTACTGTACACACTCCTAGAGTTAAGACATTTCTCATTCTGACCACCGCTGTACATACGCCTAGAAATAAGTTATTTCCCATTATGACCCCTACTGTACACACTCCTAGAGATAAGACATTTCCCATTCTTAACACTACTGTACACACTCCTAGAGATAAGACATTTCCCATTCTGACCACTACTGTACACACTCCTAGAGATAAGAAGTTTATCATTCTGACCACTGCTTTACACACTCATGGAGATAACAAATTTCCCATTCTGACCACTACTGTAAACACTCCTAGAGAAAAGAAGTTTATCATTCTGACCACTACTGCACATACTGCTAGAGATAGGACATTTCCCATTCTGACCACTACGGCATATACTCCTAGAGATAAGACATTTCCCATTCTGACCACGAGTGTACATACTCCTAGAGATAAGACATTTCCCATTCTGACCACTACTGTACACACTCCTAGAAATAAGACATTTCCCATTCTAACCACTACTGTACACGCTGCTAGAGATAAGACATTTCCCATTCTGACAACTACTGTACACACTCCTAGAGATAAGACATTTCCCATGCTGACCACTACTGTACACACTCCTAGAAATAAGACATTTCCCATTCTGACCACTACTGTACACGCTGCTATAGATAAGACATTTCCCATTCTGACCATTATTGTACACACTCCTAGAGATAAGACATTTCCCATTCTGACCATTACAGTACATACTCCTAGAGATAAGATATTCTCATGCTGAACACTACTGTACACACTCCTAGAGATAAGACATTTCCCATTCTGACCACTACTGTACACACTCCTAGAGTTAAAACATTTCTCATTCTGACCACTGCTGTACATACGCCTAGAAATAAGACATTTCCCATTCTGAACACTACTGTACACACTGCTAGAGATAAGACATTTCCCATTCTTATCAGTAATGTACACACTCATGGAGATAAGACATTTCTCATTCTAAATACTACTGTACACACTTATGGAGATAAGACATTTCTCATTCTGACCACTACTGTACACACTCCTAGAGATAAAACATTTCCCATTCTGACCACGATTGTACACACTCCTAGAAATAAGACATTTCCCATTCTTAACACTACTGTACATACTCCTAGAGATAAGACATTTCCCATTCTGACCACTACTGTACACACTCATGGAGATAAGACATTCTCATTCTGAACACTACTGTAAACACTCCTAGAGAAAATAAGTTTATAATTCTGACCACTGCTGTACACACTCATTGAGATAGGTCATTTCCCATTCTGACCACTACGGCATATACTCCTAGAGATAAGACATTTCCCATTCTGACCACTACTGTACACACTCATGGAGACAAGACATTTCCCATCTTGACCACTACTGTACACACTCCTAGAGATAAGACATGTCCCATCATGACCACTAATGTACACACTTCTAGAGATAAGACATTTCCCATTCTGACCATGATTGTACATACTCCTAGAGATAAGACATTCTCATTCTGAACACTACTGTACACACTCATGGAGATAACAAATTTCCCATTCTGACCACTACTGTAAACACTCCTAGAGAAAAGAAGTTTATCATTCTGACCACTGCTGTACACACTCATTGAGATAGGTCATTTCCCATTCTGACCACTACGGCATATACTCCTAGAGATAAGACATTTCCCGTTCTGACCACTACTGTACACACTCATGGAGATAAGACATTTCCCATCTTGACCACTACTGTACACACTCGTAGAGATAAGACATGTCCCATCATGACCACTAATGTACACACTCCTAGAGATAAGACATTCTCATTCTGAACACTATTGTACACACTCATGGAGATAACAAATTTCCCATTCTGAAAACTACTGTACACACTCCTAGAGATAAGACATTCCCATCCTGAACACTACTGTACACACTCCTAGATATAAGACATTTCCCATTCTGAACCCTACTGTACAAACTCCTAGAGATAAGACATTTCCCATTCTGACCACTACTGTACACACTCATGGAGATAAGACGTTTCCCATTCTGACCACTACTGTACACACTCCTAGAGATGAGAAGTTTATCATTCTGACCACTGCTGTACACACTCATGGAGATAACAAATTTCCCATTCTGACCACTACTGCACATACTGCTAGAGATAGGATATTTCCCATTCTGACCACTACTGCACATACTGCTAGAGATAGGACATTTCCCATTCTGACCACTACGGCATATACTCCTAGAGATAAGACATTTCCCATTCTGACCACGATTGTACATACTCTTAGAGATAAGACATTTCCCATTCTACCCACTACTGTACACACTCCTAGAAATAAGACATTTCCCATTCTGACCACTACTGTACACGCTGCTAGAGATAAGACATTTCCCATTCTGACCATTACTATACACACTCCTTGAGATAAGACATTTCCCATTCTGACCATTACAGTACATACTCCTAGAGATAAGATATTCTCATGCTGAACACTACTGTACACACTCCTAGAGATAAGACATTTCCCATTCTGACCACTACTGTACACACTCCTAGAGTTAAGACATTTCTCATTCTGACCACTGCTGTACATACGCCTAGAAATAAGACAGTTCCCATTCTGAACACTACTGTACAAACTGCTAGAGATAAGACGTTTCCCATTCTGATCAGTAATGTACACACTCATGGAGATAAGACATTTCTCATTCTAAATACTACTGTACACACTTATGGAGATAAGACATTTCTCATTCTGACCACTACTGTACACACTCCTAGAGATAAAACATTCTGATTCTGAACACTACTGTACTAACTCATGGAGATAACAAATTTCCCATTCTGACCACTACTGCACATACTCCTAGAGATAAGACATTCTCATTCTGAACACTACTGTACACACTCCTAGATATAAGACATTTCCCATTCTGACCACTACTGTACACACTCCTAGAGTTAAGACATTTCTCATTCTGACCACTGCTGTACATACGCCTAGAAATAAGAAATTCCCCATTCTGAAAACTACTGTACACACTCATAGAGATAAGACATTCCCATCCTTAACACTACTGTACACACTCCTAGATATAAGACATTTCCCATTCTGAACCCTACTGTACAAACTCCTAGAGATAAGACATTTCCCATTCTGACCACTACTGTACACACTCATGGAGATAAGACGTTTCCCATTCTGACCACTACTGTACACACTCCTAGAGATAAGAAGTTTATCATTCTGACCACTGCTGTACACACTCATGGAGATAACAAATTTCCCATTCTGACCACTACTGCACATACTGCTAGAGATAGGACATTTCCCATTCTGACCACTACTGCACATACTGCTAGAGATAGGACAATTCCCATTCTGACCACTACGGCATATACTCCTAGAGATAAGAGATTTCCCATTCTGACCACGATTGTACATACTCTTAGAGATGAGACATTTCCCATTCTACCCACTACTGTACACACTCCTAGAAATAAGACATTTCCCATTCTGACCACTACTGTACACGCTGCTAGAGATAAGACATTTCCCATTCTGACCACTACTGTACACACTCCTAAAGATAAGACATTTCCCATTCTGACCACTACAGTACATACTCTTAGAGATAAGACATTCTCATTCTGAACACTACTGTACACACTCCTAGAGATAAGACATTTCCCATTCTGACAACTACTGTACACACTCCTAGAGTTAAGACATTTCTCATTCTGATCAGTAATGTACAAAGTCATGGAGATAAGACATTTCTCATTTTGACCACTACTGTACACACTCATGGAGATAAGACATTTCTCATTCTGAGTACTACTGTACACACTCATGGAGATAAGACATTTCTCATTCTGACCACTTCTGTACACACTCCTAGAGATAAAACATTTCCCATTCTGACCCCTACCGTACACACTCCTAGAAATAAGACATTTCCCATTCTTAACACTACTGTACATACTCCTAGAGATAAGACAATTCCCATTCTGACCACTACTGTACACACTCATGGAGATAAGACATTTCCCATTCTGACCACTACTGTACACACTCATGGAGATAAGACATTTCCCATCTTGACCACTACTGTACACACTCCTAGAGATAAGACATGTCCCATCATGACCACTAATGTACATACTCCTAGAGATAAGACATTTCCCATTCTGACCACGATTGTACATACTCCTAGAGATAAGATATTCTCATTCTGAACACTACTGTACACACTCATGGAGATAACAAATTTCCCATTCTGACCACTACTGTAAACACTCCTAGAGAAAAGAAGTTTATAATTCTGACCACTGCTGTACACACTCATTGAGATAGGTCATTTCCCATTCTGACCACTACGGCATATACTCCTAGAGATAAGACATTTCCCATTCTGACCACTACTGTACACACTCATGGAGACAAGACATTTCCCATCTTGACCACTACTGTACACACTCCTAGAGATAAGACATGTCCCATCATGACCACTAATGTACACACTCCTAGATATAAGACATTCTCATTCTGAACACTATTGTACACACTCATGGAGATAACAAATTTCCCATTCTGACCACTACTGCACATACTCCTAGAGATAAGACATTCTCATTCTGAACACTACTGTACACACTCCTAGAGATAAGACATTTCCTATTCTGACCACTACTGTACACACTCCTAGAGTTAAGACATTTCTCATTCTGACCACTGCTGTACATACGCCTAGAAATAAGAAATTTCCCATTCTGAAAACTACTGTACACACTCCTAGAGATAAGACATTCCCATCCTGAACACTACTGTACACACTCTTAGATATAAGACTTTTCCCATTCTGAACCCTACTGTACACACTCCTAGAGATAAGACATTTCCCATTCTTAACACTACTGTACAAACTCCTAGAGATAAGTCATTTCCCATTCTGACCACTACTGTACACACTCATGGAGATAAGACGTTTCCCATTCTGACCACTACTGTACACACTCCTAGAGATAAGAAGTTTATCATTCTGACCACTGCTGTACACACTCATGGAGATAACAAATTTCCCATTCTGACCACTACTGCACATACTGCTAGAGATAGGACATTTCCCATTCTGACCACTACTGCACATACTGCTAGAGATAGGACAATTCCCATTCTGACCACTACGGCATATACTCCTAGAGATAAGAGATTTCCCATTCTGACCACGATTGTACATACTCTTAGAGATAAGACATTTCCCATTCTACCCACTACTGTACACACTCCTAGAAATAAGACATTTCCCATTCTGACCACTACTGTACACGCTGCTAGAGATAAGACATTTCCCATTCTGACCACTACTGTACACACTCCTAAAGATAAGACATTTCCCATTCTGACCACTACAGTACATACTCTTAGAGATAAGACATTCTCATTCTGAACACTACTGTACACACTCCTAGAGATAAGACATTTCCCATTCTGACAACTACTGTACACACTCCTAGAGTTAAGACATTTCTCATTCTGATCAGTAATGTACAAAGTCATGGAGATAAGACATTTCTCATTTTGACCACTACTGTACACACTCATGGAGATAAGACATTTCTCATTCTGAGTACTACTGTACACACTCATGGAGATAAGACATTTCTCATTCTGACCACTTCTGTACACACTCCTAGAGATAAAACATTTCCCATTCTGACCCCTACCGTACACACTCCTAGAAATAAGACATTTCCCATTCTTAACACTACTGTACATACTCCTAGAGATAAGACAATTCCCATTCTGACCACTACTGTACACACTCATGGAGATAAGACATTTCCCATTCTGACCACTACTGTACACACTCATGGAGATAAGACATTTCCCATCTTGACCACTACTGTACACACTCCTAGAGATAAGACATGTCCCATCATGACCACTAATGTACATACTCCTAGAGATAAGACATTTCCCATTCTGACCACGATTGTACATACTCCTAGAGATAAGATATTCTCATTCTGAACACTACTGTACACACTCATGGAGATAACAAATTTCCCATTCTGACCACTACTGTAAACACTCCTAGAGAAAAGAAGTTTATAATTCTGACCACTGCTGTACACACTCATTGAGATAGGTCATTTCCCATTCTGACCACTACGGCATATACTCCTAGAGATAAGACATTTCCCATTCTGACCACTACTGTACACACTCGTGGAGACAAGACATTTCCCATCTTGACCACTACTGTACACACTCCTAGAGATAAGACATGTCCCATCATGACCACTAATGTACACACTCCTAGATATAAGACATTCTCATTCTGAACACTATTGTACACACTCATGGAGATAACAAATTTCCCATTCTGACCACTACTGCACATACTCCTAGAGATAAGACATTCTCATTCTGAACACTACTGTACACACTCCTAGAGATAAGACATTTCATATTCTGACCACTACTGTACACACTCCTAGAGTTAAGACATTTCTCATTCTGACCACTGCTGTACATACGCCTAGAAATAAGAAATTTCCCATTCTGAAAACTACTGTACACACTCCTAGAGATAAGACATTCCCATCCTGAACACTACTGTACACACTCTTAGATATAAGACTTTTCCCATTCTGAACCCTACTGTACACACTCCTAGAGATAAGACATTTCCCATTCTTAACACTACTGTACAAACTCCTAGAGATAAGTCATTTCCCATTCTGACCACTACTGTACACACTCATGGAGATAAGACGTTTCCCATTCTGACCACTACTGTACACACTCCTAGAAATAAGACATTTCCCATTCTGACCACTACTGTACACGCTGCTAGAGATAAGACATTTCCCATTCTGACCACTACTGCACATACTGCTAGAGATAGGACATTTCCCATTCTGACCACTACTGCACATACTGCTAGAGATAGGACATTTCCCATTCTGACCACTACGGCATATACTCCTAGAGATAAGACATTTCCCATTCTGACCACTACTGTACACACTCATGGAGATAAGACATTTCCCATCTTGACCACTACTGTACACACTCCTAGAGATAAGACATGTCCCATCATGACCACTAATGTACACACTCCTAGAGATAAGACATTCTCATTCTGAACACTATTGTACACACTCATGGAGATAACAAATTTCCCATTCTGACCACTTCTGTACACACTCCTAGAGATAACACATTACCCATTCTAACCCCTACTGTACACACTCCTAGAAATAAGACATTTCCCATTCTGACCACTACTGTACACACTCCTAGAGATAAGACATGTCCCATTCTGACCACGATTGTACACACTTCTAGAGATAAGACATTTCCCATTCTGACCAGGATTGTACATACTCCTAGAGATAAGACATTTCCCACTCTGACCACTACTGTACACACTCCTAGAAATAAGACATTTCCCATTCTAACCACTACTGTACACACTGCTAGAGATAAGACATTTCCCATTCTGACCACTACTGTACAAACTCCTAGAGTTAAGACATTTCTCATTCTGACCACCGCTGTACATACGCCTAGAAATAAGTTATTTCCCATTATGACCCCTACTGTACACACTCCTAGAGATAAGACATTTCCCATTCTTAACACTACTGTACACACTCCTAGAGATAAGACATTTCCCATTCTGACCACTACTGTACACACTCCTAGAGATAAGAAGTTTATCATTCTGACCACTTCTGTACACACTCCTAGAGATAAAACATTACCCATTCTAACCCCTACTGTACACACTCCTAGAAATAAGACATTTCCCATTCTTAACACTACTGTACATACTCCTAGAGATAAGACATTTCCCATTCTGACCACTACTGTACACACTCATGGAGATAAGACATTTCCCATTCTGACCACTACTGTACACACTCATGGAGATAAGACATTTCCCATCTTGACCACTACTGTACACACTCCTAGAGATAAGACATGTCCCATCATGACCACTAATGTACACACTTCTAGAGATAAGACATTTCCCATTCTGACCACGATTGTACATACTCCTAGAGATAAGACATTCTCATTCTGAACACTACTGTACACACTCATGGAGATAACAAATTTCCCATTCTGACCACTACTGTAAACACTCCTAGAGAAAAGAAGTTTTTCATTCTGACCACTGCTGTACACACTCATTGAGATAGGTCATTTCCCATTCTGACCACTACGGCATATACTCCTAGAGATAAGACATTTCCCGTTCTGACCACTACTGTACACACTCATGGAGATAAGACATTTCCCATCTTGACCACTACTGTACACACTCGTAGAGATAAGACATGTCCCATCATGACCACTAATGTACACACTCCTAGAGATAAGACATTCTCATTCTGAACACTATTGTACACACTCATGGAGATAACAAATTTCCCATTCTGACCACTACTGCGCATACTCCTAGAGATAAGACATTCTCATTCTGAACACTACTGTACACACTCCTAGAGATAAGACATTTCCCATTCTGACCACTTCTGTACACACTCCTAGAGTTAAGATATTTCTCATTCTGACCACTGCTGTACACACTCCTAGAGATAAAACATTCTGATTCTGAACACTACTGTACACACTCATGGAGATAACAAATTTCCCATTCTGACCACTACTGCACATACTCCTAGAGATAAGACATTCTCATTCTGAACACTACTGTACACACTCCTAGAGATAAAACATTTCCCATTCTGACCACTACTGTACACACTCCTAGAGTTAAGACATTTCTCATTCTGACCACTGCTGTACATACGCCTAGAAATAAGAAATTTCCCATTCTGAAAACTACTGTACACACTCCTAGAGATAAGACATTCCCATCCTGAACACTACTGTACACACTCCTAGATATAAGACATTTCCCATTCTGAACCCTACTGTACACACTCCTAGAGATAAGACATTTCCCATTCTTAACACTACTGTACAAACTCCTAGAGATAAGACATTTCCCATTCTGACCACTACTGTACACACTCATGGAGATAACAAATTTCCCATTCTGACCACTACTGCACATACTGCTAGAGATAGGACATTTCCCATTCTGACCACTACTAAACATACTGCTAGAGATAGGACATTTCCCATTCTGACCACTACGGCATATACTCCTAGAGATAAGACATTTCCCATTCTGACCACGAGTGTACATACTCCTAGAGATAAGACATTTCCCATTCTGACCACTACTGTACACACTCCTAGAAATAAGACATTTCCCATTCTAACCACTACTGTACACGCTGCTAGAGATAAGACATTTCCCATTCTGACCACTACTGTACACACTCCTAGAGATAAGACATTTCCCATTCTGACCACTACTGTACAGACTCCTAGAAATAAGACATTTCCCATTCTGACCACTACTGTACACGCTGCTAGAGATAAGACATTTCCCATTCTGACCATTACAGTACACACTCCTAGAGATAAGACATTTCCCATTCTGACCATTACAGTACATACTCCTAGAGATAAGATATTCTCATGCTGAACACTACTGTACACACTCCTAGAGATAAGACATTTCCCATTCTGACCACTACTGTACACACTCCTAGAGTTAAGACATTTCTCATTCTGACCACTGCTGTACATACGCCTAGAAATAAGACATTTTCCATTCTGAACACTACTGTGCACACTGCTAGAGATAAGACATTTCCCATTCTGATCAGTAATGTACACACTCATGGATATAAGACATTTCTCATTCTAAATAATACTGTACACACTTATGGAGATAAGACATTTCTCATTCTGACCACTACTGTACACATTCCTAGAGATAAAACATTCTGATTCTGAACACTACTGTACACACTCATGGAGATAACAAATTTCCCATTCTGACCACTACTGCACATACTCCTAGAGATAAGACATTCTCATTCTGAACACTACTGTACACACTCCTAGAGATAAGACATTTCCCATTCTGACCACTACTGTACACACTCCTAGAGTTAAGACATTTCTCATTCTGACCACTGCTGTACATACGCCTAGAAATAAGAAATTTCCCATTCTGAAAACTACTGTACACACTCCTAGAGATAAGACATTCCCATCCTGAACACTACTGTACACAATCCTAGAGATAAGATATTTCCCATTATGACCACTACAGTACATACTCTTAGAGATAAGACATTCTCATTCTGAACTCTACTGTACACACTCCTAGAGATAAGACATTTCCCATTCTGACCACTACTGTACACACTCCTAGAGTTAAGACATTTCTCATTCTGACCACCGCTGTACATACGCCTAGAAATAAGTTATTTCCCATTATGACCCCTACTGCACACACTCCTAGAGATAAGACATTTCCCATTCTTAACACTACTGTACAAACTCCTAGAGATAAGACATTTCCCATTCTGAACACTACTGTACACACTGCTAGAGATAAGACATTTCCCATTCTGATCAGTAATGTACACACTCATGGAGATAAGACATTTCTCATTCTAAATACTACTGTACACACTTATGGAGATAAGACATTTCTCATTCTGACCACTACTGTACACACTCCTAGAGATAAAACATTCTGATTCTGACCACTACTGTACACACTCATGGAGATAACAAATTTCCCATTCTGACCACTACTGCACATACTCCTAGAGATAAGACATTCTCATTCTGAACACTACTGTACACACTCCTAAAGATAAGACATTTCCCATTCTGACCACTACTGTACACACTCCTAGAGTTAAGACATTTCTCATTCTGACCACTGCTGTACATACGCCTAGAAATAAGAAATTTCACATTCTGAAAACTACTGTACACACTCCTAGAGATAACACATTCCCATCCTGAACACTACTGTACACACTCCTAGAGATAAGACATTTCCCATTCTTAACACTACTGTACACACTCTTAAAGATAAGACATTTCCCATTCTGACCACTACTGTACACACTCCTAGAGATAAGAAGTTTATCATTCTGACCACTGCTTTACACACTCATGGAGATAACACATTTCCCATTCTGACCACTACTGTAAACACTCCTAGAGAAAAGAAGTTTATCATTCTGACCACTACTGCACATACTGCTAGAGATAGGACATTTCCCATTCTGACCACTACGGCATATACTCCTAGAGATAAGACATTTCCCATTCTGACCACGAGTTTACATACTCCTAGAGATAAGACATTTCCCATTCTGACCACTACTGTACACACTCCTAGAAATAAGACATTTCCCATTCTAACCACTACTGTACACGCTGCTAGAGATAAGACATTTCCCATTCTGACCACTACTGTACACACTCCTAGAGATAAGACATTTCCCATTCTGACCACTACTGTACACACTCCTAGAAATAAGACATTTCCCATTCTGACCACTACTGTACACACTCCTAGAGATAAGACATTTCCCATTCTGACCATTACAGTACATACTCCTAGAGATAAGATATTCTCATGCTGAACACTACTGTACACACTTCTAGAGATAAGACATTTCCCATTCTGACCACTACTGTACACACTCCTAGAGTTAAGACATTTCTCATTCTGACCACTGCTGTACATACGCCTAGAAATAAGACATTTCCCATTCTGAACACTACTGTACACACTGCTAGAGATAAGACATTTCCCATTCTGATCAGTAATGTACACACTCATGGAGATAAGACATTTCTCATTCTAAATACTACTGTACACACTTATGGAGATAAGACATTTCTCATTCTGACCACTACTGTACACACTCCTAGAGATAAAAAATTCTGATTGTGAACACTACTGTACACACTCATGGAGATATCAAATTTCCCATTCTGACCCCTACTGCACATACTCCTAGAGATAAGACATTCTCATTCTGAACACTACTGTACACACTCCTAGAGATAAGACATTTCCCATTCTGACCACTACTGTACACACTCCTAGAGTTAAGACATTTCTCATTCTGACCACTGCTGTACATACGCCTAGAAATAAGAAATTTCCCATTCTGAAAACTACTGTACACACTCCTAGAGATAAGATATTCCCATCCTGAACACTACTGTACACACTCCTAGATATAAGACATTTCCCATTCTGAACCCTACTGTACACACTCCTAGAGATAAGACATTTCCCATTCTTAACACTACTGTACAAACTCCTAGAGATAAGACATTTCCCATTCTGACCACTACTGTACACACTCATGGAGATAAGACGTTTCCCATTCTGACCACTACTGTACACACTCCTAGAGATAAGAAGTTTATCATTCTGACCACTGCTGTACACACTCATGGAGATAACAAATTTCCCATTCTGACCACTACTGCACATACTGCTAGAGATAGGACTTTTCCCATTCTGACCACTACTGCACATACTGCTAGAGATAGGACATTTCCCATTCTGACCACTACGGCATATACTCCTAGAGATAAGACATTTCCCATTCTGACCACTACTGTACACACTCATGGAAATAAGACATTTCCCATCTTGACCACTACTGTACACACTCCTAGAGATTAGACATGTCCCATCATGACCACTAATGTACACACTCCTAGAGATAAGACATTCTCATTCTGAACACTATTGTACACACTCATGGAGATAACAAATTTCCCATTCTGACCACTACAGTACATACTCTTAGAGATAAGACATTCTCATTCTGAACACTACTGTACACACTCCTAGAGATAAGACATTTCCCATTCTGACCACTACTGTACACACTCATAGAGTTAAGACATTTCTCATTCTGATCAGTGATGTACAAAGTCATGGAGATAAGACATTTCTCATTTTGACCACTACTGTACACACTCATGGAGATAAGACATTTCTCATTCTGAGTACTACTGTACACACTCATGGAGATAAGACATTTCTCATTCTGACCACTTCTGTACACACTCCTAGAGATAAAACATTTCCCATTCTGACCCCTACTGTACACACTCCTAGAAATAAGACATTTCCCATTCTTAACACTACTGTACATACTCCTAGAGATAAGACATTTCCCATTCTGACCACTACTGTACACACTCATGGAGATAAGACATTTCCCATTCTGACCACTACTGTACACACTCATGGAGATAAGACATTTCCCATCTTGACCACTACTGTACACAGTCCTAGAGATAAGACATGTCCCATCATGACCACTAATGTACACACTCCTAGAGATAAGACATTTCCCATTCTGACCACGATTGTACATACTCCTAGAGATAAGACATTCTCATTCTGAACACTACTGTACACACTCATGGAGATAACAAATTTCCCATTCTGACCACTACTGTAAACACTCCTAGAGAAAAGAAGTTTATCATTCTGACCACTGCTGTACACACTCATTGAGATAGGTCATTTCCCATTCTGACCACTACGGCATATACTCCTAGAGATAAGACATTTCCCATTCTGACCACTACTGTACACACTCATGGAGATAAGACATTTCCCATCTTGACCACTACTGTACACACTCCTAGATATAAGACATGTCCCATCATGACCACTAATGTACACACTCCTAGAGATAAGACATTCTCATTCTGAACACTATTGTACACACTCATGGAGATAACAAATTTCCCATTCTGACCACTACTGCACATACTCCTAGAGATAAGACATTCTCATTCTGAACACTACTGTACACACTCCTAGAGATAAGACATTTCCCATTCTGACCACTACTGTACACACTCCTAGAGTTAAGACATTTCTCATTCTGACCACTGCTGTACATACGCCTAGAAATAAGAAATTTCCCATTCTGAAAACTACTGTACACACTCCTAGAGATAAGACATTCCCATCCTGAACACTACTGTACACACTCCTAGATATAAGACTTTTCCCATTCTGAACCCTACTGTACACACTCCTAGAGATAAGACATTTCCCATTCTTAACACTACTGTACAAACTCCTAGAGATAAGTCATTTCCCATTCTGACCACTACTGTACACACTCATGGAGATAAGACGTTTCCCATTCTGACCACTACTGTACACACTCCTAGATATAAGACATTTCCCATTCTGACCACTACTGTACACGCTGCTAGAGATAAGACATTTCCCATTCTGACCACTACTGCACATACTGCTAGAGATAGGACATTTCCCATTCTGACCACTACTGCACATACTGCTAGAGATAGGACATTTCCCATTCTGACCACTACTGCACATACTGCTAGAGATAGGACATTTCCCATTCTGACCACTACGGCATATACTCCTAGAGATAAGACATTTCCCATTCTGACCACTACTGTACACACTCATGGAGATAAGACATTTCCCATTCTGACCACTACTGTACACACTCCTAGAGATAAGACATGTCCCATTCTGACCACAATTGTACACACTCCTAGAGATAAGACATTTCCCATTCTGACCAGGATTGCACATACTCCTAGAGATAAGACATTTCCCATTCTGACCACTACTGTACACACTCCTAGAAATAATACATTTCCCATTCTAACCACTACTGTACACGCTGCTAGAGATAAGACATTTCCCATTCTGACCACTACTGTACACACTCCTAGAGATAAGATATTTTCCATTATGACCACTACAGTACATACTCTTAGAGATAAGACATTCTCATTCTGAACACTACTGTACACACTCCTAGAGATAAGACATTTCCCATTCTGACCACTACTGTACACACTCCTAGAGTTAAGACATGTCTCATTCTGACCACCGCTGTACATACGCCTAGAAATAAGTTATTTCCCATTATGACCCCTACTGTACGCACTCCTAGAGATAAGACATTTCCCATTCTTAACACTACTGTACACACTCCTAGAGATAAGACATTTCCCATTCTGACCACGATTGTACATACTCCTAGAGATAAGACATTCTCATTCTGAACACTACTGTACACACTCATGGAGATAACAAATTTCCCATTCTGACCACTACTGTAAACACTCCTAAAGAAAAGAAGTTTATCATTCTGACCACTGCTGTACACACTCATTGAGATAAGACATTTCCCATCTTGACCACTACTGTACACACTCCTAGAGATAAGACATTTCCCATTCTGACGACTACTGTACACACTCATGGAGATAAGACATTTCCCATCTTGACCACTACTGTACACACTCCTAGAGATAAGACATTTCCCATTCTGACCACTACTGTACACACTCCTAGAGTTAAGACATTTCTCATTCTGACCACTGCTGTACATACGCCTAGAAATAAGAAATTTCCCATTCTGAAAACTACTGTACACACTCCTAGAGATAAGACATTCCCATCCTGAACACTACTGTACACACTCCTAGATATAAGACTTTTCCCATTCTGAACCCTACTGTACACACTCCTAGAGATAAGACATTTCCCATTCTTAACACTACTGTACAAACTCCTAGAGATAAGTCATTTCCCATTCTGACCACTACTGTACACACTCATGGAGATAAGACGTTTCCCATTCTGACCACTACTGTACACACTCCTAGAAATAAGACATTTCCCATTCTGACCACTACTGTACACGCTGCTAGAGATAAGACATTTCCCATTCTGACCACTACTGCACATACTGCTAGAGATAGGACATTTCCCATTCTGACCACTACTGCACATACTGCTAGAGATAGGACATTTCCCATTCTGACCACTACGGCATATACTCCTAGAGATAAGACATTTCCCATTCTGACTACTACTGTACACACTCATGGAGATAAGACATTTCCCATTCTGACCACTACTGTACACACTCCTAGAGATAAGACATGTCCCATTCTGACCACGATTGTACACACTCCTAGAGATAAGACATTTCCCATTCTGACCAGGATTGTACATACTCCTAGAGATAAGACATTTCCCATTCTGACCACTACTGTACACACTCCTAGAAATAAGACATTTCCCATTCTAACCACTACTGTACACGCTGCTAGAGATAAGACATTTCCCATTCTGACCACTACTGTACACACTCCTAGAGATAAGATATTTCCCATTATGACCACTACAGTACATACTCTTAGAGATAAGACATTCTCATTCTGAACACTACTGTACACACTCCTAGAGATAAGACATTTCCCATTCTGACCACTACTGTACACACTCCTAGAGTTAAGACATTTCTCATTCTGACCACCGCTGTACATACGCCTAGAAATAAGTTATTTCCCATTATGACCCCTACTGTACACACTCCTAGAGATAAGACATTTCCCATTCTTAACACTACTGTACACACTCCTAGAGATAAGACATTTCCCATTCTGACCACTACTGTACACACTCCTAGAGATAAGAAGTTTATCATTCTGACCACTGCTTTACACACTCATGGAGATAACAAATTTCCCATTCTGACCACTACTGTACATACTCCTAGAGATAAGACATTTCCCATTCTGACCACTACTGTACACACTCATGGAGATAAGACATTTCCCATTCTGACCACTACTGTACACACTCATGGAGATAAGACATGTCCCATCATGACCACTAATGTACACACTTCTAGAGATAAGACATTTCCCATTCTGACCACGATTGTACATACTCCTAGAGATAAGACATTCTCATTCTGAACACTACTGTACACACTCATGGAGATAACAAATTTCCCATTGAGACCACTACTGTAAACACTCCTAGAGAAAGGAAGTTTATCATTCTGACCACTGCTGTACACACTCATTGAGATAGGTCATTTCCCATTCTGACCACTACGGCATATACTCCTAGAGATAAGACATTTCCCATTCTGACCACTACTGTACACACTCATGGAGATAAGACATTTCCCATCTTGACCACTACTGTACACACTCCTAGAGATAAGACATGTCCCATCATGACCACTAATGTACACACTCCTAGAGATAAGACATTCTCATTCTGAACACTATTGTACACACTCATGGAGATAACAAATTTCCCATTCTGAACACTACTGTACATACTCCTAGAGATAAGACATTCTCATTCTGAACACTACTGTACACACTCCTAGAGATAAGACATTTCCCTTTCTGACCACTACTGTACACACTCCTAGAGTTAAGATATTTCTCATTCTGACCACTGCTGTACACACTCCTAGAGATAAAACATTCTGATTCTGAACACTACTGTACACACTCATGGAGATAACAAATTTCCCATTCTGACCACTACTGCACATACTCCTAGAGATAAGACATTCTCATTCTGAACACTACTGTACACACTCCTAGAGATAAAACATTTCCCATTCTGACCACTACTGAACACACTCCTAGAGTTAAGACATTTCTCATTCTGACCACTGCTGTACATACGCCTAGATATAAGAAATTTCCCATTCTGAAAACTACTGTACACACTCCTAGAGATAAGACATTCCCATCCTGAACACTACTGTACACACTCCTAGATATAAGACATTTCCCATTCTGAACCCTACTGTACACACTCCTAGAGATAAGACATTTCCCATTCTTAACACTACTGTACAAACTCCTAGAGATAAGACATTTTCCCTTCTGACCACTACTGTACACACTCATGGAGATAACAAATTTCCCATTCTGACCACTACTGCACATACTGCTAGAGATAGGACATTTCCCATTCTGACCACTACTGCACATACTGCTAGAGATAGGACATTTCCAATTCTGACCACTACGGCATATACTCCTAGAGATAAGACATTTCCCATTCTGACCACGAGTGTACATACTCCTAGAGATAAGACATTTCCCATTCTGACCACTACTGTACACACTCCTAGAAATAAGACATTTCCCATTCTAACCACTACTGTACACGCTGCTAGAGATAAGACATTTCCCATTCTGACCACTACTGTACACACTCCTAGAGATAAGACATTTCCCATTCTGACCACTACTGTACACACTCCTAGAAATAAGACATTTCCCATTCTGACCACTACTGTACACGCTGCTAGAGATAAGACATTTCCCATTCTGACCATTACTGTACACACTCCTAGAGATAAGACATTTCCCATTCTGACCATTACAGTACATACTCCTAGATATAAGATATTCTCATGCTGAACACTACTGTACACACTCCTAGAGATAAGACATTTCCCATTCTGACCACTACTGTACACACTCCTAGAGTTAAGACATTTCTCATTCTGACCACTGCTGTACATACGCCTAGAAATAAGACATTTCCCATTCTGAACACTACTGTACACACTGCTAGAGATAAGACATTTCCCATTCTTATCAGTAATGTACACACTCATGGAGATAAGACATTTCTCATTCTAAATACTACTGTACACACTTATGGAGATAAGACATTTCTCATTCTGACCACTACTGTACACACTCCTAGAGATAAAACATTCTGATTCTGAACACTACTGTACACACTCATGGAGATATCAAATTTCCCATTCTGACCACTACTGCACATACTCCTAGAGATAAGACATTCTCATTCTGAACACTACTGTACACACTCCTAGAGATAAGACATTTCCCATTCTGACCACTACTGTACACACTCCTAGAGTTAAGACATTTCTCATTCTGACCACTGCTGTACATACGCCTAGAAATAAGAAATTTCCCATTCTGAAAACTACTGTACACACTCCTAGAGATAAGACATTCCCATCCTGAACACTACTGTACACACTCCTAGATATAAGACATTTCCCATTCTGAACCCTACTGTACATACTCCTAGAGATAAGACATTTCCCATTCTTAACACTACTGTACAAACTCCTAGAGATAAGACATTTCCCATTCTGACCACTACTGTACACACTCATGGAGATAAGACGTTTCCCATTCTGACCACTACTGTACACACTCCTAGAGATAAGAAGTTTATCATTCTGACCACTGCTGTACACACTCATGGAGATAACAAATTTCCCATTCTGACCACTACTGCACATACTGCTAGAGATAGGACATTTCCCATTCTGACCACTACTGCACATACTGCTAGAGATAGGACATTTCCCATTCTGACCACTACTGTACACACTCATGGAGATAAGACATTTCTCATTCTGAGTACTACTGTACACACTCATGGAGATAAGACATTTCTCATTCTGACCACTTCTGTACACACTCCTAGAGATAAAACATTTCCCATTCTGACCCCTACTGTACACACTCCTAGAAATAAGACATTTCTCATTCTTAAAACTACTGTACATACTCCTAGAGATAAGACATTTCCCATTCTGACCACTACTGTACACACTCATGGAGATAAGACATTTCCCATTCTGACCACTACTGTACACACTCATGGAGATAAGACATTTCCCATCTTGACCACTACTGTACACACTCCTAGAGATAGGACATGTCCCATCATGACCACTAATGTACACACTCCTAGAGATAAGACATTTCCCATTCTGACCACGATTGTACATACTCCTAGAGATAAGACATTCTCATTCTGAACACTACTGTACACACTCATGGAGATAACAAATTTCCCATTCTGACCACTACTGTAAACACTCCTAAAGAAAAGAAGTTTATCATTCTGACCACTGCTGTACACACTCATTGAGATAGGTCATTTCCCATTCTGACCACTACGGCATATACTCCTAGAGATAAGACATTTCCCATTCTGACCACTACTGTACACACTCATGGAGATAAGACATTTCCCATCTTGACCACTACTGTACACACTCCTAGAGATAAGACATGTCCCATCATGACCACTAATGTACACACTCCTAGAGATAAGACATTCTCATTCTGAACACTATTGTACACACTCATGGAGATAACAAATTTCCCATTCTGAACACTACTGTACATACTCCTAGAGATAAGACATTCTCATTCTGAACACTACTGTACACACTCCTAGAGATAAGACATTTCCCTTTCTGACCACTACTGTACACACTCCTAGAGTTAAGATATTTCTCATTCTGACCACTGCTGTACACACTCCTAGAGATAAAACATTCTGATTCTGAACACTACTGTACACACTCATGGAGATAACAAATTTCCCATTCTGACCACTACTGCACATACTCCTAGAGATAAGACATTCTCATTCTGAACACTACTGTACACACTCCTAGAGATAAAACATTTCCCATTCTGACCACTACTGAACACACTCCTAGAGTTAAGACATTTCTCATTCTGACCACTGCTGTACATACGCCTAGATATAAGAAATTTCCCATTCTGAAAACTACTGTACACACTCCTAGAGATAAGACATTCCCATCCTGAACACTAATGTACACACTCCTAGATATAAGACATTTCCCATTCTGAACCCTACTGTACACACTCCTAGAGATAAGACATTTCCCATTCTTAACACTACTGTACAAACTCCTAGAGATAAGACATTTTCCCTTCTGACCACTACTGTACACACTCATGGAGATAACAAATTTCCCATTCTGACCACTACTGCACATACTGCTAGAGATAGGACATTTCCCATTCTGACCACTACTGCACATACTGCTAGAGATAGGACATTTCCAATTCTGACCACTACGGCATATACTCCTAGAGATAAGACATTTCCCATTCTGACCACGAGTGTACATACTCCTAGAGATAAGACATTTCCCATTCTGACCACTACTGTACACACTCCTAGAAATAAGACATTTCCCATTCTAACCACTACTGTACACGCTGCTAGAGATAAGACATTTCCCATTCTGACCACTACTGTACACACTCCTAGAGATAAGACATTTCCCATTCTGACCACTACTGTACACACTCCTAGAAATAAGACATTTCCCATTCTGACCACTACTGTACACGCTGCTAGAGATAAGACATTTCCCATTCTGACCATTACTGTACACACTCCTAGAGATAAGACATTTCCCATTCTGACCATTACAGTACATACTCCTAGATATAAGATATTCTCATGCTGAACACTACTGTACACACTCCTAGAGATAAGACATTTCCCATTCTGACCACTACTGTACACACTCCTAGAGTTAAGACATTTCTCATTCTGACCACTGCTGTACATACGCCTAGAAATAAGACATTTCCCATTCTGAACGCTACTGTACACACTGCTAGAGATAAGACATTTCCCATTCTTATCAGTAATGTACACACTCATGGAGATAAGACATTTCTCATTCTAAATACTACTGTACACACTTATGGAGATAAGACATTTCTCATTCTGACCACTACTGTACACACTCCTAGAGATAAAACATTCTGATTCTGAACACTACTGTACACACTCATGGAGATATCAAATTTCCCATTCTGACCACTACTGCACATACTCCTAGAGATAAGACATTCTCATTCTGAACACTACTGTACACACTCCTAGAGATAAGACATTTCCCATTCTGACCACTACTGTACACACTCCTAGAGTTAAGACATTTCTCATTCTGACCACTGCTGTACATACGCCTAGAAATAAGAAATTTCCCATTCTGAAAACTACTGTACACACTCCTAGAGATAAGACATTCCCATCCTGAACACTACTGTACACACTCCTAGATATAAGACATTTCCCATTCTGAACCCTACTGTACACACTCCTAGAGATAAGACATTTCCCATTCTTAACACTACTGTACAAACTCCTAGAGATAAGACATTTCCCATTCTGACCACTACTGTACACACTCATGGAGATAAGACGTTTCCCATTCTGACCACTACTGTACACACTCCTAGAGATAAGAAGTTTATCATTCTGACCACTGCTGTACACACTCATGGAGATAACAAATTTCCCATTCTGACCACTACTGCACATACTGCTAGAGATAGGACATTTCCCATTCTGACCACTACTGCACATACTGCTAGAGATAGGACATTTCCCATTCTGACCACTACTGTACACACTCATGGAGATAAGACATTTCTCATTCTGAGTACTACTGTACACACTCATGGAGATAAGACATTTCTCATTCTGACCACTTCTGTACACACTCCTAGAGATAAAACATTTCCCATTCTGACCCCTACTGTACACACTCCTAGAAATAAGACATTTCCCATTCTTAAAACTACTGTACATACTCCTAGAGATAAGACATTTCCCATTCTGACCACTACTGTACACACTCATGGAGATAAGACATTTCCCATTCTGACCACTACTGTACACACTCATGGAGATAAGACATTTCCCATCTTGACCACTACTGTACACACTCCTAGAGATAGGACATGTCCCATCATGACCACTAATGTACACACTCCTAGAGATAAGACATTTCCCATTCTGACCACGATTGTACATACTCCTAGAGATAAGACATTCTCATTCTGAACACTACTGTACACACTCATGGAGATAACAAATTTCCCATTCTGACCACTACTGTAAACACTCCTAAAGAAAAGAAGTTTATCATTCTGACCACTGCTGTACACACTCATTGAGATAGGTCATTTCCCATTCTGACCACTACGGCATATACTCCTAGAGATAAGACATTTCCCATTCTGACCACTACTGTACACACTCATGGAGATAAGACATTTCCCATCTTGACCACTACTGTACACACTCCTAGAGATAAGACATTTCCCATTCTGACCACTACTGTACACACTCATGGAGATAAGACATTTCCCATTCTGACCACTACTGTACACACTCATGGAGATAAGACATTTCCCATCTTGACCACTACTGTACACAGTCCTAGAGATAAGACATGTCCCATCATGACCACTAATGTACACACTCCTAGAGATAAGACATTTCCCATTCTGACCACGATTGTACATACTCCTAGAGATAAGACATTCTCATTCTGAACACTACTGTACACACTCATGGAGATAACAAATTTCCCATTCTGACCACTACTGTAAACACTCCTAGAGAAAAGAAGTTTATCATTCTGACCACTGCTGTACACACTCATTGAGATAGGTCATTTCCCATTCTGACCACTACGGCATATACTCCTAGAGATAAGACATTTCCCATTCTGACCACTACTGTACACACTCATGGAGATAAGACATTTCCCATCTTGACCACTACTGTACACACTCCTAGAGATAAGACATGTCCCATCATGACCACTAATGTACACACTCCTAGAGATAAGACATTCTCATTCTGAACACTATTGTACACACTCATGGAGATAACAAATTTCCCATTCTGACCACTACTGCACATACTCCTAGAGATAAGACATTCTCATTCTGAACACTACTGTACACACTCCTAGAGATAAGACATTTCCCATTCTGACCACTACTGTACACACTCCTAGAGTTAAGACATTTCTCATTCTGACCACTGCTGTACATACGCCTAGAAATAAGAAATTTCCCATTCTGAAAACTACTGTACACACTCCTAGAGATAAGACATTCCCATCCTGAACACTACTGTACACACTCCTAGATATAAGACTTTTCCCATTCTGAACCCTACTGTACACACTCCTAGAGATAAGACATTTCCCATTCTTAACACTACTGTACAAACTCCTAGAGATAAGTCATTTCCCATTCTGACCACTACTGTACACACTCATGGAGATAAGACGTTTCCCATTCTGACCACTACTGTACACACTCCTAGATATAAGACATTTCCCATTCTGACCACTACTGTACACGCTGCTAGAGATAAGACATTTCCCATTCTGACCACTACTGCACATACTGCTAGAGATAGGACATTTCCCATTCTGACCACTACTGCACATACTGCTAGAGATAGGACATTTCCCATTCTGACCACTACTGCACATACTGCTAGAGATAGGACATTTCCCATTCTGACCACTACGGCATATACTCCTAGAGATAAGACATTTCCCATTCTGACCACTACTGTACACACTCATGGAGATAAGACATTTCCCATTCTGACCACTACTGTACACACTCCTAGAGATAAGACATGTCCCATTCTGACCACAATTGTACACACTCCTAGAGATAAGACATTTCCCATTCTGACCAGGATTGCACATACTCCTAGAGATAAGACATTTCCCATTCTGACCACTACTGTACACACTCCTAGAAATAATACATTTCCCATTCTAACCACTACTGTACACGCTGCTAGAGATAAGACATTTCCCATTCTGACCACTACTGTACACACTCCTAGAGATAAGATATTTTCCATTATGACCACTACAGTACATACTCTTAGAGATAAGACATTCTCATTCTGAACACTACTGTACACACTCCTAGAGATAAGACATTTCCCATTCTGACCACTACTGTACACACTCCTAGAGTTAAGACATGTCTCATTCTGACCACCGCTGTACATACGCCTAGAAATAAGTTATTTCCCATTATGACCCCTACTGTACGCACTCCTAGAGATAAGACATTTCCCATTCTTAACACTACTGTACACACTCCTAGAGATAAGACATTTCCCATTCTGACCACGATTGTACATACTCCTAAAGATAAGACATTCTCATTCTGAACACTACTGTACACACTCATGGAGATAACAAATTTCCCATTCTGACCACTACTGTAAACACTCCTAAAGAAAAGAAGTTTATCATTCTGACCACTGCTGTACACACTCATTGAGATAAGACATTTCCCATCTTGACCACTACTGTACACACTCCTAGAGATAAGACATTTCCCATTCTGACGACTACTGTACACACTCATGGAGATAAGACATTTCCCATCTTGACCACTACTGTACACACTCCTAGAGATAAGACATTTCCCATTCTGACCACTACTGTACACACTCCTAGAGTTAAGACATTTCTCATTCTGACCACTGCTGTACATACGCCTAGAAATAAGAAATTTCCCATTCTGAAAACTACTGTACACACTCCTAGAGATAAGACATTCCCATCCTGAACACTACTGTACACACTCCTAGATATAAGACTTTTCCCATTCTGAACCCTACTGTACACACTCCTAGAGATAAGACATTTCCCATTCTTAACACTACTGTACAAACTCCTAGAGATAAGTCATTTCCCATTCTGACCACTACTGTACACACTCATGGAGATAAGACGTTTCCCATTCTGACCACTACTGTACACACTCCTAGAAATAAGACATTTCCCATTCTGACCACTACTGTACACGCTGCTAGAGATAAGACATTTCCCATTCTGACCACTACTGCACATACTGCTAGAGATAGGACATTTCCCATTCTGACCACTACTGCACATACTGCTAGAGATAGGACATTTCCCATTCTGACCACTACGGCATATACTCCTAGAGATAAGACATTTCCCATTCTGACCACTACTGTACACACTCATGGAGATAAGACATTTCCCATTCTGACCACTACTGTACACACTCCTAGAGATAAGACATGTCCCATTCTGACCACGATTGTACACACTCCTAGAGATAAGACATTTCCCATTCTGACCAGGATTGTACATACTCCTAGAGATAAGACATTTCCCATTCTGACCACTACTGTACACACTCCTAGAAATAAGACATTTCCCATTCTAACCACTACTGTACACGCTGCTAGAGATAAGACATTTCCCATTCTGACCACTACTGTACACACTCCTAGAGATAAGATATTTCCCATTATGACCACTACAGTACATACTCTTAGAGATAAGACATTCTCATTCTGAACACTACTGTACACACTCCTAGAGATAAGACATTTCCCATTCTGACCACTACTGTACACACTCCTAGAGTTAAGACATTTCTCATTCTGACCACCGCTGTACATACGCCTAGAAATAAGTTATTTCCCATTATGACCCCTACTGTACACACTCCTAGAGATAAGACATTTCCCATTCTTAACACTACTGTACACACTCCTAGAGATAAGACATTTCCCATTCTGACCACTACTGTACACACTCCTAGAGATAAGAAGTTTATCATTCTGACCACTGCTTTACACACTCATGGAGATAACAAATTTCCCATTCTGACCACTACTGTACATACTCCTAGAGATAAGACATTTCCCATTCTGACCACTACTGTACACACTCATGGAGATAAGACATTTCCCATTCTGACCACTACTGTACACACTCATGGAGATAAGACATGTCCCATCATGACCACTAACGTACACACTTCTAGAGATAAGACATTTCCCATTCTGACCACGATTGTACATACTCCTAGAGATAAGACATTCTCATTCTGAACACTACTGTACACACTCATGGAGATAACAAATTTCCCATTGAGACCACTACTGTAAACACTCCTAGAGAAAAGAAGTTTATCATTCTGACCACTGCTGTACACACTCATTGAGATAGGTCATTTCCCATTCTGACCACTACGGCATATACTCCTAGAGATAAGACATTTCCCATTCTGACCACTACTGTACACACTCATGGAGATAAGACATTTCCCATCTTGACCACTACTGTACACACTCCTAGAGATAAGACATGTCCCATCATGACCACTAATGTACACACTCCTAGAGATAAGACATTCTCATTCTGAACACTATTGTACACACTCATGGAGATAACAAATTTCCCATTCTGAACACTACTGTACATACTCCTAGAGATAAGACATTCTCATTCTGAACACTACTGTACACACTCCTAGAGATAAGACATTTCCCTTTCTGACCACTACTGTACACACTCCTAGAGTTAAGATATTTCTCATTCTGACCACTGCTGTACACACTCCTAGAGATAAAACATTCTGATTCTGAACACTACTGTACACACTCATGGAGATAACAAATTTCCCATTCTGACCACTACTGCACATACTCCTAGAGATAAGACATTCTCATTCTGAACACTACTGTACACACTCCTAGAGATAAAACATTTCCCATTCTGACCACTACTGAACACACTCCTAGAGTTAAGACATTTCTCATTCTGACCACTGCTGTACATACGCCTAGATATAAGAAATTTCCCATTCTGAAAACTACTGTACACACTCCTAGAGATAAGACATTCCCATCCTGAACACTACTGTACACACTCCTAGATATAAGACATTTCCCATTCTGAACCCTACTGTACACACTCCTAGAGATAAGACATTTCCCATTCTTAACACTACTGTACAAACTCCTAGAGATAAGACATTTTCCCTTCTGACCACTACTGTACACACTCATGGAGATAACAAATTTCCCATTCTGACCACTACTGCACATACTGCTAGAGATAGGACATTTCCCATTCTGACCACTACTGCACATACTGCTAGAGATAGGACATTTCCAATTCTGACCACTACGGCATATACTCCTAGAGATAAGACATTTCCCATTCTGACCACGAGTGTACATACTCCTAGAGATAAGACATTTCCCATTCTGACCACTACTGTACACACTCCTAGAAATAAGACATTTCCCATTCTAACCACTACTGTACACGCTGCTAGAGATAAGACATTTCCCATTCTGACCACTACTGTACACACTCCTAGAGATAAGACATTTCCCATTCTGACCACTACTGTACACACTCCTAGAAATAAGACATTTCCCATTCTGACCACTACTGTACACGCTGCTAGAGATAAGACATTTCCCATTCTGACCATTACTGTACACACTCCTAGAGATAAGACATTTCCCATTCTGACCATTACAGTACATACTCCTAGATATAAGATATTCTCATGCTGAACACTACTGTACACACTCCTAGAGATAAGACATTTCCCATTCTGACCACTACTGTACACACTCCTAGAGTTAAGACATTTCTCATTCTGACCACTGCTGTACATACGCCTAGAAATAAGACATTTCCCATTCTGAACACTACTGTACACACTGCTAGAGATAAGACATTTCCCATTCTTATCAGTAATGTACACACTCATGGAGATAAGACATTTCTCATTCTAAATACTACTGTACACACTTATGGAGATAAGACATTTCTCATTCTGACCACTACTGTACACACTCCTAGAGATAAAACATTCTGATCCTGAACACTACTGTACACACTCATGGAGATATCAAATTTCCCATTCTGACCACTACTGCACATACTCCTAGAGATAAGACATTCTCATTCTGAACACTACTGTACACACTCCTAGAGATAAGACATTTCCCATTCTGACCACTACTGTACACACTCCTAGAGTTAAGACATTTCTCATTCTGACCACTGCTGTACATACGCCTAGAAATAAGAAATTTCCCATTCTGAAAACTACTGTACACACTCCTAGAGATAAGACATTCCCATCCTGAACACTACTGTACACACTCCTAGATATAAGACATTTCCCATTCTGAACCCTACTGTACACACTCCTAGAGATAAGACATTTCCCATTCTTAACACTACTGTACAAACTCCTAGAGATAAGACATTTCCCATTCTGACCACTACTGTACACACTCATGGAGATAAGACGTTTCCCATTCTGACCACTACTGTACACACTCCTAGAGATAAGAAGTTTATCATTCTGACCACTGCTGTACACACTCATGGAGATAACAAATTTCCCATTCTGACCACTACTGCACATACTGCTAGAGATAGGACATTTCCCATTCTGACCACTACTGCACATACTGCTAGAGATAGGACATTTCCCATTCTGACCACTACTGTACACACTCATGGAGATAAGACATTTCTCATTCTGAGTACTACTGTACACACTCATGGAGATAAGACATTTCTCATTCTGACCACTTCTGTACACACTCCTAGAGATAAAACATTTCCCATTCTGACCCCTACTGTACACACTCCTAGAAATAAGACATTTCTCATTCTTAAAACTACTGTACATACTCCTAGAGATAAGACATTTCCCATTCTGACCACTACTGTACACACTCATGGAGATAAGACATTTCCCATTCTGACCACTACTGTACACACTCATGGAGATAAGACATTTCCCATCTTGACCACTACTGTACACACTCCTAGAGATAGGACATGTCCCATCATGACCACTAATGTACACACTCCTAGAGATAAGACATTTCCCATTCTGACCACGATTGTACATACTCCTAGAGATAAGACATTCTCATTCTGAACACTACTGTACACACTCATGGAGATAACAAATTTCCCATTCTGACCACTACTGTAAACACTCCTAAAGAAAAGAAGTTTATCATTCTGACCACTGCTGTACACACTCATTGAGATAGGTCATTTCCCATTCTGACCACTACGGCATATACTCCTAGAGATAAGACATTTCCCATTCTGACCACTACTGTACACACTCATGGAGATAAGACATTTCCCATCTTGACCACTACTGTACACACTCCTAGAGATAAGACATGTCCCATCATGACCACTAATGTACACACTCCTAGAGATAAGACATTCTCATTCTGAACACTATTGTACACACTCATGGAGATAACAAATTTCCCATTCTGAACACTAGTGTACATACTCCTAGAGATAAGACATTCTCATTCTGAACACTACTGTACACACTCCTAGAGATAAGACATTTCCCTTTCTGACCACTACTGTACACACTCCTAGAGTTAAGATATTTCTCATTCTGACCACTGCTGTACACACTCCTAGAGATAAAACATTCTGATTCTGAACACTACTGTACACACTCATGGAGATAACAAATTTCCCATTCTGACCACTACTGCACATACTCCTAGAGATAAGACATTCTCATTCTGAACACTACTGTACACACTCCTAGAGATAAAACATTTCCCATTCTGACCACTACTGAACACACTCCTAGAGTTAAGACATTTCTCATTCTGACCACTGCTGTACATACGCCTAGATATAAGAAATTTCCCATTCTGAAAACTACTGTACACACTCCTAGAGATAAGACATTCCCATCCTGAACACTAATGTACACACTCCTAGATATAAGACATTTCCCATTCTGAACCCTACTGTACACACTCCTAGAGATAAGACATTTCCCATTCTTAACACTACTGTACAAACTCCTAGAGATAAGACATTTTCCCTTCTGACCACTACTGTACACACTCATGGAGATAACAAATTTCCCATTCTGACCACTACTGCACATACTGCTAGAGATAGGACATTTCCCATTCTGACCACTACTGCACATACTGCTAGAGATAGGACATTTCCAATTCTGACCACTACGGCATATACTCCTAGAGATAAGACATTTCCCATTCTGACCACGAGTGTACATACTCCTAGAGATAAGACATTTCCCATTCTGACCACTACTGTACACACTCCTAGAAATAAGACATTTCCCATTCTAACCACTACTGTACACGCTGCTAGAGATAAGACATTTCCCATTCTGACCACTACTGTACACACTCCTAGAGATAAGACATTTCCCATTCTGACCACTACTGTACACACTCCTAGAAATAAGACATTTCCCATTCTGACCACTACTGTACACGCTGCTAGAGATAAGACATTTCCCATTCTGACCATTACTGTACACACTCCTAGAGATAAGACATTTCCCATTCTGACCATTACAGTACATACTCCTAGATATAAGATATTCTCATGCTGAACACTACTGTACACACTCCTAGAGATAAGACATTTCCCATTCTGACCACTACTGTACACACTCCTAGAGTTAAGACATTTCTCATTCTGACCACTGCTGTACATACGCCTAGAAATAAGACATTTCCCATTCTGAACGCTACTGTACACACTGCTAGAGATAAGACATTTCCCATTCTTATCAGTAATGTACACACTCATGGAGATAAGACATTTCTCATTCTAAATACTACTGTACACACTTATGGAGATAAGACATTTCTCATTCTGACCACTACTGTACACACTCCTAGAGATAAAACATTCTGATTCTGAACACTACTGTACACACTCATGGAGATATCAAATTTCCCATTCTGACCACTACTGCACATACTCCTAGAGATAAGACATTCTCATTCTGAACACTACTGTACACACTCCTAGAGATAAGACATTTCCCATTCTGACCACTACTGTACACACTCCTAGAGTTAAGACATTTCTCATTCTGACCACTGCTGTACATACGCCTAGAAATAAGAAATTTCCCATTCTGAAAACTACTGTACACACTCCTAGAGATAAGACATTCCCATCCTGAACACTACTGTACACACTCCTAGATATAAGACATTTCCCATTCTGAACCCTACTGTACACACTCCTAGAGATAAGACATTTCCCATTCTTAACACTACTGTACAAACTCCTAGAGATAAGACATTTCCCATTCTGACCACTACTGTACACACTCATGGAGATAAGACGTTTCCCATTCTGACCACTACTGTACACACTCCTAGAGATAAGAAGTTTATCATTCTGACCACTGCTGTACACACTCATGGAGATAACAAATTTCCCATTCTGACCACTACTGCACATACTGCTAGAGATAGGACATTTCCCATTCTGACCACTACTGCACATACTGCTAGAGATAGGACATTTCCCATTCTGACCACTACTGTACACACTCATGGAGATAAGACATTTCTCATTCTGAGTACTACTGTACACACTCATGGAGATAAGACATTTCTCATTCTGACCACTTCTGTACACACTCCTAGAGATAAAACATTTCCCATTCTGACCCCTACTGTACACACTCCTAGAAATAAGACATTTCCCATTCTTAAAACTACTGTACATACTCCTAGAGATAAGACATTTCCCATTCTGACCACTACTGTACACACTCATGGAGATAAGACATTTCCCATTCTGACCACTACTGTACACACTCATGGAGATAAGACATTTCCCATCTTGACCACTACTGTACACACTCCTAGAGATAGGACATGTCCCATCATGACCACTAATGTACACACTCCTAGAGATAAGACATTTCCCATTCTGACCACGATTGTACATACTCCTAGAGATAAGACATTCTCATTCTGAACACTACTGTACACACTCATGGAGATAACAAATTTCCCATTCTGACCACTACTGTAAACACTCCTAAAGAAAAGAAGTTTATCATTCTGACCACTGCTGTACACACTCATTGAGATAGGTCATTTCCCATTCTGACCACTACGGCATATACTCCTAGAGATAAGACATTTCCCATTCTGAC
The DNA here is from genome assembly GCF_029633865.1 of Lampris incognitus. Classification (NCBI taxonomy): domain Eukaryota; kingdom Metazoa; phylum Chordata; class Actinopteri; order Lampriformes; family Lampridae; genus Lampris; species Lampris incognitus. The sequence continues at coordinate 46,999,774 of NC_079213.1, read as the reverse complement.
CACTACTGTACACACTCATGGAGATAAGACATTTCCCATCTTGACCACTACTGTACACACTCCTAGATATAAGACATTTCCCATTCTGACCACTACTGTACACACTCCTAGAGTTAAGACATTTCTCATTCTGACCACTGCTGTACATACGCCTAGAAATAAGAAATTTCCCATTCTGAAAACTACTGTACACACTCCTAGAGATAAGACATTCCCATCCTGAACACTACTGTACACACTCCTAGATATAAGACTTTTCCCATTCTGAACCCTACTGTACACACTCCTAGAGATAAGACATTTCCCATTCTTAACACTACTGTACAAACTCCTAGAGATAAGTCATTTCCCATTCTGACCACTACTGTACACACTCATGGAGATAAGACGTTTCCCATTCTGACCACTACTGTACACACTCCTAGAAATAAGACATTTCCCATTCTGACCACTACTGTACACGCTGCTAGAGATAAGACATTTCCCATTCTGACCACTACTGCACATACTGCTAGAGATAGGACATTTCCCATTCTGACCACTACTGCACATACTGCTAGAGATAGGACATTTCCCATTCTGACCACTACGGCATATACTCCTAGAGATAAGACATTTCCCATTCTGACCACTACTGTACACACTCATGGAGATAAGACATTTCCCATTCTGACCACTACTGTACACACTCCTAGAGATAAGACATGTCCCATTCTGACCACGATTGTACACACTCCTAGAGATAAGACATTTCCCATTCTGACCAGGATTGTACATACTCCTAGAGATAAGACATTTCCCATTCTGACCACTACTGTACACACTCCTAGAAATAAGACATTTCCCATTCTAACCACTACTGTACACGCTGCTAGAGATAAGACATTTCCCATTCTGACCACTACTGTACACACTCCTAGAGATAAGATATTTCCCATTATGACCACTACAGTACATACTCTTAGAGATAAGACATTCTCATTCTGAACACTACTGTACACACTCCTAGAGATAAGACATTTCCCATTCTGACCACTACTGTACACACTCCTAGAGTTAAGACATTTCTCATTCTGACCACCGCTGTACATACGCCTAGAAATAAGTTATTTCCCATTATGACCCCTACTGTACACACTCCTAGAGATAAGACATTTCCCATTCTTAACACTACTGTACACACTCCTAGAGATAAGACATTTCCCATTCTGACCACTACTGTACACACTCCTAGAGATAAGAAGTTTATCATTCTGACCACTGCTTTACACACTCATGGAGATAACAAATTTCCCATTCTGACCACTACTGTACATACTCCTAGAGATAAGACATTTCCCATTCTGACACCTACTGTACACACTCATGGAGATAAGACATTTCCCATTCTGACCACTACTGTACACACTCATGGAGATAAGACATGTCCCATCATGACCACTAATGTACACACTTCTAGAGATAAGACATTTCCCATTCTGACCACGATTGTACATACTCCTAGAGATAAGACATTCTCATTCTGAACACTACTGTACACACTCATGGAGATAACAAATTTCCCATTCTGACCACTACTGTAAACACTCCTAGAGAAAAGAAGTTTATCATTCTGACCACTGCTGTACACACTCATTGAGATAGGTCATTTCCCATTCTGACCACTACGGCATATACTCCTAGAGATAAGACATTTCCCATTCTGACCACTACTGTACACACTCATGGAGATAAGACATTTCCCATCTTGACCACTACTGTACACACTCCTAGAGATAAGACATGTCCCATCATGACCACTAATGTACACACTCCTAGAGATAAGACATTCTCATTCTGAACACTATTGTACACACTCATGGAGATAACAAATTTCCCATTCTGAACACTACTGTACATACTCCTAGAGATAAGACATTCTCATTCTGAACACTACTGTACACACTCCTAGAGATAAGACATTTCCCTTTCTGACCACTACTGTACACACTCCTAGAGTTAAGATATTTCTCATTCTGACCACTGCTGTACACACTCCTAGAGATAAGACATTCCCATCCTGAACACTACTGTACACACTCCTAGATATAAGACATTTCCCATTCTGAACCCTACTGTACACACTCCTAGAGATAAGACATTTCCCATTCTTAACACTACTGTACAAACTCCTAGAGATAAGACATTTTCCCTTCTGACCACTACTGTACACACTCATGGAGATAACAAATTTCCCATTCTGACCACTACTGCACATACTGCTAGAGATAGGACATTTCCCATTCTGACCACTACTGCACATACTGCTAGAGATAGGACATTTCCCATTCTGACCACTACGGCATATACTCCTAGAGATAAGACATTTCCCATTCTGACCACGAGTGTACATACTCCTAGAGATAAGACATTTCCCATTCTGACCACTACTGTACACACTCCTAGAAATAAGACATTTCCCATTCTAACCACTACTGTACACGATGCTAGAGATAAGACATTTCCCATTCTGACCACTACTGTACACACTCCTAGAGATAAGACATTTCCCATTCTGACCACTACTGTACACACTCCTAGAAATAAGACATTTCCCATTCTGACCACTACTGTACACGCTGCTAGAGATAAGACATTTCCCATTCTGACCATTACTGTACACACTCCTAGAGATAAGACATTTCCCATTCTGACCATTACAGTACATACTCCTAGATATAAGATATTCTCATGCTGAACACTACTGTACACACTCCTAGAGATAAGACATTTCCCATTCTGACCACTACTGTACACACTCCTAGAGTTAAGACATTTCTCATTCTGACCACTGCTGTACATACGCCTAGAAATAAGACATTTCCCATTCTGAACACTACTGTACACACTGCTAGAGATAAGACATTTCCCATTCTGATCAGTAATGTACACACTCATGGAGATAAGACATTTCTCATTCTAAATACTACTGTACACACTTATGGAGATAAGACATTTCTCATTCTGACCACTACTGTACACACTCCTAGAGATAAAACATTCTGATTCTGAACACTACTGTACACACTCATGGAGATATCAAATTTCCCATTCTGACCACTACTGCACATACTCCTAGAGATAAGACATTCTCATTCTGAACACTACTGTACACACTCCTAGAGATAAGACATTTCCCATTCTGACCACTACTGTACACACTCCTAGAGTTAAGACATTTCTCATTCTGACCACTGCTGTACATACGCCTAGAAATAAGAAATTTCCCATTCTGAAAACTACTGTACACACTCCTAGAGATAAGACATTCCCATCCTGAACACTACTGTACACACTCCTAGATATAAGACATTTCCCATTCTGAACCCTACTGTACACACCCCTAGAGATAAGACATTTCCCATTCTTAACACTACTGTACAAACTCCTAGAGATAAGACATTTCCCATTCTGACCACTACTGTACACACTCATGGAGATAAGACGTTTCCCATTCTGACCACTACTGTACACACTCCTAGAGATAAGAAGTTTATCATTCTGACCACTGCTGTACACACTCATGGAGATAACAAATTTCCCATTCTGACCACTACTGCACATACTGCTAGAGATAGGACATTTCCCATTCTGACCACTACTGCACATACTGCTAGAGATAGGACATTTCCCATTCTGACCACTACTGTACACACTCATGGAGATAAGACATTTCTCATTCTGAGTACTACTGTACACACTCATGGAGATAAGACATTTCTCATTCTGACCACTTCTGTACACACTCCTAGAGATAAAACATTTCCCATTCTGACCCCTACTGTACACACTCCTAGAAATAAGACATTTCCCATTCTTAAAACTACTGTACATACTCCTAGAGATAAGACATTTCCCATTCTGACCACTACTGTACACACTCATGGAGATAAGACATTTCCCATTCTGACCACTACTGTACACACTCATGGAGATAAGACATTTCCCATCTTGACCACTACTGTACACACTCCTAGAGATAGGACATGTCCCATCATGACCACTAATGTACACACTCCTAGAGATAAGACATTTCCCATTCTGACCACGATTGTACATACTCCTAGAGATAAGACATTCTCATTCTGAACACTACTGTACACACTCATGGAGATAACAAATTTCCCATTCTGACCACTACTGTAAACACTCCTAGAGAAAAGAAGTTTATCATTCTGACCACTGCTGTACACACTCATTGAGATAGGTCATTTCCCATTCTGACCACTACGGCATATACTCCTAGAGATAAGACATTTCCCATTCTGACCACTACTGTACACACTCATGGAGATAAGACATTTCCCATCTTGACCACTACTGTACACACTCCTAGAGATAAGACATGTCCCATCATGACCACTAATGTACACACTCCTAGAGATAAGACATTCTCATTCTGAACACTATTGTACACACTCATGGAGATAACAAATTTCCCATTCTGACCACTACTGCACATACTCCTAGAGATAAGACATTCTCATTCTGAACACTACTGTACACACTCCTAGAGATAAGACATTTCCCATTCTGACCACTACTGTACACACTCCTAGAGTTAAGACATTTCTCATTCTGACCACTGCTGTACATACGCCTAGAAATAAGAAATGTCCCATTCTGAAAACTACTGTACACACTCCTAGAGATAAGAAATTCCCATCCTGAACACTACTGTACACACTCCTAGATATAAGACTTTTCCCATTCTGAACCCTACTGTACACACTCCTAGAGATAAGACATTTCCCATTCTTAACACTACTGTACAAACTCCTAGAGATAAGTCATTTCCCATTCTGACCACTACTGTACACACTCATGGAGATAAGACGTTTCCCATTCTGACCACTACTGTACACACTCCTAGAAATAAGACATTTCCCATTCTGACCACTACTGTACACGCTGCTAGAGATAAGACATTTCCCATTCTGACCACTACTGCACATACTGCTAGAGATAGGACATTTCCCATTCTGACCACTACTGCACATACTGCTAGAGATAGGACATTTCCCATTCTGACCACTACGGCATATACTCCTAGAGATAAGACATTTCCCATTCTGACCACTACTGTACACACTCATGGAGATAAGACATTTCCCATTCTGACCACTACTGTACACACTCCTAGAGATAAGACATGTCCCATTCTGACCACGATTGTACACACTCCTAGAGATAAGACATTTCCCATTCTGACCAGGATTGTACATACTCCTAGAGATAAGACATTTCCCATTCTGACCACTACTGTACACACTCCTAGAAATAATACATTTCCCATTCTAACCACTACTGTACACGCTGCTAGAGATAAGACATTTCCCATTCTGACCACTACTGTACACACTCCTAGAGATAAGATATTTTCCATTATGACCACTACAGTACATACTCTTAGAGATAAGACATTCTCATTCTGAACACTACTGTACACACTCCTAGAGATAAGACATTTCCCATTCTGACCACTACTGTACACACTCCTAGAGTTAAGACATTTCTCATTCTGACCACCGCTGTACATACGCCTAGAAATAAGTTATTTCCCATTATGACCCCTACTGTACACACTCCTAGAGATAAGACATTTCCCATTCTTAACACTACTGTACACACTCCTAGAGATAAGACATTTCCCATTCTGACCACGATTGTACATACTCCTAGAGATAAGACATTCTCATTCTGAACACTACTGTACACACTCATGGAGATAACAAATTTCCCATTCTGACCACTACTGTAAACACTCCTAGAGAAAAGAAGTTTATCATTCTGACCACTGCTGTACACACTCATTGAGATAGGTCATTTCCCATTCTGACCACTACGGCATATACTCCTAGAGATAAGACATTTCCCATTCTGACCACTACTGTACACACTCATGGATATAAGACATTTCCCATCTTGACCACTACTGTACACACTCCTAGAGATAAGACATTTCCCATTCTGACCACTACTGTACACACTCCTAGAGTTAAGACATTTCTCATTCTGACCACTGCTGTACATACGCCTAGAAATAAGAAATTTCCCATTCTGAAAACTACTGTACACACTCCTAGAGATAAGACATTCCCATCCTGAACACTACTGTACACACTCCTAGATATAAGACTTTTCCCATTCTGAACCCTACTGTACACACTCCTAGAGATAAGACATTTCCCATTCTTAACACTACTGTACAAACTCCTAGAGATAAGTCATTTCCCATTCTGACCACTACTGTACACACTCATGGAGATAAGACGTTTCCCATTCTGACCACTACTGTACACACTCCTAGAAATAAGACATTTCCCATTCTGACCACTACTGTACACGCTGCTAGAGATAAGACATTTCCCATTCTGACCACTACTGCACATACTGCTAGAGATAGGACATTTCCCATTCTGACCACTACTGCACATACTGCTAGAGATAGGACATTTCCCATTCTGACCACTACGGCATATACTCCTAGAGATAAGACATTTCCCATTCTGACCACTACTGTACACACTCCTAGAGATAAGACATGTCCCATTCTGACCACGATTGTACACACTCCTAGAGATAAGACATTTCCCATTCTGACCAGGATTGTACATACTCCTAGATATAAGACATTTCCCATTCTGAACCCTACTGTACACACTCCTAGAGATAAGACATTTCCCATTCTTAACACTACTGTACAAACTCCTAGAGATAAGACATTTTCCATTCTGACCACTACTGTACACACTCATGGAGATAACAAATTTCCCATTCTGACCACTACTGCACATACTGCTAGAGATAGGACATTTCCCATTCTGACCACTACTGCACATACTGCTAGAGATAGGACATTTCCCATTCTGACCACTACGGCATATACTCCTAGAGATAAGACATTTCCCATTCTGACCACGAGTGTACATACTCCTAGAGATAAGATATTTCCCATTCTGACCACTACTGTACACACTCCTAGATATAAGACATTTCCCATTCTAACCACTACTGTACACGCTGCTAGAGATAAGACATTTCCCATTCTGACCACTACTGTACACACTCCTAGAGATAAGACATTTCCCATTCTGACCACTACTGTACACACTCCTAGAAATAAGACATTTCCCATTCTGACCACTACTGTACACGCTGCTAGAGATAAGACATTTCCCATTCTGACCATTACTGTACACACTCCTAGAGATAAGACATTTCCCATTCTGACCATTACAGTACATACTCCTAGATATAAGATATTCTCATGCTGAACACTACTGTACACACTCCTAGAGATAAGACATTTCCCATTCTGACCACTACTGTACACACTCCTAGAGTTAAGACATTTCTCATTCTGACCACTGCTGTACATACGCCTAGAAATAAGACATTTCCCATTCTGAACACTACTGTACACACTGCTAGAGATAAGACATTTCCCATTCTGATCAGTAATGTACACACTCATGGAGATAAGACATTTCTCATTCTAAATACTACTGTACACACTTATGGAGATAAGACATTTCTCATTCTGACCACTACTGTACACACTCCTAGAGATAAAACATTCTGATTCTGAACACTACTGTACACACTCATGGAGATATCAAATTTCCCATTCTGACCACTACTGCACATACTCCTAGAGATAAGACATTCTCATTCTGAACACTACTGTACACACTCCTAGATATAAGACATTTCCCATTCTGACCACTACTGTACACACTCCTAGAGTTAAGACATTTCTCATTCTGACCACTGCTGTACATACGCCTAGAAATAAGAAATTTCCCATTCTGAAAACTACTGTACACACTCCTAGAGATAAGACATTCCCATCCTGAACACTACTGTACACACTCCTAGATATAAGACATTTCCCATTCTGAACCCTACTGTACACACTCCTAGAGATAAGACATTTCCCATTCTTAACACTACTGTACAAACTCCTAGAGATAAGACATTTCCCATTCTGACCACTACTGTACACACTCATGGAGATAAGACGTTTCCCATTCTGACCACTACTGTACACACTCCTAGAGATAAGAAGTTTATCATTCTGACCACTGCTGTACAAACTCATGGAGATAACAAATTTCCCATTCTGACCACTACTGCACATACTGCTAGAGATAGGACATTTCCCATTCTGACCACTACTGCACATACTGCTAGAGATAGGACATTTCCCATTCTGACCACTACGGCATATACTCCTAGAGATAAGACATTTCCCATTCTGACCACTACTGTACACACTCATGGATATAAGACATTTCCCATCTTGACCACTACTGTACACACTCCTAGAGATAAGACATTTCCCATTCTGACCACTACTGTACACACTCCTAGAGTTAAGACATTTCTCATTCTGACCACTGCTGTACATACGCCTAGAAATAAGAAATTTCCCATTCTGAAAACTACTGTACACACTCCTAGAGATAAGACATTCCCATCCTGAACACTACTGTACACACTCCTAGATATAAGACTTTTCCCATTCTGAACCCTACTGTACACACTCCTAGAGATAAGACATTTCCCATTCTTAACACTACTGTACAAACTCCTAGAGATAAGTCATTTCCCATTCTGACCACTACTGTACACACTCATGGAGATAAGACGTTTCCCATTCTGACCACTACTGTACACACTCCTAGAAATAAGACATTTCCCATTCTGACCACTACTGTACACGCTGCTAGAGATAAGACATTTCCCATTCTGACCACTACTGCACATACTGCTAGAGATAGGACATTTCCCATTCTGACCACTACTGCACATACTGCTAGAGATAGGACATTTCCCATTCTGACCACTACGGCATATACTCCTAGAGATAAGACATTTCCCATTCTGACCACTACTGTACACACTCCTAGAGATAAGACATGTCCCATTCTGACCACGATTGTACACACTCCTAGAGATAAGACATTTCCCATTCTGACCAGGATTGTACATACTCCTAGATATAAGACATTTCCCATTCTGAACCCTACTGTACACACTCCTAGAGATAAGACATTTCCCATTCTTAACACTACTGTACAAACTCCTAGAGATAAGACATTTTCCATTCTGACCACTACTGTACAAACTCATGGAGATAACAAATTTCCCATTCTGACCACTACTGCACATACTGCTAGAGATAGGACATTTCCCATTCTGACCACTACTGCACATACTGCTAGAGATAGGACATTTCCCATTCTGACCACTACGGCATATACTCCTAGAGATAAGACATTTCCCATTCTGACCACGAGTGTACATACTCCTAGAGATAAGACATTTCCCATTCTGACCACTACTGTACACACTCCTAGAAATAAGACATTTCCCATTCTAACCACTACTGTACACGCTGCTAGAGATAAGACATTTCCCATTCTGACCACTACTGTACACACTCCTAGAGATAATACATTTCCCATTCTGACCACTACTGTACACACTCCTAGAAATAAGACATTTCCCATTCTGACCACTACTGTACACGCTGCTAGAGATAAGACATTTCCCATTCTGACCATTACTGTACACACTCCTAGAGATAAGACATTTCCCATTCTGACCATTACAGTACATACTCCTAGATATAAGATATTCTCATGCTGAACACTACTGTACACACTCCTAGAGATAAGACATTTCCCATTCTGACCACTACTGTACACACTCCTAGAGTTAAGACATTTCTCATTCTGACCACTGCTGTACATACGCCTAGAAATAAGACATTTCCCATTCTGAACACTACTGTACACACTGCTAGAGATAAGACATTTCCCATTCTGATCAGTAATGTACACACTCATGGAGATAAGACATTTCTCATTCTAAATACTACTGTACACACTTATGGAGATAAGACATTTCTCATTCTGACCACTACTGTACACACTCCTAGAGATAAAACATTCTGATTCTGAACACTACTGTACACACTCATGGAGATATCAAATTTCCCATTCTGACCACTACTGCACATACTCCTAGAGATAAGACATTCTCATTCTGAACACTACTGTACACACTCCTAGAGATAAGACATTTCCCATTCTGACCACTACTGTACACACTCCTAGAGTTAAGACATTTCTCATTCTGACCACTGCTGTACATACGCCTAGAAATAAGAAATTTCCCATTCTGAAAACTACTGTACACACTCCTAGAGATAAGACATTCCCATCCTGAACACTACTGTACACACTCCTAGATATAAGACATTTCCCATTCTGAACCCTACTGTACACACTCCTAGAGATAAGACATTTCCCATTCTTAACACTACTGTACAAACTCCTAGAGATAAGACATTTCCCATTCTGACCACTACTGTACACACTCATGGAGATAAGACGTTTCCCATTCTGACCACTACTGTACACACTCCTAGAGATAAGAAGTTTATCATTCTGACCACTGCTGTACACACTCATGGAGATAACAAATTTCCCATTCTGACCACTACTGCACATACTGCTAGAGATAGGACATTTCCCATTCTGACCACTACTGTACACACTCATGGAGATAAGACATTTCTCATTCTGAGTACTACTGTACACACTCATGGAGATAAGACATTTCTCATTCTGACCACTTCTGTACACACTCCTAGAGATAAAACATTTCCCATTCTGACCCCTACTGTACACACTCCTAGAAATAAGACATTTCCCATTCTTAAAACTACTGTACATACTCCTAGAGATAAGACATTTCCCATTCTGACCACTACTGTACACACTCATGGAGATAAGACATTTCCCATTCTGACCACTACTGTACACACTCATGGAGATAAGACATTTCCCATCTTGACCACTACTGTACACACTCCTAGAGATAGGACATGTCCCATCATGACCACTAATGTACACACTCCTAGAGATAAGACATTTCCCATTCTGACCACGATTGTACATACTCCTAGAGATAAGACATTCTCATTCTGAACACTACTGTACACACTCATGGAGATAACAAATTTCCCATTCTGACCACTACTGTAAACACTCCTAGAGAAAAGAAGTTTATCATTCTGACCACTGCTGTACACACTCATTGAGATAGGTCATTTCCCATTCTGACCACTACGGCATATACTCCTAGAGATAAGACATTTCCCATTCTGACCACTACTGTACACACTCATGGAGATAAGACATTTCCCATCTTGACCACTACTGTACACACTCCTAGAGATAAGACATGTCCCATCATGACCACTAATGTACACACTCCTAGAGATAAGACATTCTCATTCTGAACACTATTGTACACACTCATGGAGATAACAAATTTCCCATTCTGACCACTACTGCACATACTCCTAGAGATAAGACATTCTCATTCTGAACACTACTGTACACACTCCTAGAGATAAGACATTTCCCATTCTGACCACTACTGTACATACGCCTAGAAATAAGAAATTTCCCATTCTGAAAACTACTGAACACACTCCTAGAGATAAGAAATTCCCATCCTGAACACTACTGTACACACTCCTAGATATAAGACTTTTCCCATTCTGAACCCTACTGTACGCACTCCTAGAGATAAGACATTTCCCATTCTTAACACTACTGTACAAACTCCTAGAGATAAGTCATTTCCCATTCTGACCACTACTGTACACACTCATGGAGATAAGACGTTTCCCATTCTGACCACTACTGTACACACTCCTAGAAATAAGAAATTTCCCATTCTGACCACTACTGTACACGCTGCTAGAGATAAGACATTTCCCATTCTGACCACTACTGCACATACTGCTAGAGATAGGACATTTCCCATTCTGACCACTACTGCACATACTGCTAGAGATAGGACATTTCCCATTCTGACCACTACTGCATATACTCCTAGAGATAAGACATTTCCCATTCTGACCACTACTGTACACACTCATGGAGATAAGACATTTCCCATTCTGACCACTACTGTACACACTCCTAGAGATAAGACATGTCCCATTCTGACCACGATTGTACACACTCCTAGAGATAAGACATTTCCCATTCTGACCAGGATTGTACATACTCCTAGAGATAAGACATTTCCCATTCTGACCACTACTGTACACACTCCTAGAAATAATACATTTCCCATTCTAACCACTACTGTACACGCTGCTAGAGATAAGACATTTCCCATTCTGACCACTACTGTACACACTCCTAGAGATAAGATATTTTCCATTATGACCACTACAGTACATACTCTTAGAGATAAGACATTCTCATTCTGAACACTACTGTACACACTCCTAGAGATAAGACATTTCCCATTCTGACCACTACTGTACACACTCCTAGAGTTAAGACATTTCTCATTCTGACCACCGCTGTACATACGCCTAGAAATAAGTTATTTCCCATTATGACCCCTACTGTACACACTCCTAGAGATAAGACATTTCCCATTCTTAACACTACTGTACACACTCCTAGAGATAAGACATTTCCCATTCTGACCACGATTGTACATACTCCTAGAGATAAGACATTCTCATTCTGAACACTACTGTACACACTCATGGAGATAACAAATTTCCCATTCTGACCACTACTGTAAACACTCCTAGAGAAAAGAAGTTTATCATTCTGACCACTGCTGTACACACTCATTGAGATAGGTCATTTCCCATTCTGACCACTACGGCATATACTCCTAGAGATAAGACATTTCCCATTCTGACCACTACTGTACACACTCATGGATATAAGACATTTCCCATCTTGACCACTACTGTACACACTCCTAGAGATAAGACATTTCCCATTCTGACCACTACTGTACACACTCCTAGAGTTAAGACATTTCTCATTCTGACCACTGCTGTACATACGCCTAGAAATAAGAAATTTCCCATTCTGAAAACTACTGTACACACTCCTAGAGATAAGACATTCCCATCCTGAACACTACTGTACACACTCCTAGATATAAGACTTTTCCCATTCTGAACCCTACTGTACACACTCCTAGAGATAAGACATTTCCCATTCTTAACACTACTGTACAAACTCCTAGAGATAAGTCATTTCCCATTCTGACCACTACTGTACACACTCATGGAGATAAGACGTTTCCCATTCTGACCACTACTGTACACACTCCTAGAAATAAGACATTTCCCATTCTGACCACTACTGTACACGCTGCTAGAGATAAGACATTTCCCATTCTGACCACTACTGCACATACTGCTAGAGATAGGACATTTCCCATTCTGACCACTACTGCACATACTGCTAGAGATAGGACATTTCCCATTCTGACCACTACGGCATATACTCCTAGAGATAAGACATTTCCCATTCTGACCACTACTGTACACACTCATGGAGATAAGACATTTCCCATTCTGCCCACTACTGTACACACTCCTAGAGATAAGACATGTCCCATTCTGACCACGATTGTACACACTCCTAGAGATAAGACATTTCCCATTCTGACCAGGATTGTACATACTCCTAGAGATAAGACATTTCCCATTCTGACCACTACTGTACACACTCCTAGAAATAAGACATTTCCCATTCTAACCACTACTGTACACGCTGCTAGAGATAAGACATTTCCCATTCTGACCACTACTGTACACACTTCTAGAGATAAGATATTTCCCATTATGACCACTACAGTACATACTCTTAGAGATAAGACATTCTCATTCTGAACACTACTGTACACACTCCTAGAGATAAGACATTTCCCATTCTGACCACTACTGTACACACTCCTAGAGTTAAGACATTTCTCATTCTGACCACCGCTGTACATACGCCTAGAAATAAGTTATTTCCCATTATGACCCCTACTGTACACACTCCTAGAGATAAGACATTTCCCATTCTTAACACTACTGTACACACTCCTAGAGATAAGACATTTCCCATTCTGACCACTACTGTACACACGCCTAGAGATAAGAAGTTTATCATTCTGACCACTGCTTTACACACTCATGGAGATAACAAATTTCCCATTCTGACCACTACTGTACATACTCCTAGAGATAAGACATTTCCCATTCTGACCACTACTGTACACACTCATGGAGATAAGACATTTCCCATTCTGACCACTACTGTACACACTCATGGAGATAAGACATTTCCCATCTTGACCACTACTGTACAAACTCCTAGAGATAAGACATGTCCCATCATGACCACTAATGTACACACTCCTAGAGTTAAGACATTTCTCATTCTGACCACCGCTGTACATACGCCTAGAAATAAGTTATTTCCCATTATGACCCCTACTGTACACACTCCTAGAGATAAGACATTTCCCATTCTTAACACTACTGTACACACTCCTAGAGATAAGACATTTCCCATTCTGACCACGATTGTACATACTCCTAGAGATAAGACATTCTCATTCTGAACACTACTGTACACACTCATGGAGATAACAAATTTCCCATTCTGACCACTACTGTAAACACTCCTAGAGAAAAGAAGTTTATCATTCTGACCACTGCTGTACACACTCATTGAGATAGGTCATTTCCCATTCTGACCACTACGGCATATACTCCTAGAGATAAGACATTTCCCATTCTGACCACTACTGTACACACTCATGGATATAAGACATTTCCCATCTTGACCACTACTGTACACACTCCTAGAGATAAGACATTTCCCATTCTGACCACTACTGTACACACTCCTAGAGTTAAGACATTTCTCATTCTGACCACTGCTGTACATACGCCTAGAAATAAGAAATTTCCCATTCTGAAAACTACTGTACACACTCCTAGAGATAAGACATTCCCATCCTGAACACTACTGTACACACTCCTAGATAAAAGACTTTTCCCATTCTGAACCCTACTGTACACACTCCTAGAGATAAGACATTTCCCATTCTTAACACTACTGTACAAACTCCTAGAGATAAGTCATTTCCCATTCTGACCACTACTGTACACACTCATGGAGATAAGACGTTTCCCATTCTGACCACTACTGTACACACTCCTAGAAATAAGACATTTCCCATTCTGACCACTACTGTACACGCTGCTAGAGATAAGACATTTCCCATTCTGACCACTACTGCACATACTGCTAGAGATAGGACATTTCCCATTCTGACCACTACTGCACATACTGCTAGAGATAGGACATTTCCCATTCTGACCACTACGGCATATACTCCTAGAGATAAGACATTTCCCATTCTGACCACTACTGTACACACTCCTAGAGTTAAGACATTTCTCATTCTGACCACTGCTGTACACGCTGCTAGAGATAAGACATTTCCCATTCTGACCACTACTGTACACGCTCCTAGAGATAAGACATTTCCCATTCTGACCACTACTGTACACACTCATGGAGATAAGACATTTCCCATTCTGACCCCTACTGTACACACTCATAGAAATAAGACATTTCCCATTCTTAACAATACTGTACACACTCCTAGAGATAAGACATTTCCCATTCTGACCACTACTGTACACACTCCTAGAGTTAAGACATTTCTCATTCTGACCACTGCTGTACACGCTGCTAGAGATAAGACATTTCCCATTCTGACCACTACTGTACACGCTCCTAGAGATAAGACATTTCCCATTCTGACCACTACTGTACACACTCATGGAGATAAGACATTTCCCATTCTGACCCCTACTGTACACACTCATAGAAATAAGACATTTCCCATTCTTAACAATACTGTACACACTCCTAGAGATAAGACATTTCCCATTCTGACCACTACTGTACACACTCCTAGAAATAAGACATTTCCCATTCTGACCACTAAAGTACATACTCCTAGAGCTAAGACATTCTCATTCTGAACACTACTGTACAGACTCCTAGAGATAAGATATTTCCCATTCTGACCACTACTGTACACACTCCTAGAGATAAGACATTTCTCATTCTGACCACTGCTGTACACGCTGCTAGAGATAAGACATTTCCCATTCTGACCACTACTGTACACACTCCTAGAGATAAGACATTTCCCATTCTGACCACTACAGTACATACTCTTAGAGATAAGACATTCTCATTCTGACCACTTCTGTACACACTCCTAGAGATAAAACATTTCCCATTCTGACCCCTACTGTACACACTCCTAGAAATAAGACATTTCACATTCTTAACACGACTGTACATACTCCTAGAGATAAGACATTTCCCATTCTGACCACTACTGTACACTCATGGAGATAAGACATTTCCCATTCTGACCACTACTGTACACACTCCTAGAGATAAGAAGTTTATCATTCTGACCACTGCTGTACACACTCATGGAGATAACAAATTTCCCATTCTGACCACTACTGCACATACTCCTAGAGATAGGACATTTCCCATTCTGACCACTACGGCATATACTCCTAGAGATAAGACATTTCCCATTCTGACCACTACTGTACACACTCCTGGAGATAAGACATTTCCCATCTTGACCACTACTGTACACACTCCTAGAGATAAGACATGTCCCATCATGACCACTAATGTACACACTCCTAGAGATAAGACATTTCCCCTTCTGACCACTACTGTACACATTCCTAGAAATAAGATATTTCCCATTCTGACCACTACTGTACACGCTGCTAGAGATAAGACATTTCCCATTCTGACCACTACTGTACACACTCCTAGAGATAAGACATTTCCCATTCTGACCACTAAAATACATACTCCTAGAGCTAAGACATTCTCATTCTGAAC
This sequence comes from Lampris incognitus, assembly GCF_029633865.1. NCBI lineage: Eukaryota > Metazoa > Chordata > Actinopteri > Lampriformes > Lampridae > Lampris > Lampris incognitus. Next base: position 46,982,939 of record NC_079213.1, on the reverse strand, counting down.
ACTACTGTACACACTCCTAGAGATAAGATATTTCCCATTCTGACCACTACTGTACACACTCCTAGAGTTAAGACATTTCTCATTCTGACCACTGCTGTACACGCTGCTAGAGATAAGACATTTCCCATTCTGACCACTACTGTACACGCTCCTAGAGATAAGACATTTCCCATTCTGACCACTGCTGTACACACTCATGGAGATAAGACATTTCCCATCTTGACCACTACTGTACACACTCCTAGAGATAAGACATGTCCCATCATGACCACTAATGTACACACTCCTAGAAATAAGACATTTCCCATTCTGACCACTACTGTACACGCTGCTAGAGATAAGACATTTCCCATTCTGACCACTACTGTACACACTCCTAGAGTTAAGACATTTCTCATTCTGACCACTGCTGTACATACGCCTAGAAAATAAGAAATTTCCCATTCTGAAAACTGCTGTACACACTCCTAGAGATAAGACATTCCCAACCTGAACACTACTGTACACACTCCTAGATATAAGACATTTCCCATTCTGAACCCTACTGTACAAACTCCTAGAGATAAGACATTTCCCATTCTTAACACTACTGTACAAACTCCTAGAGATAAGACATTTCCCATTCTGACCACTACTGTACACACTCATGGAGATAAGACGTTTCCCATTCTGACCACTACTGTACACACTCCTAGAGATAAGAAGTTTATCATTCCGACCACTGCTGTACACACTCATGGAGATAACAAATTTCCCATTCTGACCACTACTGCATATACTGCTACAGATAGGACATTTCCCATTCTGACCACTACTGCACATACTGCTAGAGATAGGACATTTCCCATTCTGACCACTACGGCATATACTCCTAGAGATAAGATATTTCCCATTCTGACCACTACTGTACACACTCATGGAGATAAGACATTTCCCATTCTGACCATTCCTGTACACACTCCTAGAAATAAGACATTCCCATTCTGACCACTACTGTACACACTCCTAGAGTTAAGACATTTCTCATTCTGACCACTGCTGTACATACGCCTAGAAAATAAGAAATTTCCCATTCTGAAAACTGCTGTACACACTCCTAGAGATAAGACATTCCCAACCTGAACACTACTGTACACACTCCTAGAGTTAAGACATTTCTCATTCTGACCACTGCTGTACACGCTGCTAGAGATAAGACATTTCCCATTCTGACCACTACTGTACACGCTCCTAGAGATAAGACATTTCCCATTCTGACCACTGCTGTACACACTCATGGAGATAAGACATTTCCCATCTTGACCACTACTGTACACACTCCTAGAGATAAGACATGTCCCATCATGACCACTAATGTACACACTCCTAGAAATAAGACATTTCCCATTCTGACCACTACTGTACACGCTGCTAGAGATAAGACATTTCCCATTCTGACCACTGCTGTACACACTCCTAGAGATAACACATTTCCCATTCTGACCACTACAGTACATACTCCTAGAGATAAGACATTCTCATTCTGAACACTACTGTACACACTCCTAGAGATAAGACATTTCCCATTCTGACCACTACTGTACACGCTCCTAGAGATAAGACATTTCCCATTCTGACCACTGCTGTACACACTCATGGAGATAACAAATTTCCCATTCTGACCACTACTGCACATACTCCTAGAGATAAGACATTCTCATTCTGAACACTACTGTACACACTCCTAGAGAAAAGACATTTCCCATTCTGACCACTACTGTACACACTCCTAGAGTTAAGACATTTCTCATTCTGACCACTGCTGTACATACGCCTAGAAAATAAGAAATTTCCCATTCTGAAAACTGCTGTACACACTCCTAGAGATAAGACATTCCCAACCTGAACACTACTGTACACACTCCTAGATATAAGACATTTCCCATTCTGAACCCTACTGTACAAACTCCTAGAGATAAGACATTTCCCATTCTTAACACTACTGTACAAACTCCTAGAGATAAGACATTTCCCATTCTGACCACTACTGTACACACTCATGGAGATAAGACGTTTCCCATTCTGACCACTACTGTACACACTCCTAGAGATAAGAAGTTTATCATTCCGACCACTGCTGTACACACTCATGGAGATAACAAATTTCCCATTCTGACCACTACTGCATATACTGCTACAGATAGGACATTTCCCATTCTGACCACTACTGCACATACTGCTAGAGATAGGACATTTCCCATTCTGACCACTACGGCATATACTCCTAGAGATAAGATATTTCCCATTCTGACCACTACTGTACACACTCATGGAGATAAGACATTTCCCATTCTGACCATTCCTGTACACACTCCTAGAGAAAAGACATTTCCCATTCTGACCACTACTGTACACACTCCTAGAGTTAAGACATTTCTCATTCTGACCACTGCTGTACATACGCCTAGAAAATAAGAAATTTCCCATTCTGAAAACTGCTGTACACACTCCTAGAGATAAGACATTCCCAACCTGAACACTACTGTACACACTCCTAGATATAAGACATTTCCCATTCTGAACCCTACTGTACAAACTCCTAGAGATAAGACATTTCCCATTCTTAACACTACTGTACAAACTCCTAGAGATAAGACATTTCCCATTCTGACCACTACTGTACACACTCATGGAGATAAGACGTTTCCCATTCTGACCACTACTGTACACACTCCTAGAGATAAGAAGTTTATCATTCCGACCACTGCTGTACACACTCATGGAGATAACAAATTTCCCATTCTGACCACTACTGCATATACTGCTACAGATAGGACATTTCCCATTCTGACCACTACTGCACATACTGCTAGAGATAGGACATTTCCCATTCTGACCACTACGGCATATACTCCTAGAGATAAGATATTTCCCATTCTGACCACTACTGTACACACTCATGGAGAGAAGACATTTCCCATTCTGACCACGATTGTACATACTCCTAGAGATAAGACTTTTCCCATTCTGCCCACTACTGTACACACTCCTAGAAATAAGACATTTCCCATTCTGACCACTAAAGTACATACTCCTAGAGCTAAGACATTCTCATTCTGAACACTACTGTACACACTCCTAGAGATAAGATATTTCCCATTCTGACCACTACTGTACACACTCCTAGAGATAAGACATTTCTCATTCTGACCACTGCTGTACACGCTGCTAGAGATAAGACATTTCCCATTCTGAACACTACTGTACATGCTCCTAGAGATAAGACATTTCCCATTCTGACCACTGCTGTACACACTCATGGAGATAAGACATTTCCCATTCTGACAACTACAGTACATACTCTTAGAGATAAGACATTCTCATTTTGAACACTACTGTACACACTCCTAGAAATAAGACATTTCCCATTCTGACCACTACTGTACACACTCATAGAGTTAAGACATTTCTCATTTTGACCACTACTGTACACACTCATGGAGATAAGACATTTCTCATTCTGAGTACTACTGTACACACTCATGGGGATAAGACATTTCCCATTCTGACCAGTAATGTACACAATCAGGGAGACAAGACAATTCTCATTCTGACCACTTCTGTACACACTCCTAGAGATAAAACATTTCCCATTCTGACCCCTACTGTACACACTCATAGAAATAAGACATTTCCCATTCTTAACAATACTGTACACACTCCTAGAGATAAGACATTTCCCATTCTGACCACTACTGTACACACTCCTAGAGTTAAGACATTTCTCATTCTGACCACTGCTGTACACGCTGCTAGAGATAAGACATTTCCCATTCTGACCACTACTGTACACGCTCCTAGAGATAAGACATTTCCCATTCTGACCACTACTGTACACACTCATGGAGATAAGACATTTCCCATTCTGACCCCTACTGTACACACTCATAGAAATAAGACATTTCCCATTCTTAACAATACTGTACACACTCCTAGAGATAAGACATTTCCCATTCTGACCACTACTGTACACACTCCTAGAGTTAAGACATTTCTCATTCTGACCACTGCTGTACACGCTGCTAGAGATAAGACATTTCCCATTCTGACCACTACTGTACACGCTCCTAGAGATAAGACATTTCCCATTCTGACCACTACTGTACACACTCATGGAGATAAGACATTTCCCATTCTGACCCCTACTGTACACACTCATAGAAATAAGACATTTCCCATTCTTAACAATACTGTACACACTCCTAGAGATAAGACATTTCCCATTCTGACCACTACTGTACACACTCCTAGAAATAAGACATTTCCCATTCTGACCACTAAAGTACATACTCCTAGAGCTAAGACATTCTCATTCTGAACACTACTGTACAGACTCCTAGAGATAAGATATTTCCCATTCTGACCACTACTGTACACACTCCTAGAGATAAGACATTTCTCATTCTGACCACTGCTGTACACGCTGCTAGAGATAAGACATTTCCCATTCTGACCACTACTGTACACACTCCTAGAGATAAGACATTTCCCATTCTGACCACTACAGTACATACTCTTAGAGATAAGACATTCTCATTCTGACCACTTCTGTACACACTCCTAGAGATAAAACATTTCCCATTCTGACCCCTACTGTACACACTCCTAGAAATAAGACATTTCACATTCTTAACACGACTGTACATACTCCTAGAGATAAGACATTTCCCATTCTGACCACTACTGTACACTCATGGAGATAAGACATTTCCCATTCTGACCACTACTGTACACACTCCTAGAGATAAGAAGTTTATCATTCTGACCACTGCTGTACACACTCATGGAGATAACAAATTTCCCATTCTGACCACTACTGCACATACTCCTAGAGATAGGACATTTCCCATTCTGACCACTACGGCATATACTCCTAGAGATAAGACATTTCCCATTCTGACCACTACTGTACACACTCCTGGAGATAAGACATTTCCCATCTTGACCACTACTGTACACACTCCTAGAGATAAGACATGTCCCATCATGACCACTAATGTACACACTCCTAGAGATAAGACATTTCCCCTTCTGACCACTACTGTACACATTCCTAGAAATAAGATATTTCCCATTCTGACAACTACTGTACACGCTGCTAGAGATAAGACATTTCCCATTCTGACCACTACTGTACACACTCCTAGAGATAAGACATTTCCCATTCTGACCACTAAAATACATACTCCTAGAGCTAAGACATTCTCATTCTGAACACTACTGTACACACTCCTAGAGATAAGATATTTCCCATTCTGACCACTACTGTACACACTCCTAGAGTTAAGACATTTCTCATTCTGACCACTGCTGTACACGCTGCTAGAGATAAGACATTTCCCATTCTGACCACTACTGTACACGCTCCTAGAGATAAGACATTTCCCATTCTGACCACTGCTGTACACACTCATGGAGATAAGACATTTCCCATCTTGACCACTACTGTACACACTCCTAGAGATAAGACATGTCCCATCATGACCACTAATGTACACACTCCTAGAAATAAGACATTTCCCATTCTGACCACTACTGTACACGCTGCTAGAGATAAGACATTTCCCATTCTGACCACTACTGTACACACTCCTAGAGATAACACATTTCCCATTCTGACCACTACAGTACATACTCCTAGAGATAAGACATTCTCATTCTGAACACTACTGTACACACTCCTAGAGATAAGACATTTCCCATTCTGACCACTACTGTACACGCTCCTAGAGATAAGACATTTCCCATTCTGACCACTGCTGTACACACTCATGGAGATAACAAATTTCCCATTCTGACCACTACTGCACATACTCCTAGAGATAAGACATTCTCATTCTGAACACTACTGTACACACTCCTAGAGAAAAGACATTTCCCATTCTGACCACTACTGTACACACTCCTAGAGTTAAGACATTTCTCATTCTGACCACTGCTGTACATACGCCTAGAAAATAAGAAATTTCCCATTCTGAAAACTGCTGTACACACTCCTAGAGATAAGACATTCCCAACCTGAACACTACTGTACACACTCCTAGATATAAGACATTTCCCATTCTGAACCCTACTGTACAAACTCCTAGAGATAAGACATTTCCCATTCTTAACACTACTGTACAAACTCCTAGAGATAAGACATTTCCCATTCTGACCACTACTGTACACACTCATGGAGATAAGACGTTTCCCATTCTGACCACTACTGTACACACTCCTAGAGTTAAGACATTTCTCATTCTGACCACTGCTGTACACGCTGCTAGAGATAAGACATTTCCCATTCTGACCACTACTGTACACGCTCCTAGAGATAAGACATTTCCCATTCTGACCACTACTGTACACACTCATGGAGATAAGACATTTCCCATTCTGACCCCTACTGTACACACTCATAGAAATAAGACATTTCCCATTCTTAACAATACTGTACACACTCCTAGAGATAAGACATTTCCCATTCTGACCACTACTGTACACACTCCTAGAAATAAGACATTTCCCATTCTGACCACTAAAGTACATACTCCTAGAGCTAAGACATTCTCATTCTGAACACTACTGTACAGACTCCTAGAGATAAGATATTTCCCATTCTGACCACTACTGTACACACTCCTAGAGATAAGACATTTCTCATTCTGACCACTGCTGTACACGCTGCTAGAGATAAGACATTTCCCATTCTGACCACTACTGTACACACTCCTAGAGATAAGACATTTCCCATTCTGACCACTACAGTACATACTCTTAGAGATAAGACATTCTCATTCTGACCACTTCTGTACACACTCCTAGAGATAAAACATTTCCCATTCTGACCCCTACTGTACACACTCCTAGAAATAAGACATTTCACATTCTTAACACGACTGTACATACTCCTAGAGATAAGACATTTCCCATTCTGACCACTACTGTACACTCATGGAGATAAGACATTTCCCATTCTGACCACTACTGTACACACTCCTAGAGATAAGAAGTTTATCATTCTGACCACTGCTGTACACACTCATGGAGATAACAAATTTCCCATTCTGACCACTACTGCACATACTCCTAGAGATAGGACATTTCCCATTCTGACCACTACGGCATATACTCCTAGAGATAAGACATTTCCCATTCTGACCACTACTGTACACACTCCTGGAGATAAGACATTTCCCATCTTGACCACTACTGTACACACTCCTAGAGATAAGACATGTCCCATCATGACCACTAATGTACACACTCCTAGAGATAAGACATTTCCCCTTCTGACCACTACTGTACACATTCCTAGAAATAAGATATTTCCCATTCTGACAACTACTGTACACGCTGCTAGAGATAAGACATTTCCCATTCTGACCACTACTGTACACACTCCTAGAGATAAGACATTTCCCATTCTGACCACTAAAATACATACTCCTAGAGCTAAGACATTCTCATTCTGAACACTACTGTACACACTCCTAGAGATAAGATATTTCCCATTCTGACCACTACTGTACACACTCCTAGAGTTAAGACATTTCTCATTCTGACCACTGCTGTACACGCTGCTAGAGATAAGACATTTCCCATTCTGACCACTACTGTACACGCTCCTAGAGATAAGACATTTCCCATTCTGACCACTGCTGTACACACTCATGGAGATAAGACATTTCCCATCTTGACCACTACTGTACACACTCCTAGAGATAAGACATGTCCCATCATGACCACTAATGTACACACTCCTAGAAATAAGACATTTCCCATTCTGACCACTACTGTACACGCTGCTAGAGATAAGACATTTCCCATTCTGACCACTACTGTACACACTCCTAGAGATAACACATTTCCCATTCTGACCACTACAGTACATACTCCTAGAGATAAGACATTCTCATTCTGAACACTACTGTACACACTCCTAGAGATAAGACATTTCCCATTCTGACCACTACTGTACACGCTCCTAGAGATAAGACATTTCCCATTCTGACCACTGCTGTACACACTCATGGAGATAACAAATTTCCCATTCTGACCACTACTGCACATACTCCTAGAGATAAGACATTCTCATTCTGAACACTACTGTACACACTCCTAGAGAAAAGACATTTCCCATTCTGACCACTACTGTACACACTCCTAGAGTTAAGACATTTCTCATTCTGACCACTGCTGTACATACGCCTAGAAAATAAGAAATTTCCCATTCTGAAAACTGCTGTACACACTCCTAGAGATAAGACATTCCCAACCTGAACACTACTGTACACACTCCTAGATATAAGACATTTCCCATTCTGAACCCTACTGTACAAACTCCTAGAGATAAGACATTTCCCATTCTTAACACTACTGTACAAACTCCTAGAGATAAGACATTTCCCATTCTGACCACTACTGTACACACTCATGGAGATAAGACGTTTCCCATTCTGACCACTACTGTACACACTCCTAGAGATAAGAAGTTTATCATTCCGACCACTGCTGTACACACTCATGGAGATAACAAATTTCCCATTCTGACCACTACTGCATATACTGCTACAGATAGGACATTTCCCATTCTGACCACTACTGCACATACTGCTAGAGATAGGACATTTCCCATTCTGACCACTACGGCATATACTCCTAGAGATAAGATATTTCCCATTCTGACCACTACTGTACACACTCATGGAGATAAGACATTTCCCATTCTGACCATTCCTGTACACACTCCTAGAAATAAGACATTCCCATTCTGACCACTACTGTACACACTCCTAGAGTTAAGACATTTCTCATTCTGACCACTGCTGTACATACGCCTAGAAAATAAGAAATTTCCCATTCTGAAAACTGCTGTACACACTCCTAGAGATAAGACATTCCCAACCTGAACACTACTGTACACACTCCTAGAGTTAAGACATTTCTCATTCTGACCACTGCTGTACACGCTGCTAGAGATAAGACATTTCCCATTCTGACCACTACTGTACACGCTCCTAGAGATAAGACATTTCCCATTCTGACCACTGCTGTACACACTCATGGAGATAAGACATTTCCCATCTTGACCACTACTGTACACACTCCTAGAGATAAGACATGTCCCATCATGACCACTAATGTACACACTCCTAGAAATAAGACATTTCCCATTCTGACCACTACTGTACACGCTGCTAGAGATAAGACATTTCCCATTCTGACCACTACTGTACACACTCCTAGAGATAACACATTTCCCATTCTGACCACTACAGTACATACTCCTAGAGATAAGACATTCTCATTCTGAACACTACTGTACACACTCCTAGAGATAAGACATTTCCCATTCTGACCACTACTGTACACGCTCCTAGAGATAAGACATTTCCCATTCTGACCACTGCTGTACACACTCATGGAGATAACAAATTTCCCATTCTGACCACTACTGCACATACTCCTAGAGATAAGACATTCTCATTCTGAACACTACTGTACACACTCCTAGAGAAAAGACATTTCCCATTCTGACCACTACTGTACACACTCCTAGAGTTAAGACATTTCTCATTCTGACCACTGCTGTACATACGCCTAGAAAATAAGAAATTTCCCATTCTGAAAACTGCTGTACACACTCCTAGAGATAAGACATTCCCAACCTGAACACTACTGTACACACTCCTAGATATAAGACATTTCCCATTCTGAACCCTACTGTACAAACTCCTAGAGATAAGACATTTCCCATTCTTAACACTACTGTACAAACTCCTAGAGATAAGACATTTCCCATTCTGACCACTACTGTACACACTCATGGAGATAAGACGTTTCCCATTCTGACCACTACTGTACACACTCCTAGAGATAAGAAGTTTATCATTCCGACCACTGCTGTACACACTCATGGAGATAACAAATTTCCCATTCTGACCACTACTGCATATACTGCTACAGATAGGACATTTCCCATTCTGACCACTACTGCACATACTGCTAGAGATAGGACATTTCCCATTCTGACCACTACGGCATATACTCCTAGAGATAAGATATTTCCCATTCTGACCACTACTGTACACACTCATGGAGATAAGACATTTCCCATTCTGACCACGATTGTACATACTCTTAGAGATAAGACTTTTCCCATTCTGCCCACTACTGTACACACTCCTAGAAATAAGACATTTCCCATTCTGACCACTAAAGTACATACTCCTAGAGCTAAGACATTCTCATTCTGAACACTACTGTACACACTCCTAGAGATAAGATATTTCCCATTCTGACCACTACTGTACACACTCCTAGAGATAAGACATTTCTCATTCTGACCACTGCTGTACACGCTGCTAGAGATAAGACATTTCCCATTCTGAACACTACTGTACACGCTCCTAGAGATAAGACATTTCCCATTCTGACCACGGCTGTACACACTCATGGAGATAAGACATTTCCCATTCTGACAACTACAGTACATACTCTTAGAGATAAGACATTCTCATTTTGAACACTACTGTACACACTCCTAGAAATAAGACATTTCCCATTCTGACCACTACTGTACACACTCATAGAGTTAAGACATTTCTCATTTTGACCACTACTGTACACACTCATGGAGATAAGACATTTCTCATTCTGAGTACTACTGTACACACTCATGGGGATAAGACATTTCCCATTCTGACCAGTAATGTACACAATCAGGGAGACAAGACAATTCTCATTCTGACCACTTCTGTACACACTCCTAGAGATAAAACATTTCCCATTCTGACCCCTACTGTACACACTCATAGAAATAAGACATTTCCCATTCTTAACAATACTGTACACACTCCTAGAGATAAGACATTTCCCATTCTGACCACTACTGTACACACTCCTAGAGTTAAGACATTTCTCATTCTGACCACTGCTGTACACGCTGCTAGAGATAAGACATTTCCCATTCTGACCACTACTGTACACGCTCCTAGAGATAAGACATTTCCCATTCTGACCACTACTGTACACACTCATGGAGATAAGACATTTCCCATTCTGACCCCTACTGTACACACTCATAGAAATAAGACATTTCCCATTCTTAACAATACTGTACACACTCCTAGAGATAAGACATTTCCCATTCTGACCACTACTGTACACACTCCTAGAGTTAAGACATTTCTCATTCTGACCACTGCTGTACACGCTGCTAGAGATAAGACATTTCCCATTCTGACCACTACTGTACACGCTCCTAGAGATAAGACATTTCCCATTCTGACCACTACTGTACACACTCATGGAGATAAGACATTTCCCATTCTGACCCCTACTGTACACACTCATAGAAATAAGACATTTCCCATTCTTAACAATACTGTACACACTCCTAGAGATAAGACATTTCCCATTCTGACCACTACTGTACACACTCCTAGAGTTAAGACATTTCTCATTCTGACCACTGCTGTACACGCTGCTAGAGATAAGACATTTCCCATTCTGACCACTACTGTACACGCTCCTAGAGATAAGACATTTCCCATTCTGACCACTACTGTACACACTCATGGAGATAAGACATTTCCCATTCTGACCCCTACTGTACACACTCATAGAAATAAGACATTTCCCATTCTTAACAATACTGTACACACTCCTAGAGATAAGACATTTCCCATTCTGACCACTACTGTACACACTCCTAGAGTTAAGACATTTCTCATTCTGACCACTGCTGTACACGCTGCTAGAGATAAGACATTTCCCATTCTGACCACTACTGTACACGCTCCTAGAGATAAGACATTCCCCACTCTGACCACTACTGTACACACTCATGGAGATAAGACATTTCCCATTCTGACCCCTACTGTACACACTCATAGAAATAAGACATTTCCCATTCTGACCACTACTGTACACGCTCCTAGAGATAAGACATTTCCCATTCTGACCACTGCTGTACACACTCATGGAGATAAGACATTTCCCATCTTGACCACTACTGTACACACTCCTAGAGATAAGACATGTCCCATCATGACCACTAATGTACACACTCCTAGAAATAAGACATTTCCCATTCTGACCACTACTGTACACGCTGCTAGAGATAAGACATTTCCCATTCTGACCACTACTGTACACACTCCTAGAGATAACACATTTCCCATTCTGACCACTACAGTACATACTCCTAGAGATAAGACATTCTCATTCTGAACACTACTGTACACACTCCTAGAGATAAGACATTTCCCATTCTGACCACTACTGTACACGCTCCTAGAGATAAGACATTTCCCATTCTGACCACTGCTGTACACACTCATGGAGATAACAAATTTCCCATTCTGACCACTACTGCACATACTCCTAGAGATAAGACATTCTCATTCTGAACACTACTGTACACACTCCTAGAGAAAAGACATTTCCCATTCTGACCACTACTGTACACACTCCTAGAGTTAAGACATTTCTCATTCTGACCACTGCTGTACATACGCCTAGAAAATAAGAAATTTCCCATTCTGAAAACTGCTGTACACACTCCTAGAGATAAGACATTCCCAACCTGAACACTACTGTACACACTCCTAGATATAAGACATTTCCCATTCTGAACCCTACTGTACAAACTCCTAGAGATAAGACATTTCCCATTCTTAACACTACTGTACAAACTCCTAGAGATAAGACATTTCCCATTCTGACCACTACTGTACACACTCATGGAGATAAGACGTTTCCCATTCTGACCACTACTGTACACACTCCTAGAGATAAGAAGTTTATCATTCCGACCACTGCTGTACACACTCATGGAGATAACAAATTTCCCATTCTGACCACTACTGCATATACTGCTACAGATAGGACATTTCCCATTCTGACCACTACTGCACATACTGCTAGAGATAGGACATTTCCCATTCTGACCACTACGGCATATACTCCTAGAGATAAGATATTTCCCATTCTGACCACTACTGTACACACTCATGGAGATAAGACATTTCCCATTCTGACCATTCCTGTACACACTCCTAGAGAAAAGACATTTCCCATTCTGACCACTACTGTACACACTCCTAGAGTTAAGACATTTCTCATTCTGACCACTGCTGTACATACGCCTAGAAAATAAGAAATTTCCCATTCTGAAAACTGCTGTACACACTCCTAGAGATAAGACATTCCCAACCTGAACACTACTGTACACACTCCTAGATATAAGACATTTCCCATTCTGAACCCTACTGTACAAACTCCTAGAGATAAGACATTTCCCATTCTTAACACTACTGTACAAACTCCTAGAGATAAGACATTTCCCATTCTGACCACTACTGTACACAATCATGGAGATAAGACGTTTCCCATTCTGACCACTACTGTACACACTCCTAGAGATAAGAAGTTTATCATTCCGACCACTACTGTACACACTCATGGAGATAACAAATTTCCCATTCTGACCACTACTGCATATACTGCTACAGATAGGACATTTCCCATTCTGACCACTACTGCACATACTGCTAGAGATAGGACATTTCCCATTCTGACCACTACGGCATATACTCCTAGAGATAAGATATTTCCCATTCTGACCACTACTGTACACACTCATGGAGATAAGACATTTCCCATTCTGACCACGATTGTACATACTCCTAGAGATAAGACTTTTCCCATTCTGCCCACTACTGTACACACTCCTAGAAATAAGACATTTCCCATTCTGACCACTAAAGTACATACTCCTAGAGCTAAGACATTCTCATTCTGAACACTACTGTACACACTCCTAGAGATAAGATATTTCCCATTCTGACCACTACTGTACACACTCCTAGAGATAAGACATTTCTCATTCTGACCACTGCTGTACACGCTGCTAGAGATAAGACATTTCCCATTCTGAACACTACTGTACACGCTCCTAGAGATAAGACATTTCCCATTCTGACCACTGCTGTACACACTCATGGAGATAAGACATTTCCCATTCTGACAACTACAGTACATACTCTTAGAGATAAGACATTCTCATTTTGAACACTACTGTACACACTCCTAGAAATAAGACATTTCCCATTCTGACCACTACTGTACACACTCATAGAGTTAAGACATTTCTCATTTTGACCACTACTGTACACACTCATGGAGATAAGACATTTCTCATTCTGAGTACTACTGTACACACTCATGGGGATAAGACATTTCCCATTCTGACCAGTAATGTACACAATCAGGGAGACAAGACAATTCTCATTCTGACCACTTCTGTACACACTCCTAGAGATAAAACATTTCCCATTCTGACCCCTACTGTACACACTCATAGAAATAAGACATTTCCCATTCTTAACAATACTGTACACACTCCTAGAGATAAGACATTTCCCATTCTGACCACTACTGTACACACTCCTAGAGTTAAGACATTTCTCATTCTGACCACTGCTGTACACGCTGCTAGAGATAAGACATTTCCCATTCTGACCACTACTGTACACGCTCCTAGAGATAAGACATTTCCCATTCTGACCACTACTGTACACACTCATGGAGATAAGACATTTCCCATTCTGACCACTACTGTACACACTCCTAGAGATAAGAAGTTTATCATTCTGACCACTGCTGTACACACTCATGGAGATAACAAATTTCCCATTCTGACCACTACTGCACATACTGCTAGAGATAGGACATTTCCCATTCTGACCACTACGGCATATTCTCCTGGAGATAAGACATTTCCCATTCTGACCACTACTGTACACACTCCTAGAGATAAGACATGTCCAATCATGACCACTAATGTACACACTCCTAGAGATAAGATATTTCCCATTCTGACCACGATTGTACATACTCCTTGAGATAAGACATTTCCCATTCTGACCACTACTGTATACACTCCTAGAAATAAGACATTTCCCATTCTGACCACTACTGTACACGCTGCTAGAGATAAGACATTTCCCATTCTGACCACTACTGTACACACTCCTAGAGATAAGACATTTCCCATTCTGACCACTACAGTACATACTCCTAGAGATAAGACATTCTCATTCTGAACACTACTGTACACACTCCTAGAGATAAGACATTTCCCATTCTGACCACTACTGTACACGCTCCTAGAGATAAGACATTTCCCATTCTGACCACTGCTGTACACACTCATGGAGATAAGACATTTCCCATCTTGACCACTACTGTACACACTCCTAGAGATAAGACATGTCCCATCATGACCACTAATGTACACACTCCTAGAGATAAGACATTTCCCTTTCTGACCACGATTGTACATACTCCTAGAGATAAGACATTTCCCATTCTGCCCACTACTGTACACATTCCTAGAAATAAGACATTTCCCATTCTGACCACTACTGTACACGCTGCTAGAGATAAGACATTTCCCATTCTGACCACTACTGTACACACTCCTAGAGATAAGACATTTTCCATTCTGACCACCACAGTACATACTCTTAGAGATAAGACATTCTCATTCTGACCACTTCTGTACACACTCCTAGATTTAAAACATTTCCCATTCTGACCCCTACTGTACACACTCCTAGAAATAAGACATTTCACATTCTTAACACTACTGTACATACTCCTAGAGATAAGACATTTCCCATTCTGACCACTACTGTACACTCATGGAGATAAGACATTTCCCATTCTGACCACTACTGTACACACTCCTAGAGATAAGAAGTTTATCATTCTGACCACTGCTGTACACACTCATGGAGATAACAAATTTCCCATTCTGACCACTACTGCACATACTCCTAGAGATAGGACATTTCCCATTCTGACCACTACGGCATATACTCCTAGAGATAAGACATTTCCCATTCTGACCACTACTGTACACACTCCTGGAGATAAGACATTTCCCATCTTGACCACTACTGTACACACTCCTAGAGATAAGACATGTCCCATCATGACCACTAATGTACACACTCCTAGAGATAAGACATTTCCCCTTCTGACCACTACTGTACACACTCCTAGAAATAAGACATTTCCCATTCTGACCACTACTGTACACGCTGCTAGAGATAAGACATTTCCCATTCTGACCACTACTGTACACACTCCTAGAGATAAGACATTTCCCATTCTGACCACTAAAATACATACTCCTAGAGCTAAGACATTCTCATTCTGAACACTACTGTACACACTCCTAGAGATAAGATATTTCCCATTCTGACCACTACTGTACACACTCCTAGAGTTAAGACATTTCTCATTCTGACCACTGCTGTACACGCTGCTAGAGATAAGACATTTCCCATTCTGACCACTACTGTACACGCTCCTAGAGATAAGACATTTCCCATTCTGACCACTGCTGTACACACTCATGGAGATAAGACATTTCCCATCTTGACCACTACTGTACACACTCCTAGAGATAAGACATGTCCCATCATGACCACTAATGTACACACTCCTAGAGATAAGACATTTCCCTTTCTGACCGCAATTGTACATACTCCTAGAGATAAGACATTCTCATTCTGAACACTACTGTACACACTCATGGAGATAACAAATTTCCCATTCTGACCACTACTGCACATACTCCTAGAGATAAGACATTCTCATTCTGAACACTACTGTACACACTCCTAGAGAAAAGACATTTCCCATTCTGACCACTACTGTACACACTCCTAGAGTTAAGACATTTCTCATTCTGACCACTGCTGTACATACGCCTAGAAAATAAGAAATTTCCCATTCTGAAAACTGCTGTACACACTCCTAGAGATAAGACATTCCCAACCTGAACACTACTGTACACACTCCTAGATATAAGACATTTCCCATTCTGAACCCTACTGTACAAACTCCTAGAGATAAGACATTTCCCATTCTTAACACTACTGTACAAACTCCTAGAGATAAGACATTTCCCATTCTGACCACTACTGTACACACTCATGGAGATAAGACGTTTCCCATTCTGACCACTACTGTACACACTCCTAGAGATGAGAAGTTTATCATTCTGACCACTGCTGTACACACTCATGGAGATAACAAATTTCCCATTCTGACCACTACTGCATATACTGCTACAGATAGGACATTTCCCATTCTGACCACTATTGCACATACTGCTAGAGATAGGACATTTCCCATTCTGACCACTACGGCATATACTCCTAGAGATAAGACATTTCCCATTCTGACCACTACTGTACACACTCATGGAGATAAGACATTTCCCATTCTGACCACTACTGTACACACTCCAAGAGATAAGACATGTCCCATTCTGACCACTAATGTACACACTCCTAGAAATAAGACATTCCCATTCTGACCACGATTGTACATACTCCTAGAGATAAGACATTTCCCATTCTGCTCACTACTGTACACACTCCTAGAAATAAGACATTTCCCATTCTGACCACTAAAGTACATACTCCTAGAGCTAAGACATTCTCATTCTGAACACTACTGTACACACTCCTAGAGATAAGATATTTCCCATTCTGACCACTACTGTACACACTCCTAGAGTTAAGACATTTCTCATTCTGACCACTGCTGTACACGCTGCTAGAGATAAGACATTTCCCATTCTGACCACTACTGTACACGCTCCTAGAGATAAGACATTTCCCATTCTGACCACTGCTGTACACACTCATGGAGATAAGACATTTCCCATCTTGACCACTACTGTACACACTCCTAGAGATAAGACATGTCCCATCATGACCACTAATGTACACACTCCTAGAGATAAGACATTTCCCTTTCTGACCACGATTGTACATACTCCTAGAGATAAGACATTCTCATTCTGAACACTACTGTACACACTCATGGAGATAACAAATTTCCCATTCTGACCACTACTGCACATACTCCTAGAGATAAGACATTCTCATTCTGAACACTACTGTACACACTCCTAGAGAAAAGACATTTCCCATTCTGACCACTACTGTACACACTCCTAGAGTTAAGACATTTCTCATTCTGACCACTGCTGTACATACGCCTAGAAAATAAGAAATTTCCCATTCTGAAAACTGCTGTACACACTCCTAGAGATAAGACATTCCCAACCTGAACACTACTGTACACACTCCTAGATATAAGACATTTCCCATTCTGACCACTACAGTACATACTCCTAGAGATAAGACATTTCCCATTCTGACCACTACAGTACATACTCCTAGAGATAAGACATTCTCATTCTGAACACTACTGTACACACTCCTAGAGATAAGACATTTCCCATTCTGACCACTACTGTACACGCTCCTAGAGATAAGACATTTCCCATTCTGACCACTGCTGTACACACTCATGGAGATAAGACATTTCCCATCTTGACCACTACTGTACACACTCCTAGAGATAAGACATGTCCCATCATGACCACTAATGTACACACTCCTAGAAATAAGACATTTCACATTCTTAACACTACTGTACATACTCCTAGAGATAAGACATTTCCCATTCTGACCACTACTGTACACTCATGGAGATAAGACATTTCCCATTCTGACCACTACTGTACACACTCCTAGAGATAAGAAGTTTATCATTCTGACCACTGCTGTACACACTCATGGAGATAACAAATTTCCCATTCACACCACTACTGCACATACTCCTAGAGATAGGACATTTCCCATTCTGACCACTACGGCATATACTCCTAGAGATAAGACATTTCCCATTCTGACCACTACTGTACACACTCCTGGAGATAAGACATTTCCCATCTTGACCACTACTGTACACACTCCTAGAGATAAGACATGTCCCATCATGACCACTAATGTACACACTCCTAGAGATAAGACATTTCCCCTTCTGACCACTACTGTACACACTCCTAGAAATAAGACATTTCCCATTCTGACCACTACTGTACACGCTGCTAGAGATAAGACATTTCCCATTCTGACCGCAATTGTACATACTCCTAGAGATAAGACATTCTCATTCTGAACACTACTGTACACACTCATGGAGATAACAAATTTCCCATTCTGACCACTACTGCACATACTCCTAGAGATAAGACATTCTCATTCTGAACACTACTGTACACACTCCTAGAGAAAAGACATTTCCCATTCTGACCACTACTGTACACACTCCTAGAGTTAAGACATTTCTCATTCTGACCACTGCTGTACATACGCCTAGAAAATAAGAAATTTCCCATTCTGAAAACTGCTGTACACACTCCTAGAGATAAGACATTCCCAACCTGAACACTACTGTACACACTCCTAGATATAAGACATTTCCCATTCTGAACCCTACTGTACAAACTCCTAGAGATAAGACATTTCCCATTCTTAACACTACTGTACAAACTCCTAGAGATAAGACATTTCCCATTCTGACCACTACTGTACACACTCATGGAGATAAGACGTTTCCCATTCTGACCACTACTGTACACACTCCTAGAGATAAGAAGTTTATCATTCTGACCACTGCTGTACACACTCATGGAGATAACAAATTTCCCATTCTGACCACTACTGCATATACTGCTACAGATAGGACATTTCCCATTCTGACCACTATTGCACATACTGCTAGAGATAGGACATTTCCCATTCTGACCACTACGGCATATACTCCTAGAGATAAGACATTTCCCATTCTGACCACTACTGTACACACTCATGGAGATAAGACATTTCCCATTCTGACCACTACTGTACACACTCCTAGAGATAAGACATGTCCCATTCTGACCACTAATGTACACACTCCTAGAAATAAGACATTCCCATTCTGACCACGATTGTACATACTCCTAGAGATAAGACATTTCCCATTCTGCTCACTACTGTACACACTCCTAGAAATAAGACATTTCCCATTCTGACCACTAAAGTACATACTCCTAGAGCTAAGACATTCTCATTCTGAACACTACTGTACACACTCCTAGAGATAAGATATTTCCCATTCTGACCACTACTGTACACACTCCTAGAGTTAAGACATTTCTCATTCTGACCACTGCTGTACACGCTGCTAGAGATAAGACATTTCCCATTCTGACCACTACTGTACACGCTCCTAGAGATAAGACATTTCCCATTCTGACCACTGCTGTACACACTCATGGAGATAAGACATTTCCCATCTTGACCACTACTGTACACACTCCTAGAGATAAGACATGTCCCATCATGACCACTAATGTACACACTCCTAGAGATAAGACATTTCCCTTTCTGACCACGATTGTACATACTCCTAGAGATAAGACATTCTCATTCTGAACACTACTGTACACACTCATGGAGATAACAAATTTCCCATTCTGACCACTACTGCACATACTCCTAGAGATAAGACATTCTCATTCTGAACACTACTGTACACACTCCTAGAGAAAAGACATTTCCCATTCTGACCACTACTGTACACACTCCTAGAGTTAAGACATTTCTCATTCTGACCACTGCTGTACATACGCCTAGAAAATAAGAAATTTCCCATTCTGAAAACTGCTGTACACACTCCTAGAGATAAGACATTCCCAACCTGAACACTACTGTACACACTCCTAGATATAAGACATTTCCCATTCTGACCACTACAGTACATACTCCTAGAGATAAGACATTTCCCATTCTGACCACTACAGTACATACTCCTAGAGATAAGACATTCTCATTCTGAACACTACTGTACACACTCCTAGAGATAAGACATTTCCCGTTCTGACCACTACTGTACACGCTCCTAGAGATAAGACATTTCCCATTCTGACCACTGCTGTACACACTCATGGAGATAAGACATTTCCCATCTTGACCACTACTGTACACACTCCTAGAGATAAGACATGTCCCATCATGACCACTAATGTACACACTCCTAGAAATAAGACATTTCACATTCTTAACACTACTGTACATACTCCTAGAGATAAGACATTTCCCATTCTGACCACTACTGTACACTCATGGAGATAAGACAT
The DNA here is from genome assembly GCF_029633865.1 of Lampris incognitus. Classification (NCBI taxonomy): domain Eukaryota; kingdom Metazoa; phylum Chordata; class Actinopteri; order Lampriformes; family Lampridae; genus Lampris; species Lampris incognitus. Next base: position 46,961,854 of record NC_079213.1, on the reverse strand, counting down.
TTCCCATTCTGACCACTACTGTACACACTCCTAGAGATAAGAAGTTTATCATTCTGACCACTGCTGTACACACTCATGGAGATAACAAATTTCCCATTCACACCACTACTGCACATACTCCTAGAGATAGGACATTTCCCATTCTGACCACTACGGCATATACTCCTAGAGATAAGACATTTCCCATTCTGACCACTACTGTACACACTCCTGGAGATAAGACATTTCCCATCTTGACCACTACTGTACACACTCCTAGAGATAAGACATGTCCCATCATGACCACTAATGTACACACTCCTAGAGATAAGACATTTCCCCTTCTGACCACCACTGTACACACTCCTAGAAATAAGACATTTCCCATTCTGACCACTACTGTACACGCTGCTAGAGATAAGACATTTCCCATTCTGACCACTACTGTACACACTCCTAGAGATAAGACATTTCCCATTCTGACCACTAAAATACATACTCCTAGAGCTAAGACATTCTCATTCTGAACACTACTGTACACACTCCTAGAGATAAGATATTTCCCATTCTGACCACTACTGTACACACTCCTATAGTTAAGACATTTCTCATTCTGACCACTGCTGTACACGCTGCTAGAGATAAGACATTTCCCATTCTGACCACTACTGTACACGCTCCTAGAGATAAGACATTTCCCATTCTGACCACTGCTGTACACACTCATGGAGATAAGACATTTCCCATCTTGACCACTACTGTACACACTCCTAGAGATAAGACATGTCCCATCATGACCACTAATGTACACACTCCTAGAGATAAGACATTTCCCATTCTGACCGCAATTGTACATACTCCTAGAGATAAGACATTCTCATTCTGAACACTACTGTACACACTCATGGAGATAACAAATTTCCCATTCTGACCACTACTGCACATACTCCTAGAGATAAGACATTCTCATTCTGAACACTACTGTACACACTCCTAGAGAAAAGACATTTCCCATTCTGACCACTACTGTACACACTCCTAGAGTTAAGACATTTCTCATTCTGACCACTGCTGTACATACGCCTAGAAAATAAGAAATTTCCCATTCTGAAAACTGCTGTACACACTCCTAGAGATAAGACATTCCCAACCTGAACACTACTGTACACACTCCTAGATATAAGACATTTCCCATTCTGAACCCTACTGTACAAACTCCTAGAGATAAGACATTTCCCATTCTTAACACTACTGTACAAACTCCTAGAGATAAGACATTTCCCATTCTGACCACTACTGTACACACTCATGGAGATAAGACGTTTCCCATTCTGACCACTACTGTACACACTCCTAGAGATAAGAAGTTTATCATTCTGACCACTGCTGTACACACTCATGGAGATAACAAATTTCCCATTCTGACCACTACTGCATATACTGCTACAGATAGGACATTTCCCATTCTGACCACTATTGCACATACTGCTAGAGATAGGACATTTCCCATTCTGACCACTACGGCATATACTCCTAGAGATAAGACATTTCCCATTCTGACCACTACTGTACACACTCATGGAGATAAGACATTTCCCATTCTGACCACTACTGTACACACTCCTAGAGATAAGACATGTCCCATTCTGACCACTAATGTACACACTCCTAGAAATAAGACATTCCCATTCTGACCACGATTGTACATACTCCTAGAGATAAGACATTTCCCATTCTGCTCACTACTGTACACACTCCTAGAAATAAGACATTTCCCATTCTGACCACTAAAGTACATACTCCTAGAGCTAAGACATTCTCATTCTGAACACTACTGTACACACTCCTAGAGATAAGATATTTCCCATTCTGACCACTACTGTACACACTCCTAGAGTTAAGACATTTCTCATTCTGACCACTGCTGTACACGCTGCTAGAGATAAGACATTTCCCATTCTGACCACTACTGTACACGCTCCTAGAGATAAGACATTTCCCATTCTGACCACTGCTGTACACACTCATGGAGATAAGACATTTCCCATCTTGACCACTACTGTACACACTCCTAGAGATAAGACATGTCCCATCATGACCACTAATGTACACACTCCTAGAGATAAGACATTTCCCTTTCTGACCACGATTGTACATACTCCTAGAGATAAGACATTCTCATTCTGAACACTACTGTACACACTCATGGAGATAACAAATTTCCCATTCTGACCACTACTGCACATACTCCTAGAGATAAGACATTCTCATTCTGAACACTACTGTACACACTCCTAGAGAAAAGACATTTCCCATTCTGACCACTACTGTACACACTCCTAGAGTTAAGACATTTCTCATTCTGACCACTGCTGTACATACGCCTAGAAAATAAGAAATTTCCCATTCTGAAAACTGCTGTACACACTCCTAGAGATAAGACATTCCCAACCTGAACACTACTGTACACACTCCTAGATATAAGACATTTCCCATTCTGACCACTACAGTACATACTCCTAGAGATAAGACATTTCCCATTCTGACCACTACAGTACATACTCCTAGAGATAAGACATTCTCATTCTGAACACTACTGTACACACTCCTAGAGATAAGACATTTCCCGTTCTGACCACTACTGTACACGCTCCTAGAGATAAGACATTTCCCATTCTGACCACTACTGTACACACTCCTAGAGTTAAGACATTTCTCATTCTGACCACTGCTGTACATACGCCTAGAAAATAAGAAATTTCCCATTCTGAAAACTGCTGTACACACTCCTAGAGATAAGACATTCCCAACCTGAACACTACTGTACACACTCCTAGATATAAGACATTTCCCATTCTGAACCCTACTGTACAAACTCCTAGAGATAAGACATTTCCCATTCTTAACACTACTGTACAAACTCCTAGAGATAAGACATTTCCCATTCTGACCACTACTGTACACACTCATGGAGATAAGACGTTTCCCATTCTGACCACTACTGTACACACTCCTAGAGATAAGAAGTTTATCATTCTGACCACTGCTGTACACACTCATGGAGATAACAAATTTCCCATTCTGACCACTACTGCATATACTGCTACAGATAGGACATTTCCCATTCTGACCACTATTGCACATACTGCTAGAGATAGGACATTTCCCATTCTGACCACTACGGCATATACTCCTAGAGATAAGACATTTCCCATTCTGACCACTACTGTACACACTCATGGAGATAAGACATTTCCCATTCTGACCACTACTGTACACACTCCTAGAGATAAGACATGTCCCATTCTGACCACTAATGTACACACTCCTAGAAATAAGACATTCCCATTCTGACCACGATTGTACATACTCCTAGAGATAAGACATTTCCCATTCTGCTCACTACTGTACACACTCCTAGAAATAAGACATTTCCCATTCTGACCACTAAAGTACATACTCCTAGAGCTAAGACATTCTCATTCTGAACACTACTGTACACACTCCTAGAGATAAGATATTTCCCATTCTGACCACTACTGTACACACTCCTAGAGTTAAGACATTTCTCATTCTGACCACTGCTGTACACGCTGCTAGAGATAAGACATTTCCCATTCTGACCACTACTGTACACGCTCCTAGAGATAAGACATTTCCCATTCTGACCACTGCTGTACACACTCATGGAGATAAGACATTTCCCATCTTGACCACTACTGTACACACTCCTAGAGATAAGACATGTCCCATCATGACCACTAATGTACACACTCCTAGAGATAAGACATTTCCCTTTCTGACCACGATTGTACATACTCCTAGAGATAAGACATTCTCATTCTGAACACTACTGTACACACTCATGGAGATAACAAATTTCCCATTCTGACCACTACTGCACATACTCCTAGAGATAAGACATTCTCATTCTGAACACTACTGTACACACTCCTAGAGAAAAGACATTTCCCATTCTGACCACTACTGTACACACTCCTAGAGTTAAGACATTTCTCATTCTGACCACTGCTGTACATACGCCTAGAAAATAAGAAATTTCCCATTCTGAAAACTGCTGTACACACTCCTAGAGATAAGACATTCCCAACCTGAACACTACTGTACACACTCCTAGATATAAGACATTTCCCATTCTGACCACTACAGTACATACTCCTAGAGATAAGACATTTCCCATTCTGACCACTACAGTACATACTCCTAGAGATAAGACATTCTCATTCTGAACACTACTGTACACACTCCTAGAGATAAGACATTTCCCGTTCTGACCACTACTGTACACGCTCCTAGAGATAAGACATTTCCCATTCTGACCACTGCTGTACACACTCATGGAGATAAGACATTTCCCATCTTGACCACTACTGTACACACTCCTAGAGATAAGACATGTCCCATCATGACCACTAATGTACACACTCCTAGAAATAAGACATTTCACATTCTTAACACTACTGTACATACTCCTAGAGATAAGACATTTCCCATTCTGACCACTACTGTACACTCATGGAGATAAGACATTTCCCATTCTGACCACTACTGTACACACTCCTAGAGATAAGAAGTTTATCATTCTGACCACTGCTGTACACACTCATGGAGATAACAAATTTCCCATTCACACCACTACTGCACATACTCCTAGAGATAGGACATTTCCCATTCTGACCACTACGGCATATACTCCTAGAGATAAGACATTTCCCATTCTGACCACTACTGTACACACTCCTGGAGATAAGACATTTCCCATCTTGACCACTACTGTACACACTCCTAGAGATAAGACATGTCCCATCATGACCACTAATGTACACACTCCTAGAGATAAGACATTTCCCCTTCTGACCACCACTGTACACACTCCTAGAAATAAGACATTTCCCATTCTGACCACTACTGTACACGCTGCTAGAGATAAGACATTTCCCATTCTGACCACTACTGTACACACTCCTAGAGATAAGACATTTCCCATTCTGACCACTAAAATACATACTCCTAGAGCTAAGACATTCTCATTCTGAACACTACTGTACACACTCCTAGAGATAAGATATTTCCCATTCTGACCACTACTGTACACACTCCTATAGTTAAGACATTTCTCATTCTGACCACTGCTGTACACGCTGCTAGAGATAAGACATTTCCCATTCTGACCACTACTGTACACGCTCCTAGAGATAAGACATTTCCCATTCTGACCACTGCTGTACACACTCATGGAGATAAGACATTTCCCATCTTGACCACTACTGTACACACTCCTAGAGATAAGACATGTCCCATCATGACCACTAATGTACACACTCCTAGAGATAAGACATTTCCCATTCTGACCGCAATTGTACATACTCCTAGAGATAAGACATTCTCATTCTGAACACTACTGTACACACTCATGGAGATAACAAATTTCCCATTCTGACCACTACTGCACATACTCCTAGAGATAAGACATTCTCATTCTGAACACTACTGTACACACTCCTAGAGAAAAGACATTTCCCATTCTGACCACTACTGTACACACTCCTAGAGTTAAGACATTTCTCATTCTGACCACTGCTGTACATACGCCTAGAAAATAAGAAATTTCCCATTCTGAAAACTGCTGTACACACTCCTAGAGATAAGACATTCCCAACCTGAACACTACTGTACACACTCCTAGATATAAGACATTTCCCATTCTGAACCCTACTGTACAAACTCCTAGAGATAAGACATTTCCCATTCTTAACACTACTGTACAAACTCCTAGAGATAAGACATTTCCCATTCTGACCACTACTGTACACACTCATGGAGATAAGACGTTTCCCATTCTGACCACTACTGTACACACTCCTAGAGATAAGAAGTTTATCATTCTGACCACTGCTGTACACACTCATGGAGATAACAAATTTCCCATTCTGACCACTACTGCATATACTGCTACAGATAGGACATTTCCCATTCTGACCACTATTGCACATACTGCTAGAGATAGGACATTTCCCATTCTGACCACTACGGCATATACTCCTAGAGATAAGACATTTCCCATTCTGACCACTACTGTACACACTCATGGAGATAAGACATTTCCCATTCTGACCACTACTGTACACACTCCTAGAGATAAGACATGTCCCATTCTGACCACTAATGTACACACTCCTAGAAATAAGACATTCCCATTCTGACCACGATTGTACATACTCCTAGAGATAAGACATTTCCCATTCTGCTCACTACTGTACACACTCCTAGAAATAAGACATTTCCCATTCTGACCACTAAAGTACATACTCCTAGAGCTAAGACATTCTCATTCTGAACACTACTGTACACACTCCTAGAGATAAGATATTTCCCATTCTGACCACTACTGTACACACTCCTAGAGTTAAGACATTTCTCATTCTGACCACTGCTGTACACGCTGCTAGAGATAAGACATTTCCCATTCTGACCACTACTGTACACGCTCCTAGAGATAAGACATTTCCCATTCTGACCACTGCTGTACACACTCATGGAGATAAGACATTTCCCATCTTGACCACTACTGTACACACTCCTAGAGATAAGACATGTCCCATCATGACCACTAATGTACACACTCCTAGAGATAAGACATTTCCCTTTCTGACCACGATTGTACATACTCCTAGAGATAAGACATTCTCATTCTGAACACTACTGTACACACTCATGGAGATAACAAATTTCCCATTCTGACCACTACTGCACATACTCCTAGAGATAAGACATTCTCATTCTGAACACTACTGTACACACTCCTAGAGAAAAGACATTTCCCATTCTGACCACTACTGTACACACTCCTAGAGTTAAGACATTTCTCATTCTGACCACTGCTGTACATACGCCTAGAAAATAAGAAATTTCCCATTCTGAAAACTGCTGTACACACTCCTAGAGATAAGACATTCCCAACCTGAACACTACTGTACACACTCCTAGATATAAGACATTTCCCATTCTGACCACTACAGTACATACTCCTAGAGATAAGACATTTCCCATTCTGACCACTACAGTACATACTCCTAGAGATAAGACATTCTCATTCTGAACACTACTGTACACACTCCTAGAGATAAGACATTTCCCGTTCTGACCACTACTGTACACGCTCCTAGAGATAAGACATTTCCCATTCTGACCACTGCTGTACACACTCATGGAGATAAGACATTTCCCATCTTGACCACTACTGTACACACTCCTAGAGATAAGACATGTCCCATCATGACCACTAATGTACACACTCCTAGAAATAAGACATTTCACATTCTTAACACTACTGTACATACTCCTAGAGATAAGACATTTCCCATTCTGACCACTACTGTACACTCATGGAGATAAGACATTTCCCATTCTGACCACTACTGTACACACTCCTAGAGATAAGAAGTTTATCATTCTGACCACTGCTGTACACACTCATGGAGATAACAAATTTCCCATTCTGACCACTACTGCACATACTCCTAGAGATAGGACATTTCCCATTCTGACCACTACGGCATATACTCCTAGAGATAAGACATTTCCCATTCTGACCACTACTGTACACACTCCTGGAGATAAGACATTTCCCATCTTGAACACTACTGTACACACTCCTAGAGATAAGACATGTCCCATCATGACCACTAATGTACACACTCCTAGAGATAAGACATTTCCCCTTCTGACCACTACTGTACACATTCCTAGAAATAAGATATTTCCCATTCTGACAACTACTGTACACGCTGCTAGAGATAAGACATTTCCCATTCTGACCACTACTGTACACACTCCTAGAGATAAGACATTTCCCATTCTGACCACTAAAATACATACTCCTAGAGCTAAGACATTCTCATTCTGAACACTACTGTACACACTCCTAGAGATAAGATATTTCCCATTCTGACCACTACTGTACACACTCCTAGAGTTAAGACATTTCTCATTCTGACCACTGCTGTACACGCTGCTAGAGATAAGACATTTCCCATTCTGACCACTACTGTACACGCTCCTAGAGATAAGACATTTCCCATTCTGACCACTGCTGTACACACTCATGGAGATAAGACATTTCCCATCTTGACCACTACTGTACACACTCCTAGAGATAAGACATGTCCCATCATGACCACTAATGTACACACTCCTAGAAATAAGACATTTCCCATTCTGACCACTACTGTACACGCTGCTAGAGATAAGACATTTCCCATTCTGACCACTACTGTACACACTCCTAGAGATAACACATTTCCCATTCTGACCACTACAGTACATACTCCTAGAGATAAGACATTCTCATTCTGAACACTACTGTACACACTCCTAGAGATAAGACATTTCCCATTCTGACCACTACTGTACACGCTCCTAGAGATAAGACATTTCCCATTCTGACCACTGCTGTACACACTCATGGAGATAACAAATTTCCCATTCTGACCACTACTGCACATACTCCTAGAGATAAGACATTCTCATTCTGAACACTACTGTACACACTCCTAGAGAAAAGACATTTCCCATTCTGACCACTACTGTACACACTCCTAGAGTTAAGACATTTCTCATTCTGACCACTGCTGTACATACGCCTAGAAAATAAGAAATTTCCCATTCTGAAAACTGCTGTACACACTCCTAGAGATAAGACATTCCCAACCTGAACACTACTGTACACACTCCTAGATATAAGACATTTCCCATTCTGAACCCTACTGTACAAACTCCTAGAGATAAGACATTTCCCATTCTTAACACTACTGTACAAACTCCTAGAGATAAGACATTTCCCATTCTGACCACTACTGTACACACTCATGGAGATAAGACGTTTCCCATTCTGACCACTACTGTACACACTCCTAGAGATAAGAAGTTTATCATTCCGACCACTGCTGTACACACTCATGGAGATAACAAATTTCCCATTCTGACCACTACTGCATATACTGCTACAGATAGGACATTTCCCATTCTGACCACTACTGCACATACTGCTAGAGATAGGACATTTCCCATTCTGACCACTACGGCATATACTCCTAGAGATAAGATATTTCCCATTCTGACCACTACTGTACACACTCATGGAGATAAGACATTTCCCATTCTGACCATTCCTGTACACACTCCTAGAAATAAGACATTCCCATTCTGACCACTACTGTACACACTCCTAGAGTTAAGACATTTCTCATTCTGACCACTGCTGTACATACGCCTAGAAAATAAGAAATTTCCCATTCTGAAAACTGCTGTACACACTCCTAGAGATAAGACATTCCCAACCTGAACACTACTGTACACACTCCTAGAGTTAAGACATTTCTCATTCTGACCACTGCTGTACACGCTGCTAGAGATAAGACATTTCCCATTCTGACCACTACTGTACACGCTCCTAGAGATAAGACATTTCCCATTCTGACCACTGCTGTACACACTCATGGAGATAAGACATTTCCCATCTTGACCACTACTGTACACACTCCTAGAGATAAGACATGTCCCATCATGACCACTAATGTACACACTCCTAGAAATAAGACATTTCCCATTCTGACCACTACTGTACACGCTGCTAGAGATAAGACATTTCCCATTCTGACCACTACTGTACACACTCCTAGAGATAACACATTTCCCATTCTGACCACTACAGTACATACTCCTAGAGATAAGACATTCTCATTCTGAACACTACTGTACACACTCCTAGAGATAAGACATTTCCCATTCTGACCACTACTGTACACGCTCCTAGAGATAAGACATTTCCCATTCTGACCACTGCTGTACACACTCATGGAGATAACAAATTTCCCATTCTGACCACTACTGCACATACTCCTAGAGATAAGACATTCTCATTCTGAACACTACTGTACACACTCCTAGAGAAAAGACATTTCCCATTCTGACCACTACTGTACACACTCCTAGAGTTAAGACATTTCTCATTCTGACCACTGCTGTACATACGCCTAGAAAATAAGAAATTTCCCATTCTGAAAACTGCTGTACACACTCCTAGAGATAAGACATTCCCAACCTGAACACTACTGTACACACTCCTAGATATAAGACATTTCCCATTCTGAACCCTACTGTACAAACTCCTAGAGATAAGACATTTCCCATTCTTAACACTACTGTACAAACTCCTAGAGATAAGACATTTCCCATTCTGACCACTACTGTACACACTCATGGAGATAAGACGTTTCCCATTCTGACCACTACTGTACACACTCCTAGAGATAAGAAGTTTATCATTCCGACCACTGCTGTACACACTCATGGAGATAACAAATTTCCCATTCTGACCACTACTGCATATACTGCTACAGATAGGACATTTCCCATTCTGACCACTACTGCACATACTGCTAGAGATAGGACATTTCCCATTCTGACCACTACGGCATATACTCCTAGAGATAAGATATTTCCCATTCTGACCACTACTGTACACACTCATGGAGATAAGACATTTCCCATTCTGACCACGATTGTACATACTCTTAGAGATAAGACTTTTCCCATTCTGCCCACTACTGTACACACTCCTAGAAATAAGACATTTCCCATTCTGACCACTAAAGTACATACTCCTAGAGCTAAGACATTCTCATTCTGAACACTACTGTACACACTCCTAGAGATAAGATATTTCCCATTCTGACCACTACTGTACACACTCCTAGAGATAAGACATTTCTCATTCTGACCACTGCTGTACACGCTGCTAGAGATAAGACATTTCCCATTCTGAACACTACTGTACACGCTCCTAGAGATAAGACATTTCCCATTCTGACCACGGCTGTACACACTCATGGAGATAAGACATTTCCCATTCTGACAACTACAGTACATACTCTTAGAGATAAGACATTCTCATTTTGAACACTACTGTACACACTCCTAGAAATAAGACATTTCCCATTCTGACCACTACTGTACACACTCATAGAGTTAAGACATTTCTCATTTTGACCACTACTGTACACACTCATGGAGATAAGACATTTCTCATTCTGAGTACTACTGTACACACTCATGGGGATAAGACATTTCCCATTCTGACCAGTAATGTACACAATCAGGGAGACAAGACAATTCTCATTCTGACCACTTCTGTACACACTCCTAGAGATAAAACATTTCCCATTCTGACCCCTACTGTACACACTCATAGAAATAAGACATTTCCCATTCTTAACAATACTGTACACACTCCTAGAGATAAGACATTTCCCATTCTGACCACTACTGTACACACTCCTAGAGTTAAGACATTTCTCATTCTGACCACTGCTGTACACGCTGCTAGAGATAAGACATTTCCCATTCTGACCACTACTGTACACGCTCCTAGAGATAAGACATTTCCCATTCTGACCACTACTGTACACACTCATGGAGATAAGACATTTCCCATTCTGACCCCTACTGTACACACTCATAGAAATAAGACATTTCCCATTCTTAACAATACTGTACACACTCCTAGAGATAAGACATTTCCCATTCTGACCACTACTGTACACACTCCTAGAGTTAAGACATTTCTCATTCTGACCACTGCTGTACACGCTGCTAGAGATAAGACATTTCCCATTCTGACCACTACTGTACACGCTCCTAGAGATAAGACATTTCCCATTCTGACCACTACTGTACACACTCATGGAGATAAGACATTTCCCATTCTGACCCCTACTGTACACACTCATAGAAATAAGACATTTCCCATTCTTAACAATACTGTACACACTCCTAGAGATAAGACATTTCCCATTCTGACCACTACTGTACACACTCCTAGAGTTAAGACATTTCTCATTCTGACCACTGCTGTACACGCTGCTAGAGATAAGACATTTCCCATTCTGACCACTACTGTACACGCTCCTAGAGATAAGACATTTCCCATTCTGACCACTACTGTACACACTCATGGAGATAAGACATTTCCCATTCTGACCCCTACTGTACACACTCATAGAAATAAGACATTTCCCATTCTTAACAATACTGTACACACTCCTAGAGATAAGACATTTCCCATTCTGACCACTACTGTACACACTCCTAGAGTTAAGACATTTCTCATTCTGACCACTGCTGTACACGCTGCTAGAGATAAGACATTTCCCATTCTGACCACTACTGTACACGCTCCTAGAGATAAGACATTCCCCACTCTGACCACTACTGTACACACTCATGGAGATAAGACATTTCCCATTCTGACCCCTACTGTACACACTCATAGAAATAAGACATTTCCCATTCTGACCACTACTGTACACGCTCCTAGAGATAAGACATTTCCCATTCTGACCACTGCTGTACACACTCATGGAGATAAGACATTTCCCATCTTGACCACTACTGTACACACTCCTAGAGATAAGACATGTCCCATCATGACCACTAATGTACACACTCCTAGAAATAAGACATTTCCCATTCTGACCACTACTGTACACGCTGCTAGAGATAAGACATTTCCCATTCTGACCACTACTGTACACACTCCTAGAGATAACACATTTCCCATTCTGACCACTACAGTACATACTCCTAGAGATAAGACATTCTCATTCTGAACACTACTGTACACACTCCTAGAGATAAGACATTTCCCATTCTGACCACTACTGTACACGCTCCTAGAGATAAGACATTTCCCATTCTGACCACTGCTGTACACACTCATGGAGATAACAAATTTCCCATTCTGACCACTACTGCACATACTCCTAGAGATAAGACATTCTCATTCTGAACACTACTGTACACACTCCTAGAGAAAAGACATTTCCCATTCTGACCACTACTGTACACACTCCTAGAGTTAAGACATTTCTCATTCTGACCACTGCTGTACATACGCCTAGAAAATAAGAAATTTCCCATTCTGAAAACTGCTGTACACACTCCTAGAGATAAGACATTCCCAACCTGAACACTACTGTACACACTCCTAGATATAAGACATTTCCCATTCTGAACCCTACTGTACAAACTCCTAGAGATAAGACATTTCCCATTCTTAACACTACTGTACAAACTCCTAGAGATAAGACATTTCCCATTCTGACCACTACTGTACACACTCATGGAGATAAGACGTTTCCCATTCTGACCACTACTGTACACACTCCTAGAGATAAGAAGTTTATCATTCCGACCACTGCTGTACACACTCATGGAGATAACAAATTTCCCATTCTGACCACTACTGCATATACTGCTACAGATAGGACATTTCCCATTCTGACCACTACTGCACATACTGCTAGAGATAGGACATTTCCCATTCTGACCACTACGGCATATACTCCTAGAGATAAGATATTTCCCATTCTGACCACTACTGTACACACTCATGGAGATAAGACATTTCCCATTCTGACCATTCCTGTACACACTCCTAGAGAAAAGACATTTCCCATTCTGACCACTACTGTACACACTCCTAGAGTTAAGACATTTCTCATTCTGACCACTGCTGTACATACGCCTAGAAAATAAGAAATTTCCCATTCTGAAAACTGCTGTACACACTCCTAGAGATAAGACATTCCCAACCTGAACACTACTGTACACACTCCTAGATATAAGACATTTCCCATTCTGAACCCTACTGTACAAACTCCTAGAGATAAGACATTTCCCATTCTTAACACTACTGTACAAACTCCTAGAGATAAGACATTTCCCATTCTGACCACTACTGTACACAATCATGGAGATAAGACGTTTCCCATTCTGACCACTACTGTACACACTCCTAGAGATAAGAAGTTTATCATTCCGACCACTACTGTACACACTCATGGAGATAACAAATTTCCCATTCTGACCACTACTGCATATACTGCTACAGATAGGACATTTCCCATTCTGACCACTACTGCACATACTGCTAGAGATAGGACATTTCCCATTCTGACCACTACGGCATATACTCCTAGAGATAAGATATTTCCCATTCTGACCACTACTGTACACACTCATGGAGATAAGACATTTCCCATTCTGACCACGATTGTACATACTCCTAGAGATAAGACTTTTCCCATTCTGCCCACTACTGTACACACTCCTAGAAATAAGACATTTCCCATTCTGACCACTAAAGTACATACTCCTAGAGCTAAGACATTCTCATTCTGAACACTACTGTACACACTCCTAGAGATAAGATATTTCCCATTCTGACCACTACTGTACACACTCCTAGAGATAAGACATTTCTCATTCTGACCACTGCTGTACACGCTGCTAGAGATAAGACATTTCCCATTCTGAACACTACTGTACACGCTCCTAGAGATAAGACATTTCCCATTCTGACCACTGCTGTACACACTCATGGAGATAAGACATTTCCCATTCTGACAACTACAGTACATACTCTTAGAGATAAGACATTCTCATTTTGAACACTACTGTACACACTCCTAGAAATAAGACATTTCCCATTCTGACCACTACTGTACACACTCATAGAGTTAAGACATTTCTCATTTTGACCACTACTGTACACACTCATGGAGATAAGACATTTCTCATTCTGAGTACTACTGTACACACTCATGGGGATAAGACATTTCCCATTCTGACCAGTAATGTACACAATCAGGGAGACAAGACAATTCTCATTCTGACCACTTCTGTACACACTCCTAGAGATAAAACATTTCCCATTCTGACCCCTACTGTACACACTCATAGAAATAAGACATTTCCCATTCTTAACAATACTGTACACACTCCTAGAGATAAGACATTTCCCATTCTGACCACTACTGTACACACTCCTAGAGTTAAGACATTTCTCATTCTGACCACTGCTGTACACGCTGCTAGAGATAAGACATTTCCCATTCTGACCACTACTGTACACGCTCCTAGAGATAAGACATTTCCCATTCTGACCACTACTGTACACACTCATGGAGATAAGACATTTCCCATTCTGACCACTACTGTACACACTCCTAGAGATAAGAAGTTTATCATTCTGACCACTGCTGTACACACTCATGGAGATAACAAATTTCCCATTCTGACCACTACTGCACATACTGCTAGAGATAGGACATTTCCCATTCTGACCACTACGGCATATTCTCCTGGAGATAAGACATTTCCCATTCTGACCACTACTGTACACACTCCTAGAGATAAGACATGTCCAATCATGACCACTAATGTACACACTCCTAGAGATAAGATATTTCCCATTCTGACCACGATTGTACATACTCCTTGAGATAAGACATTTCCCATTCTGACCACTACTGTATACACTCCTAGAAATAAGACATTTCCCATTCTGACCACTACTGTACACGCTGCTAGAGATAAGACATTTCCCATTCTGACCACTACTGTACACACTCCTAGAGATAAGACATTTCCCATTCTGACCACTACAGTACATACTCCTAGAGATAAGACATTCTCATTCTGAACACTACTGTACACACTCCTAGAGATAAGACATTTCCCATTCTGACCACTACTGTACACGCTCCTAGAGATAAGACATTTCCCATTCTGACCACTGCTGTACACACTCATGGAGATAAGACATTTCCCATCTTGACCACTACTGTACACACTCCTAGAGATAAGACATGTCCCATCATGACCACTAATGTACACACTCCTAGAGATAAGACATTTCCCTTTCTGACCACGATTGTACATACTCCTAGAGATAAGACATTTCCCATTCTGCCCACTACTGTACACATTCCTAGAAATAAGACATTTCCCATTCTGACCACTACTGTACACGCTGCTAGAGATAAGACATTTCCCATTCTGACCACTACTGTACACACTCCTAGAGATAAGACATTTTCCATTCTGACCACCACAGTACATACTCTTAGAGATAAGACATTCTCATTCTGACCACTTCTGTACACACTCCTAGATTTAAAACATTTCCCATTCTGACCCCTACTGTACACACTCCTAGAAATAAGACATTTCACATTCTTAACACTACTGTACATACTCCTAGAGATAAGACATTTCCCATTCTGACCACTACTGTACACTCATGGAGATAAGACATTTCCCATTCTGACCACTACTGTACACACTCCTAGAGATAAGAAGTTTATCATTCTGACCACTGCTGTACACACTCATGGAGATAACAAATTTCCCATTCTGACCACTACTGCACATACTCCTAGAGATAGGACATTTCCCATTCTGACCACTACGGCATATACTCCTAGAGATAAGACATTTCCCATTCTGACCACTACTGTACACACTCCTGGAGATAAGACATTTCCCATCTTGACCACTACTGTACACACTCCTAGAGATAAGACATGTCCCATCATGACCACTAATGTACACACTCCTAGAGATAAGACATTTCCCCTTCTGACCACTACTGTACACACTCCTAGAAATAAGACATTTCCCATTCTGACCACTACTGTACACGCTGCTAGAGATAAGACATTTCCCATTCTGACCACTACTGTACACACTCCTAGAGATAAGACATTTCCCATTCTGACCACTAAAATACATACTCCTAGAGCTAAGACATTCTCATTCTGAACACTACTGTACACACTCCTAGAGATAAGATATTTCCCATTCTGACCACTACTGTACACACTCCTAGAGTTAAGACATTTCTCATTCTGACCACTGCTGTACACGCTGCTAGAGATAAGACATTTCCCATTCTGACCACTACTGTACACGCTCCTAGAGATAAGACATTTCCCATTCTGACCACTGCTGTACACACTCATGGAGATAAGACATTTCCCATCTTGACCACTACTGTACACACTCCTAGAGATAAGACATGTCCCATCATGACCACTAATGTACACACTCCTAGAGATAAGACATTTCCCTTTCTGACCGCAATTGTACATACTCCTAGAGATAAGACATTCTCATTCTGAACACTACTGTACACACTCATGGAGATAACAAATTTCCCATTCTGACCACTACTGCACATACTCCTAGAGATAAGACATTCTCATTCTGAACACTACTGTACACACTCCTAGAGAAAAGACATTTCCCATTCTGACCACTACTGTACACACTCCTAGAGTTAAGACATTTCTCATTCTGACCACTGCTGTACATACGCCTAGAAAATAAGAAATTTCCCATTCTGAAAACTGCTGTACACACTCCTAGAGATAAGACATTCCCAACCTGAACACTACTGTACACACTCCTAGATATAAGACATTTCCCATTCTGAACCCTACTGTACAAACTCCTAGAGATAAGACATTTCCCATTCTTAACACTACTGTACAAACTCCTAGAGATAAGACATTTCCCATTCTGACCACTACTGTACACACTCATGGAGATAAGACGTTTCCCATTCTGACCACTACTGTACACACTCCTAGAGATGAGAAGTTTATCATTCTGACCACTGCTGTACACACTCATGGAGATAACAAATTTCCCATTCTGACCACTACTGCATATACTGCTACAGATAGGACATTTCCCATTCTGACCACTATTGCACATACTGCTAGAGATAGGACATTTCCCATTCTGACCACTACGGCATATACTCCTAGAGATAAGACATTTCCCATTCTGACCACTACTGTACACACTCATGGAGATAAGACATTTCCCATTCTGACCACTACTGTACACACTCCAAGAGATAAGACATGTCCCATTCTGACCACTAATGTACACACTCCTAGAAATAAGACATTCCCATTCTGACCACGATTGTACATACTCCTAGAGATAAGACATTTCCCATTCTGCTCACTACTGTACACACTCCTAGAAATAAGACATTTCCCATTCTGACCACTAAAGTACATACTCCTAGAGCTAAGACATTCTCATTCTGAACACTACTGTACACACTCCTAGAGATAAGATATTTCCCATTCTGACCACTACTGTACACACTCCTAGAGTTAAGACATTTCTCATTCTGACCACTGCTGTACACGCTGCTAGAGATAAGACATTTCCCATTCTGACCACTACTGTACACGCTCCTAGAGATAAGACATTTCCCATTCTGACCACTGCTGTACACACTCATGGAGATAAGACATTTCCCATCTTGACCACTACTGTACACACTCCTAGAGATAAGACATGTCCCATCATGACCACTAATGTACACACTCCTAGAGATAAGACATTTCCCTTTCTGACCACGATTGTACATACTCCTAGAGATAAGACATTCTCATTCTGAACACTACTGTACACACTCATGGAGATAACAAATTTCCCATTCTGACCACTACTGCACATACTCCTAGAGATAAGACATTCTCATTCTGAACACTACTGTACACACTCCTAGAGAAAAGACATTTCCCATTCTGACCACTACTGTACACACTCCTAGAGTTAAGACATTTCTCATTCTGACCACTGCTGTACATACGCCTAGAAAATAAGAAATTTCCCATTCTGAAAACTGCTGTACACACTCCTAGAGATAAGACATTCCCAACCTGAACACTACTGTACACACTCCTAGATATAAGACATTTCCCATTCTGACCACTACAGTACATACTCCTAGAGATAAGACATTTCCCATTCTGACCACTACAGTACATACTCCTAGAGATAAGACATTCTCATTCTGAACACTACTGTACACACTCCTAGAGATAAGACATTTCCCATTCTGACCACTACTGTACACGCTCCTAGAGATAAGACATTTCCCATTCTGACCACTGCTGTACACACTCATGGAGATAAGACATTTCCCATCTTGACCACTACTGTACACACTCCTAGAGATAAGACATGTCCCATCATGACCACTAATGTACACACTCCTAGAAATAAGACATTTCACATTCTTAACACTACTGTACATACTCCTAGAGATAAGACATTTCCCATTCTGACCACTACTGTACACTCATGGAGATAAGACATTTCCCATTCTGACCACTACTGTACACACTCCTAGAGATAAGAAGTTTATCATTCTGACCACTGCTGTACACACTCATGGAGATAACAAATTTCCCAT